>NC_090445.1:1582968822-1583339012 GCF_031143425.1 Pleurodeles waltl | reverse complement strand
AAAACCCGATTACACTAACATTCACATAGATCTGTTTAAGTTCATACGAAATCTTAAATTGAAAAAGTTTTTCCAAAATAGACCAGACATTGACCGTACTGCCCTTATTTCACCACCCACTTGCAATCAATCTATCAGAGACCTACAGGACATCCAAACCATCCTCTCCCTTGACAATACACTGTCATCACCACCGAGCCTTGACATACTACTAACTCAACTTGACATTACACCAAACTTAGACGTTAACAGTGGACTCAGACCTAGCTCCACATTCATACCAATATTGCCACCAGACAATCACATTGATGTTTTCTATAAAGCCGTCAGCACGGAACTCCACAACCTAGAGGATAAGACCAACATCTGTACCCACAGACCTTACAAAAATCTTAACCCCAATGAACTTCGAGCGCTACACAAACTCTCTACCTGCACGGACATAGTCATCAGGGAGGCAGACAAAGGGGGCAACGTTGTCATTATGAACAGAACCGACTACATTGCAGAAATTGATAGACAACTCAATGACACACAGGCCTACTCGACATTAAAGGGTAACCCCCTTCCTGACATCACTAGTCGCATCGAAAAGAAACTAACGGCTTGGAAGAATCAATGTCTCCTAACTGACTCAGAATACAAATATTTGTACACTGAAACGCCTAGGGCTCCTTGCATTTACATTCTACCCAAAGTCCACAAACCAGGGGGTTTTCCACCTGGGAGACCCATCATCTCGGGGATTGGATCCCCTACGGAACACATTTCTGAGTACATTGACTCTTTTTTACAGCCCTTGGTTCATAACTTACCCTCGTACATACAGGACACTAGGGATTTGTTATGTCAACTTGAGGATATTGAATGGACGGAAGATTGCATGTTTATCTGTCTTGACGTCAGCTCTCTCTACACCTCAATTCCCCTGGAAAAGGGACTAGAAATGCTCCAACTGACCCTTAGTAGCCGTGACGCCACGCTGTACGAACACACGCAGATGCTTCTTGATCTTACTCGACTAGTGCTTGAGAACAATGTGTTCCTACATGACGGTAAATGGTTCCGGCAATGTCAGGGTGTTGCCATGGGAGCCAAATTTTCTCCATCATATGCGAATCTGTACATGGGCCAATTTGAGAAAAAACATCTGTGGTCCGACTGTCCTACACATATCACTGAACATATCTTGTACTGGGGGAGATACATTGATGACATTCTTGGTATCTGGACTGGCAACATCACTGACCTCCACCAACTCTTAGAACACCTTAACACGAATGAGTTCAACTTGGTGTTCACTCACAAAGTGAACACCAGTCAAATTGAATTCTTAGACCTACTGTTGTACATCACCAATAGTAAGATCATGTCTAGACTGTACAGAAAACCCACGGCCTGCAATTCCATTCTTCATGCACAAAGCGCCCATCCCCTCACACAAATCAGGGCCATTCCTTACGGGGAAATGGTCAGGATTAGACGTAACTGCACTGACACAGCTGTTTTCAGGCAGGAACTCAAGAACCTAACTGAACGTTTCCAGGCTAGAGGTTACACCAACAAACTTATCTCAGCAGCTAGTAAGCGCATTTCCAACAAAAACCAACACACCCTTTTGCTTAAAAAACCCAAAGAACCTGGCAATAGGGGTTCTCCTAACAGGCGACCAGTCTCTTTCATCACCCAATACAGCCCTGTGAGCAAAACATTACTGCGCATTCTCAAAAAACATTGGCACTTGTTAATGTTGGATACATGTCTTAAGAATTCAGTGGGCGTGTCACCCAATATTGTACACACTAGAGGTCGCACGCTCAGGAACATTCTGTGCCCTAGTTTTCTCTGTCCCTCCCCCCCAACTCGCCCACTGGGCTGGATCCCAGAAAAACCCAATGGTTTCTACAAATGTGGCTGCTGCATATCCTGTCGTTTGGCCCTAAATAAAACTACATCATTCTCTTACAATACCAGGACCAAGCACCATATCAAAACCTTCATGAACTGCAATACTAAGTGCACTGTTTACTGCCTGATTTGTGTATGTGGCTTAATCTACATTGGAAGCTCCATACGCCCACTTAAAGAACGTATACAAGAACATGTAAGAGCCATCAGGAATGTCAATACCAACTATCCTCTTGCTATACACTTCAACGACCTGCACGGGGAAAAAGACCTCTTAAACATCAGATTCCATGGCATCGCGCATGTTTCCAACTCTCCGAGATGGGGAGATAGAACAGGTGATCTACGCAGATGCGAGGCTAAGTGGATCCTAAAACTCCGCGCAGTGGAGCTAGGCCTGAACACGGACCGAGAATTACACCACTTCCTTAAATGAATGGTAATTCCCACTCCTTTGTGGTCTGCCTGGTTCATAATTAGGTCCTTATATGGCTTATTGTGTTTCTCTCACGGTTCAAGATGTATTATCAACATGTGTCAACAATGTCGATCAAGACGTATTATCAACATGTGTCAACAATGTCGTTGCTGCTCATTTGTTTCACCAGCTAGACCATGCCTTGTCACATGTAAATACTATGCCCCGTGACCTCGGTCTCTATACACTTCACGGTCATTTTTTCCAAATGGACATTTGTATGGTTTAACCTCACGGTTTACTCTGTATCAGTATTATATGTCTACAATGTTGTGGTTTTTTCTTTTTATCATATATTTCAGCACTTATCCCATTTCTTTATATAACCAATCGGTACACTTGATTACCATGCCCCATGACCTTGATCTCCGTATGTTCCGTTACTGCTCACTCAATGTACCTAACGAAAATGTTTTATCACTGTACTTGTTTGCAATCTACTAAATATGTACAATATTACATTCCTTGACTACACCCACACAAATTACCTTGTCACTAGTAGGTTACCGTTGTCACCTACCGTTCATGTTACTCACATTACCACCCTTGCCTTTTTTACTACGATCTACTCTACCTAGTTTTACCTCATACTACTTTTACTACTCATACTACCTACAACTAGCCTCACTTCACAATCTGCTCGTCCAACTATCACCTGCTTCGATATGTCTTCTGCTTCTATGCTTCGTCCTCTCTCATCTCTTTCTCATTCTAATACTTTCGATTTACTTTTTACTCTTTTCTTTCATCTAAGGGTTTCGTTCCCGCTTACTTTCATCCATTCTAGGGTTCCGCCCTCTCTCTTCTTTATTATTTATTATTTTATAATTTTTATTTAGTCTCTCTCTTCGCCTACTGAATACCATTCTCTGGCAGTTACTCCTAGTCTCTCGTTATTTCCTACACTCAAGATGGCCGCCGTTTGTTTCCACTTCCTACTTTGAGCCCCTCTTCTATCTCTGTGCCACTCCCAGTTGCACTTCTTAAGCTGTGAGCACAGGTCTATTCCGACCAGTACTCGTCCAAAATAGCCCGTTGACACACGTCCCCTCGCCACTTCAGGTAAGCCCTCGACTGACCTTATTTTTGTTTTTTAACTCTCCTTCCTTGCCAGCAATTTAAATTATCTTACTACTCACTAGATGTGCCCATAAGCATACTAAGCACTACCTTTTTATTTCCATACCTCGGCTCCAAGTTGCTGCAGTTTTGTACTTACACTCCGTGCCTCGCCCCTTTTTCAAGTTACATTACTTTCTTCCCGCATTTTAATGCGCTGCCCTGTGCACACGGGCTTCTTTCACGATATTTGTCAACATTTGCCTACTACCTAATAGTCAGCATATAAGCGCTTTAAACGCTGCCCTTCTGATTTTCGCACTGCGGTTTTCAATTGCGGCACTTTTTTACTTAAATTGTTTGTCTCACCGCCTGCCCAATTTAAACTAGTACTCCCCGTTATTAGTGCGCTGCCCCTTTGCGCTCGGGTTTGTTTTACGCCATACTCTCCTCAACAGCATTATTGTGCGCGCCGGTTGACGGCCAATTCGCTCACTAAACACAAAGTCTTCCCTTTTCTCGGGATTACACGTAGCTGACGACAACCCCCCCCCCCCCTTTTTTAACGATTATTTCGCCTATTCTTTGGATACTGTTTAATATACTTTTCACAATCATGACGACTTTGCCACCATACTGGACCTCTCTTCATTTTAGTCTTCGTTATTTGCACGACCGTTCTTACAAGCTTTTTAGCATGTTCTGCACACAGCAATTACCTCATGTGCAATTTTCCCTCTTTTTCTTGATAATAGCTAAATTTTATTTTCCCTTTCCCTCATATCCAACACTTATTAGGTTCCGACCACAGGCTTACCAGGGTCTGCATTCATGTTCTCTCACTCAACCATATTCTCATTAGTTCCACTCTAAGAAGGTATGTATTTTTGCTCCTTTTTCTCTCTACTATCTCGTTACGTACTATGTATATACCTTTTCCCCAGACTTTCTGTTCCTCCTTTTTTTCTTCCTCTTTGTTTCTAATTTTTAGTTTTTGCTTTTTCTCTACTCTACTCTTGCTCACCTGATTACCGTTTTCTCCTTTCTCAGTCACCACTGACGTCCCTGAGCCCATTCAACTGATCACGCGGCTCCCCCATTACTTACCTTTGTTACGCACCTTCCTGGCCGGCTGGCCCAGGTATGAGCCACTCACGTGGTCCTTCCGTTTGACTTTTCAACCCCATTACTATATCTTTACTCTTCTACTTATCTGATCTCTTTGTCTCAGTCTTTCATTTTACCTTACACTCGTTTCTCACTTATTCCAGTAACATAATGGTTTCTATCCACCTTATATTCTGTCCATATACCTTTGAACACATTATTTCTAGATTACATAACACGGTGATTCACACTTCTTCTCAAATCTTGCACTTCGGGTCCTTATCACTTATTATGTTTTCCAGACTTTCTAACCTCTCACCTATCCACCTTTCATTTTAATACCCACTTTGTCTCACACATAGCTCACTGGTCATTATTACCATTTTTGGAGTCTCCTTCACGTGCTCTCCTACAAACACATTTTTGTGCCCATATACTTCTATATGCCGAAACTCTTGTTTTAATTATCATTTTGCAGCTTTGATAAAGTCACTGGTGTGACGAAACACGTGTTGGCTGTATCACCCTGATGACACAATGATTTCCAGTATCTACAAATAAAAGACACCCTCTACAAACAGGACTTGAGACTCCTTTCAACTTTGCTTCATAGCAACATAAGATAAGGGACACTCATCCCTGCCACACTATTGGACTATACTATCGGTGTGCTGTGGCCATTCTTGCCCAATTTTGTCTTCGGGTATCCCAATACCCTTTTTGGTGCCTACCGGGTAGTAAGGCACTGGGCCAGTTTGCACCTGATCTTGCGGTTACTTTGTTACTTGTGTAAAATTATTGTTTTACTGCCTAGATGTGCGGCGCCTTTCACCCTTACTACCCTATTGTGCTTTGCCTAAGGCGTCTCTTTTCTGTCTGAATAGGGTGAGCCGCACTCTAGTAACACCTACTGTCTTACTATACGACGTGTTTTTTCTTCTGCTCAGAAATAATTTTCTTACTTTAGGTCGCATAATATGGCTTCATTTGATGACAACCGGGACACCCTAGCTGCAGAACTGTTTTCTATGAAACCACCAGCAACACGCACTATAGATCGTATACCTTCTAAGGAAGGACTGAGACAAAAATGTATTAAACTTGAAAGACTCAGAAAACAAGAGCTAGCCCGTTGGTGGGACATAACCACTCTTAAACGCTATTTGAAACTCAAACAAGTCCCTAGGGGACTGCGGGTAATTATATTCCCTTCTTTTGAGGATCTTGACCCTGACTTACTTGGGGAATGGGAACATCCTATCTCCTCCACCTCCTTCAGCATGATTAACATTCTTATCAAACATGCTGATAGAAAACGCACTAAACTACTCCAGGATATAAAAACCCTGGAGGAAGAAATTAAGAACCTCAATCTTACTGAAGCAACAGACAAAAACTACACGATCATGAAAGAGATACTCACTGGGTATCAACTATACATTAAGGACAAGAAAATGCGCAAACTCATTAGAGATGACAATGACTACCAAAATGGTAGGATTTTTACATTTGCACGTAGGTTTGATCAGATCAACAAGGAGACTAACATTAGACCCACTAAGGCTACCACACCCGTTGGGTCAATCGCAGGTAGTTTATCTGACATCTCTAATCTCTCTAGCGACTGTTTAGACTCAGCTGGAGATGGTTCCTCTACCAGTGCTCACCAACAAAACACAACCCAACAGCCAAATTCTTTTTTAGAGGAACTTGGCCGATACAGAAAGGGTTTACGACAGAACTACAACAGGTCAGGCACAGACACAAACCCACCCGCAGGGGGGGCAGGAAACACCACAACAAACACCAGGGAGGGCATGACAACACGCTCGACCGCAAAAATCCTACGAACCTAAATGGTCCTCCCATGGAACACAACTGTACTTTTTCAGAGGATACTGTACAGGTTATGAATCTCTCTAATGTGGAACTATCTGTACACGAAATAAATGTGTTGCAAAAAGGTTTGGGCTTCTGTCCTACTTCAAAACCCGATTACACTAACATTCACATAGATCTGTTTAAGTTCATACGAAATCTTAAATTGAAAAAGGTTTTCCAAAATAGACCAGACATTGACCGTACTGCCCTTATTTCACCACCCACTTGCAATCAATCTATCAGAGACCTACAGGACATCCAAACCATCCTCTCCCTTGACAATACACTGTCATCACCACCGAGCCTTGACATACTACTAACTCAACTTGACATTACACCAAACTTAGACGTTAACAGTGGACTCAGACCTAGCTCCACATTCATACCAATATTGCCACCAGACAATCACATTGATGTTTTCTATAAAGCCGTCAGCACGGAACTCCACAACCTAGAGGATAAGACCAACATCTGTACCCACAGACCTTACAAAAATCTTAACCCCAATGAACTTCGAGCGCTACACAAACTCTCTACCTGCACGGACATAGTCATCAGGGAGGCAGACAAAGGGGGCAACGTTGTCATTATGAACAGAACCGACTACATTGCAGAAATTGATAGACAACTCAATGACACACAGGCCTACTCGACATTAAAGGGTAACCCCCTTCCTGACATCACTAGTCGCATCGAAAAGAAACTAACGGCTTGGAAGAATCAATGTCTCCTAACTGACTCAGAATACAAATATTTGTACACTGAAACGCCTAGGGCTCCTTGCATTTACATTCTACCCAAAGTCCACAAACCAGGGGGTTTTCCACCTGGGAGACCCATCATCTCGGGGATTGGATCCCCTACGGAACACATTTCTGAGTACATTGACTCTTTTTTACAGCCCTTGGTTCATAACTTACCCTCGTACATACAGGACACTAGGGATTTGTTATGTCAACTTGAGGATATTGAATGGACGGAAGATTGCATGTTTATCTGTCTTGACGTCAGCTCTCTCTACACCTCAATTCCCCTGGAAAAGGGACTAGAAATGCTCCAACTGACCCTTAGTAGCCGTGACGCCACGCTGTACGAACACACGCAGATGCTTCTTGATCTTACTCGACTAGTGCTTGAGAACAATGTGTTCCTACATGACGGTAAATGGTTCCGGCAATGTCAGGGTGTTGCCATGGGAGCCAAATTTTCTCCATCATATGCGAATCTGTACATGGGCCAATTTGAGAAAAAACATCTGTGGTCCGACTGTCCTACACATATCACTGAACATATCTTGTACTGGGGGAGATACATTGATGACATTCTTGGTATCTGGACTGGCAACATCACTGACCTCCACCAACTCTTAGAACACCTTAACACGAATGAGTTCAACTTGGTGTTCACTCACAAAGTGAACACCAGTCAAATTGAATTCTTAGACCTACTGTTGTACATCACCAATAGTAAGATCATGTCTAGACTGTACAGAAAACCCACGGCCTGCAATTCCATTCTTCATGCACAAAGCGCCCATCCCCTCACACAAATCAGGGCCATTCCTTACGGGGAAATGGTCAGGATTAGACGTAACTGCACTGACACAGCTGTTTTCAGGCAGGAACTCAAGAACCTAACTGAACGTTTCCAGGCTAGAGGTTACACCAACAAACTTATCTCAGCAGCTAGTAAGCGCATTTCCAACAAAAACCAACACACCCTTTTGCTTAAAAAACCCAAAGAACCTGGCAATAGGGGTTCTCCTAACAGGCGACCAGTCTCTTTCATCACCCAATACAGCCCTGTGAGCAAAACATTACTGCGCATTCTCAAAAAACATTGGCACTTGTTAATGTTGGATACATGTCTTAAGAATTCAGTGGGCGTGTCACCCAATATTGTACACACTAGAGGTCGCACGCTCAGGAACATTCTGTGCCTTAGTTTTCTCTGTCCCTCCCCCCCAACTCGCCCACTGGGCTGGATCCCAGAAAAACCCAATGGTTTCTACAAATGTGGCTGCTGCATATCCTGTCGTTTGGCCCTAAATAAAACTACATCATTCTCTTACAATACCAGGACCAAGCACCATATCAAAACCTTCATGAACTGCAATACTAAGTGCACTGTTTACTGCCTGATTTGTGTATGTGGCTTAATCTACATTGGAAGCTCCATACGCCCACTTAAAGAACGTATACAAGAACATGTAAGAGCCATCAGGAATGTCAATACCAACTATCCTCTTGCTATACACTTCAACGACCTGCACGGGGAAAAAGACCTCTTAAACATCAGATTCCATGGCATCGCGCATGTTTCCAACTCTCCGAGATGGGGAGATAGAACAGGTGATCTACGCAGATGCGAGGCTAAGTGGATCCTAAAACTCCGCGCAGTGGAGCTAGGCCTGAACACGGACCGAGAATTACACCACTTCCTTAAATGAATGGTAATTCCCACTCCTTTGTGGTCTGCCTGGTTCATAATTAGGTCCTTATATGGCTTATTGTGTTTCTCTCACGGTTCAAGATGTATTATCAACATGTGTCAACAATGTCGATCAAGACGTATTATCAACATGTGTCAACAATGTCGTTGCTGCTCATTTGTTTCACCAGCTAGACCATGCCTTGTCACATGTAAATACTATGCCCCGTGACCTCGGTCTCTATACAATTCACGGTCATTTTTTCCAAATGAACATTTGTATGGTTTAACCTCACGGTTTACTCTGTATCAGTATTATATGTCTACAATGTTGTGGTTTTTTCTTTTTATCATATATTTCAGCACTTATCCCATTTCTTTATATAACCAATCGGTACACTTGATTACCATGCCCCATGACCTTGATCTCCGTATGTTCCGTTACTGCTCACTCAATGTACCTAACGAAAATGTTTTATCACTGTACTTGTTTGCAATCTACTAAATATGTACAATATTACATTCCTTGACTACACCCACACAAATTACCTTGTCACTAGTAGGTTACCGTTGTCACCTACCGTTCATGTTACTCACATTACCACCCTTGCCTTTTTTACTACGATCTACTCTACCTAGTTTTACCTCATACTACCTACCTACTAGCCTAACTTCACAATGCTCTCCAACTTGCACCTGGTTAGGATATGTTCGTCCTCTCTCACCTCCCAACTCGTTTTGCTTCTCATTCTAATACTTTCGATTTACTTTTTACTCTTTTCTTTCATCTAAGGGTTTCGTTCCCGCTTACTTTCATCCGTTCTAGGGTTCCGCCCTCTCTCTTCTTTATTATTTATTATTTTATAATTTTTATTTAGTCTCTCTCTTCGCCTACTGAATACCATTCTCTGGCAGTTACTCCTAGTCTCTCGTTATTTCCTACACTCAAGATGGCCGCCGTTTGTTTCCACTTCCTACTTTGAGCCCCTCTTCTATCTCTGTGCCACTCCCAGTTGCACTTCTTAAGCTGTGAGCACAGGTCTATTCCGACCAGTACTCGTCCAAAATAGCCCGTTGACACACGTCCCCTCGCCACTTCAGGTAAGCCCTCGACTGACCTTATTTTTGTTTTTTAACTCTCCTTCCTTGCCAGCAATTTAAATTATCTTACTACTCACTAGATGTGCCCATAAGCATACTAAGCACTACCTTTTTATTTCCATACCTCGGCTCCAAGTTGCTGCAGTTTTGTACTTACACTCCGTGCCTCGCCCCTTTTTCAAGTTACATTACTTTCTTCCCGCATTTTAATGCGCTGCCCTGTGCACACGGGCTTCTTTCACGATATTTGTCAACATTTGCCTACTACCTAATAGTCAGCATATAAGCGCTTTAAACGCTGCCCTTCTGATTTTCGCACTGCGGTTTTCAATTGCGGCACTTTTTTACTTAAATTGTTTGTCTCACCGCCTGCCCAATTTAAACTAGTACTCCCCGTTATTAGTGCGCTGCCCCTTTGCGCTCGGGTTTGTTTTACGCCATACTCTCCTCAACAGCATTATTGTGCGCGCCGGTTGACGGCCAATTCGCTCACTAAACACAAAGTCTTCCCTTTTCTCGGGATTACGCGTAGCTGACGACAACCCCCCCCCCCCTTTTTTAACGATTATTTAGCATATTCTTTGGATACTGTTTAATATACTTTTCACAATCATGACGACTTTGCCACCATACTGGACCTCTCTTCATTTTAGTCTTCGTTATTTGCACGACCGTTCTTACAAGCTTTTTAGCGTGTTCTGCACACAGCAATTACCTCATGTGCAATTTTCCCTCTTTTTCTTGATAATAGCTCAATTTTCTTTTCCCTTTCCCTCATATCCAACACTTATTAGGTTCCGACCACAGGCTTACCAGGGTCTGCATTCATGTTCTCTCACTCAACCATATTCTCATTAGTTCCACTCTAAGAAGGTATGTATTTTTGCTCCTTTTTCTCTCTACTATCTCGTTACGTACTATGTATATACCTTTTCCCCAGACTTTCTGTTCCTCCTTTTTTTCTTCCTCTTTGTTTCTAATTTTTAGTTTTTGCTTTTTCTCTACTCTACTCTTGCTCACCTGATTACCGTTTTCTCCTTTCTCAGTCACCACTGACGTCCCTGAGCCCATTCAACTGATCACGCGGCTCCCCCATTACTTACCTTTGTTACGCACCTTCCTGGCCGGCTGGCCCAGGTATGAGCCACTCACGTGGTCCTTCCGTTTGACTTTTCAACCCCATTACTATATCTTTACTCTTCTACTTATCTGATCTCTTTGTCTCAGTCTTTCCTTTTACCTTACACTCGTTTCTCACTTATTCCAGTAACATAATGGTTTCTATCCACCTTATATTCTGTCCATATACCTTTGAACACATTATTTCTAGATTACATAACACGGTGATTCACACTTCTTCTCAAATCTTGCACTTCGGGTCCTTATCACTTATTATGTTTTCCAGACTTTCTAACCTCTCACCTATCCACCTTTCATTTTAATACCCACTTTGCCTCACACATAGCTCACTGGTCATTATTACCATTTTTGGAGTCTCCTTCACGTGCTCTCCTACAAACACATTTTTGTGCCCATATACTTCTATATGCCGAAACTCTTGTTTTAATTATCATTTTGCAGCCTTGATAAAGTCACTGGTGTGACGAAACACGTGTTGGCTGTATCACGCTGATGACACAATGATTTCCAGTATCTACAAATAAAAGACACCCTCTACAAACAGGACTTGAGACTCCTTTCAACTTTGCTTCATAGCAACATAAGATAAGGGACACTCATCCCTGCCACACTATTGGACTATACTATCGGTGTGCTGTGGCCATTCTTGCCCTATACACTAATCTAGTAAGATACATAACTCTTGGATCTGCTATCAGTAATGTCACAAGTGGTTTAACATCAGTGACTTACAGTCAACCCTATAAAACAGAATGTGAACTGCTCCATTAATCATGTGCATGCAGGAGGTCTGGCTTGATGAATGAGTAATTTTGATGGCCCAATTTAAGGACTAGGAGGCACAAATGAAGTGACTGTAGGTAATCTTTATTATTGGAGGATTACACACAGTGAAACAGACAGTAATAGATTTTCTAGGTAAGCATGCTGTCAGAATAACACATTTCCTAACTCTTGGCTGACAGCTCAGCACATTGGGGGTCATTACAACCTCGGCGGTCTTTTCACAAGACCGCCATGCTGAAGACCGCCAGTGGTGGCGGTTTTCCGCTCGGCGTATTATGACGGTTGGCAGCTATCTGTCGTTTTTTCGACGGAGAGCCACCAATAGCCATACTGGCGGGAGGCGGGGAAGTGGAGGTTGCTCCACCTCCACCGCCACGCCAACAGAACACCGACCTGCGAATCACGTCCTGTGATTCGGCACGGCGGTGTTCTGTTGGCGGTGTGGTGTCGGCGGAGCTGCCCCCTTGGCTCCCGTCCCCTCCCGGAGGATCGACGGAACAGGTAAGTCGATCGTCCGTTAGGGGAGGGGGGTGCGGGGTGTTGTGTGGGTGCATGGGGGTGTGCGTGGGTGTATGTAGAGGGAGTGTGTGAGTGCATGTATGCTAGCGGGGGTGTTACGTGTTTTGGGAATGAGTGCGTGTATGTCTGTAGGTATGTCTGTATGGATGTGTGCGTGTATGTATGAATGTGTGTGTGCGTGTCTGACTGTGTGTGTGGATGTTGGCATGTATGTCAGTGTGTGTGCGTGTATGTGTGTTGGTGGTACCTGCGTGCGTGTCAGGTGTGTATGTGTAAGGTAATGTCGGGGGTCGGGGTGGGGAGGGGTGTCCTGCCACCTTTAGGGGGTGGCAGGAGTGGTGGGGGGGTGAGGGTGGGGGAGACCCCTATCTGTGCCAGGGAAAGAATTCCCTGGCACTGATAGTGCTTACCGCCATGGATTTCATGGCGGTTCCTACCGCTGGAAATCCACAGCGGTAAGCCGGGTCAAAATACCGGCGGCGGTATTGTGACGGCCGCCGGGCTGGAGACCCAGGTCTCCAGCCCAGCGGGCGGAACGGAGAAGTGACGGATGACCATGGCGGTAACCGCCATGGTCATAATACTCAAAAAAAGACCGCCAGCCTGTTGGCGGTCTTACCGCCGCTTTAACACCGTCCGCCAGGGTTGTAATGACCCACATTGTGTAGTACATCAACAGACAATTTTAATTTTGTCCTACATAGTATAGAATCTAGCAGTCCTTTCTTCAGAAGAGAAATCGCTGATTCTTTTAGACATAGGCTGACAATGGAAGATCTGCTCCAACTGTTTTTGGTTGCATTCATGTCCATCTTTTATATGCCTTAGTTATTAATTTTGTCTTTAAATTCCCAAGCATACACTCAGTGAGGAGTGGTAGGGTAAGGAATCCCCCCCATCTTCTCTACGATTCCCCCTTCCAGAATTACCTCCCAATTGTACCCAACTTGAAACTACCTATGCTGAAAGCCTTTACAGTTCCTTTGGTCTTTATTTGTTTTTAATTTGGTTACCGACCTTTTACCACTAATATGTGAAAATCTACAGCAAATTTCTCAATTACCTTTGTATTTCCTCTCTGTCAAAAATGTAAAGAACTGACAGTATGGGACCATATTCGCAAAGGAAGCTTACGCTTTTGAGTAATTTTACACTTTGGAAAAAGTTTACTACTTTCAGTATTCACAAACTCAGAGTGTAAACTTAACACAAAAATGTAAGTTTTATGTTTCCACCCAGAGAATAAAACAATTTGCTTACTCTTATGTGGATGTTTGATGTCCCTCCGTAAACACCTCCCTGACCGGCTGTAAACCCTCTTATTCCTCCGTTATCCCATTCCATTTAGGGGTAAGTCTGCTCTTTTTCCCACCTACTGCCCTGTGTCCCTCCCACATTTACTCCTAAAGCCTGTACCTATGTGTGCAGAGACTCCACAGTTGAGGCAGTGAACCGCACACATAGGTATAGGCATCACTTACATTTTGTAGTATGTTTTGTAGTATATTTTGTAGCATTACAAATGCACTACAAAGTTCAGTTTGTGAATCAGGCCCTGTAACTCTAGAGCCCTCAATCAGAATTAGGCGGAGTGGCATCCCTATGGTGAACACCACCAGATTTAGAGTTTTACCTTGTGGAGTATCACATGGGACAAAAAACAAATGTTTCTTCACAAACATTTCCCAGCTGCTGAGCCACAGGAGGAAAAAGTGCCCTGAAACGGGCCGAAACATTGAAAACAGCAAGCCATGTTGGAACATTGTATTCCATAATCTAAGGCCAGAACACTCGGAATGAGTTGTAATTAGGGTGGGGATATTGTTCAGGATTGTTAACTTTGACCCCAGTAACTCCAGCTCCAATTAACGTCCACCCTGGAATCTGGGCTAATGTGACAATAGATATGTACACAGCTGAAGGGGTGCACAGCTGAAAGAACTCAGGTGCAGTTGAAGCAAAATCTAAGTTGCCACACCTCAATGTAAATTCCCTTCATAGGCGAAAGCTATCTATTTGTGAGCACTAAGGACTCTATATCACAATGTATGATGGGATAAATAGTCACTTCTCAACTGCAATACTAATCAAAAACCCTGGTGGATATGTTTATAGTCCTCTCTAAATATACAAGCTGTTGATCCTTGGTGGGGATTTTTCTTCTCAAATGTTCCTGATAAAATATTTGGCAGCCTCAACTTTACAAAGATGCATCTTCTGCCCTGCTAGTGAAGCTGAACCTTATCACACTATCACACTGTTGATTGTACCTGCAACTCCAACAATGATTTTTGCATTCTCTGCAATTTACTGCTTCTGTGCATGGTTCTGGTAGCAAACCTTCAGAACCCTCTGCCTTCTGACAGGACCTCTTTCAATAAAGCTGCTACCTTATGAGTCTGTGTGTAGGCTCTTGAAAGCTGACAAACTATACCAGTCTCCAGCACAGACCCTCCTCTCTTCTTCGTCAGCAGTCTAGAAGCTCTCCTTGTAAACCTCTGTGGTCTTTATCCAGATATGTGCTTAAGAAAGTCCTCAATAGTATCTAGTTAATAGTCTACTGGTTTCAGTGCTGAAATACCCAAAGCCTCATGTCTGCTGCCTTGGAAACATTTTCATGCCTTTCCACATCATTCTCTAGCTGGAAACTGCCTCAATAAATCCATGCTAAAACTAACTGCATTTTCTCGCTAACTTCTTGAAAGAAATTGTGTTTCTCATAGAGAAATCCAAGAGGTATCTTGGTATTTACACAACAGAAGATGTAGATAATGTGTTTCCTTTAAACTATGTTCCCCTAATCAAGAAGGTTAACTCTCTATTTACTAAATGGACAACCCTGCCCATAGCTATAATAGGCAGAGTTGCACTGATAAGGATGTCAGATCTACTGCTTTTTAATTTTTTGTTCACAGCTTTGCCCTGCAATCTACTGAAATAAAAGGAATGCTATACCCATTTATTTGGATAGATAAAAAAAACAGAATAGCAGTGTGTGTTCTATATAAGGCATCTAGCCATCTGAAGAGGGAGGTTTAGCGCTGCCTAATCTGAGGGAAAAGTATATGGCAAGCTTTGCACATCTCTCCCATCGATTCCTCAACTTCCAGGTTCTGAGAGGCCAGTTGACAATTTCATCCAGAATGTAATACTCCTGGAGTATAAGATAAATGATTTTTCTATGCTTAACTAAATCACCAAAAAAGGTTTGATACAAGCTTTTGCATTGGCTGATAAAAATGAAAGAACAACTGTATTATAGGATTCCTACTATCAATAGATTAACTAAATCAGCAGACATTGGGGTAGGATCCCACCCGTTTCTAGATAGAACAACAATTCACAGATGGGAGACTAATGGATATTATATCATTGGCAACTTTTTAAATCATGATACCTGGAAGACATGGACGGACATTGAACCAGGTATCAGATATGCAACAGCATCAATCCAATGCTCTTTTATTCAAATTACACATTTTTTTAAAGAAATGGACCTGATAATTATCAGGAAAAGCTTACGGTTAGTGAAGGAATGAATAGAGTCCAGCACAATTCGATCTGTAAAGTACTGAAGAGCAATTAATTTTAAATTTTAAAGAAGCCGGAGTTTTTAACAAAGCACAGTGTAGTTAGCAGACCAGGGAGTGAATGTGTATCACAAGGACACATGAAAGAAGATACATTTATTTAATTTCTTCCAAGTCAGGGGGCGAACCCCCATTGGATGCAATTTTATACTGAATGGTTGCTACGGAAGACTTCCAATCTATTGAATAAGATAAACCCTCAGGTCTCACTAAAGTGTTTTAGATGCTCAGCCAAATTGTCCAGTAGCTAGACTCATATTATCTGGACCTTCCTAAGATACTAGAATTTTGGTACTAGATAAAGGAATACTGTAGGCACATGGTAGACATTGACGTCCCCAAGACCTGCAGTTAATTCTATTGAGTTATCCAAGGGACCCTCATCTTCATATTGAACATAAGAAAAAACTATTTGTCATTTGCCTGTTTGCAAGGTCCTCAATCTTCTAAAGATGGATTACTGCATTTATACCTACATTTGAACAATGGAGATCTAAAATACTAAGAATAGAGAGATGTTATGCATTAAGTTCGGGTTCACAGAATTTTTTTTAAAGTTGTGGTAGGGTGTTCAGTAGCTTGAACCTGAGGCGCCGTAGGCATTAGGGTACATAAGGCACAGTGATTTAATGTGGGAGAAAGATGATTAGTGTTATACAGCAGGATGATATAAACAATGCATGCCACTCTGGAAAGTTTGATTTGTCTCGGGCTAGTTAATATTTTGTTATAATATCAGAAGGGGGATGAAATACACAAATGGACATGTTTAATCCCTGTTTGGGACCGTTTTCCTCTGAGGATTCTACGTTACATAGATGACTTGAAATAAGAACGTTATGTTATGGTAAAAGGCTGTTGATATAGTGCAGTACGACTCAGCCCCGGAGGGGCATCTTGGCACTGAAGAGGACAGAGCAAGTCAGAAGAAGCTATTCAGAACAGCCAGGTCTTGAGATGTTTTTTGAAGCTAGCGAAGTTTGTGCAAGTATGAATTAATTAAGGGGGCCTGTTGCAGTGATAGAGGGCACGACAATAGAATGCCTGGCCTACAAATTTTGATTAATGGATGCAAGGAGGACATGGAAAAAGTTGACTTATTTACCTTAAGTTTCTACCAGGCTGATGGAGGGGAAGTCCTGCAGGTATTTACAGCTTTTGCCAGACAATGATTTATGTGTCAGGCAGAGTAATTTATACAGTGCTCTTTTCCGAAACGGGAGCCAATGAGGCCTCTAAGAATAGGGGCTGACAGGTATTGGGATATTGTACTAGTAGGATGTGGATTGTACCCAAAAGGCGACTCTAATGTGCTGCTAAGAAATTAGATGAATTGCTAGAGTTTCTCTTTACCTTTGTGTTTTCCAAAAAAAGTTTACAAAATAGAGATTACCTCTCACAATTTCAATTTCTTTTATCTTGTCATCAGAACTTAATACTCCTGCAAAAATGCACTTCGATTCAGCTTAAACCACAGCCGCCCTCTGGTAAACTACATCCATTTTTGTGAAGAGTCTCAAAAGATGCCATCAAAAACCTCCCATGTTTCAGGAGGCTGTCATTTTTGATTTACTGACACCTTTGTCCCACTTTGAAGAGATGCAAAGAAGGTCTCTTTTCTAGCAAGACTACACCTCTTCTAAGGAACAGACCAATCCTTCACGCTGTCACCTATCTCTGAATGCACAGGACTGAGACCCCACATCAGCCATTGGGCCAAGACACAACTTTGAACTGCCATTTACATGCTATTGGTCTTCCCCAGAACATATGTCCACCCCAATGTTGTGCCAATGGTCCTGGTCGAAGATCCATTTTCAATGCGCTCACATACTCCCTGCCTCCATTGCTGTGTTCTTGCCTTCCCTGCTGCTTTTCCACTGCACACAGCAGGTGATGTTGCCTAATCCCCATTGCCATCTCCCCAGTACCACTCTTTGTGTTCTCTCCAGTAGACTGACTCTTCCATCAATTCTTGTGCACCACTGCTCTGCTGCTCTGTTTGTGGACTTGCCAACCTCTCCTACCACTCATGAGACCTGGTCTTTGCAGGCCATGGCTGCAAGCTGCCATCTTGTTTCTCCTGCTTCATTAGAGTGGGTTTCATCTTTCTGTGCTGTGGAAATCATGCAGCAGGCACCAAGTTGGGCAATACATTCCCCTGAAGGTAAATATTGCTGGGCCAACAATAGGCCTTGACTCGCCGGGTAAGCGATGGAAAATACTTCTACTTTGCACTGCTCGGAGAGACCAAAGTGTTCGAGAAGCCTATTAAGCTCACTCTGTTTTCTGGTCTTAAAGTCTCCATTGCATTGCCCATACTGTTAACAAAACAGTGAACTTTTCCCTGAACAGAGACACATGGCAGTTTAGGTAACCTTTCAATAGCATCTAGTACATGCAACACTAAACAATAACAACAAGAAGGGATACTTGTAATATGTCTCGTACAAGGAATGTTAAACCATAAAGGTACTACTTGATGCAAGTTAAGTGCTCCAAAATGGCTTTTAATAAAAAAAAGCTATTTTCATGTTTATTAAATTTTGCTATGTTTCCATAGTAGGAACATGAAACCCAAAGGTGGGAGGGAAGTCATCCTCCCTATGGGTAGGGGGGATCACTTAGTGTGCACTCACATTCCAGTAATCCGCTAGAGGAACAAGACATCTAGAACACCTCCAGTGATCTTGCAGATGTTGAGAACACAGTGACTGAGGTAAAACAAGTATTTTAAGTAACAAACATTGAAATATGACAGTGTGGCACAACTGTCTGCACAGTTTGGAGACCTCAGTCTCTAGATTGTTTAACAATCATTTTGTTGCTATTTGACACCAAATAAAAGCTACCCAAATCGATCTTTCCAAAAGTTTGTTTTAAAATGAAAATATTACATCTATCACAATACCTGTGTGAAGTATTTAACACTGGACATCAGTGCACATCTAGAATACTCATGTTTCTGTGTGTGAAAGGCTGCAAAGTGTTCTCATTTTTCGTGACTACTTTAAAAATTAATTCTGATTATGTTATTCGAGATCATTTTGGAGAAGCAACATCTGCCACCCACCATTCCACTCTCTACGGTGTGTAGAATTTCAGGATATATGGTTTTGTTGCATGTGCTCCAATGCTGCTGGATTTTTTGTCCTGTTAAATGGAGAAGGCAGCTGCCCTGGACAGCTGCAATCATTTGCCAAGGCTTCATATAGTTTAGAACTCGTCAGGCCACCAACAAATATGAAAAATACACATTTGTGATATAACTTCGCTTTCTGACATTGTTCCTGAAAATCCTAAACCTGCTACACCCTACAAAGTTTTCCCTTCTGAATATTGTTGGAGGAGGTCTGCAACCCACTAATAAACTTCTTAAGATATTGTACATGTGAACATGTATTGTGCTTCAAGTTTTCTACAGGTTCATATAATTGATTTTAGTCTGCAAGTCACAAACAAGATTTGTTGTGAGCATTTGTTCTAATATTGCTCATCAGAGCTGTATTGGATCTGTTGGGATACAGAACCACAGAAACCTTAGGGTATCTGATATCCTCAATATGAGGGAACATAGGGGGTTAGCTTCCCTACTGACATGTTCCTCTATGAGGCAGACTCAAAGACGCCTCAATTTTTGAGAAATGTATTAAAAACTCTCAAAACTGGCAATGTTGTTATTACTGTTCTGGTCAATCAATCAGACAGAGAGAGGATGACCAATAAACTTAATAGAGTGTATCAAATTTGGAAATATACCTAGGTTTTCCAGGCTTGAAGTTGGTATTGATTTCAAACTGATGTTAAGTTCCTAACCACTATTTCTGTTCCTCCTGAAATTCCCGTGCTGCAGCAGCATTTAGCTTAGCTCCTTTGTGGACCACATAAACATTGACAACCTATACCTGTCTGCCCTCATTGAGTTCAAAGGATGCCATGGATACATATGAGGCTTCATTATCCCAAGTATCCGTGGCTACTGGAGGGAGGTAAAAAAGAAATACCATTAGTTGAGAAAGTGTTAAAAAAATCCTGAAAATTTAGATTGTTTTCAAAGCCTACTAGCTATCCAATTGAGTAAGGAGGTCTGCTAGAAAAGATGTCTCAAACCAGCCTTTCAGTGAAAGTTCCTGCAGAAACTGATCACCTGTAGGACATCACATTGTGCACGTGTGCTACCAACAATCCTATCGAAAACCTTTACTGCTGACACCTGGGAGTGTCTGAGGAACCACTTTTTGATTTTGCCATCCTGTCATGTTCTAAATGCGGAAGCTAACATGTAATCCCCATTTAATTTTTTTTTTTTTTTTTTTAGAATTTAATGAAAAAAAGATAACAAAAAAGGCCCAGATTGGTGTTCACCATAACCAGTAACTCCACCATAATTTACAAATATTTGGAAATATTACGATATTGCCTCTGCATGTTGTATGAATAGTTGGGTTTGCTAAGCTCAGAACCTTCTTGACATTTACATGATTAGCATTACTGGAAAATACAAACAAGAATTGAGCTATCTTGCTAAAAACACAATACCAATCTCATATTTCCTCTTATGTCTTTAGCGTGCAAACAGGTATCCACGTGAACATTGCACAAACAGGCAGCACTGAACATAAAGAAAAAAATACAAGACTTGTCTCGGTGCATAAAAAGTAAAGGAGCTAAAGGTGATGCAAGATAAATGCAACGTTTGCCTCTGTCTAAACCATTAATGTATCTGCTCAGCATCCAAAGCCATGTCCTCTAATACTTGAATGCTACCCAGTAAAAGTTTACCAATACCAAATTCCTTCTATTTGCACCTCTTATGATAACTGGGCCAGGGATGTAGCCTTCTTGTATCGAGCAAAAATCAGCACAATCACATCTGTCTTTATCTTTTGTACACTGCTCATTTTTAACCAGCACACACAGTATGTGGGATAGACTATTTGTCTTACCATAAAATATTTTTGGTGAGATTTAAATCTCAAAACTGTGCCTGCATGACACGTTCTCACTGGATACGGATAACATGGTTCATTACCTGGGCTCACAGTCAGTCCAGTCACAACTAAATGGTGCCCGAGGAATGTCTGCGCTGGTCCTGATTTTCCTTGCACCTCCCACATTATTACCATCTTATCACGGGATGCGCTGAAGAGCCTGTTGGAGCCAAAGACAGAGGCCACCTGCAGAACATACGAACACAAGCATCAGAATGCTGATCTGTAACAACTGATTAAAATCTCACGAGACAGAGAGTGGTGGGGCTGCTGTGGAGATAGATGAGGCACATTGATCAATAATTATTCTAACTGTTGCAAAGCAAGATTCAGTGAAGAAGCTTAATCCGATGGTGAATACCTGAACTCCAAAGCCAGGTGGATTAACAGTTCTTTGAGCCAGTGAGGGTGTTGTAGTATACAGATCATCCCACTATGTGCTCTTAGCACTGTGACTTCAAATCATACTCTTGCCTTATACAACAGTGACAAGAAGGCCTAGTTGTCTACTCTCATATGCATATTCTAAGATTTGTTGAGTCATAGTTAGAGTCTGCAATTTCTGCTGTGATCAATTGTTTTTAAAGCAGTTTTTCAGGGACCTGGGAGAAGGGAGTGAGGTGGTATATATTATGAATGGTCTTTAAGAGCAATTGTTAAGCGGTATGCTGATTTCCTGTTATTCAGAAATGTTGTAACTACTGATTAGGGACCAAGTGTAAACCTGTCCTGTTTGACAATCTCTCTGTATGTAAAGACATTGTCTTTGACCATGTACAGCACTCTGCTGCCTTTTAGCAAGATTTGTGCTATAGAAATACCATATGCATGCATACATATTTACATACAAACATACATAAATACAAATAAAGCAGTTCAAACCAATTTACTTAACTCTGGAATGAAACACATGATAATAATTCACAAATGCATGTTAAATGTTGAGAATGAAATAAAGTGTCTATCCTTCAGCATCTTGATTATTGCAACAATCCTAAATTCAAATGTGGGTAGATGCTTAAAGTGGTTAGAAGTGTGTATGCACAAGTTAAACTTTAGAGAGGAACGTAAGCATGATATAAAGTAACTTAACAAAACAAACATTGACAAACTCAATGCACCTAGCTTGCACTATGTGAATCACTTTGTGTAGCACATTTAGCATGAGGGGATTGGGTGAGGGCAGTTTGAGGGCTGTACACCCCTGGTGTAAAGCCATTGCAAGGACTGGAGAAGCTGGTTCTTCCACTTGCAGAACTCCGCTGGCAGTATGTGAAGTAAGGTTCTACTTTTCCACATAACCAAAACCAGAAAGTCAATGGCACAAAGTAACTATCTGCGAAATACTGTGGCCCTGCAACGATCACATGAGCTCTTACAGCAGACAGCTAAAGTTGTCTGCTGCCAGACGCTGAAAAAGTACAACATAACTACAGTAAGAAAATATAAGGTTTGCCAATTTGGTGGAACTTTAAAAAGATCCTATCTATAGCTTGTCATTCAATATCCATGACAAAATGTATGTCAGATAGAGTAAAAAAAATGTCTATCAATAAAACACAATCAGTAAAAAACAAACTGATATAAAAATATTAAGCATTAAAATAAAATCAAAATATTAAAACAGGTGTTAAAAACATTACATACCGAACTTACAACTGATAAGCAGTACAGAAAAGCAACATGTGTTTCTCTGATTCAACGGAGCAACAACATGTTGGGCACAAGTTAGACTTAATAGCAGAAGGCAACCAAGATGATGCAAAAGAGGCAGTTGGTAGAATGCCATTTATGAACTTCCAACTGAAGGATCGCAAGAACGAAGGGTAATGTGATCTAGGAGTTCCTCAAACCGAAATACACATTTATGCGACACAAAAGTTGAGGTCCAACCAAGGGAGTCCAAGGATTCTCTTTGTTCCATGAAGAAGCCCCATTACCTTCGCTTAACAGTACTGACCAGAGCAGCTTAATTGATGAAGGGTTGCATCAACATTCACTCAGGCCTAGAACAAGTAGAAAACGCTTCACATATTGCAACCAATGAATTCTGCAAGCATTAAAACTACTAATAATGTTGTAAAGTGTGTTTCTGTACAGCTTCAACTCATCAGTACTCAAGATACTAAGCAAGTAGAGGATGGACCTTAATTTTGCCATCTCTGAAATGGGCTTCAGGGCGAAATCTAGTCTCAGTGGCAGTATTGGGGTGCCCTGTCGTAAATTCAGAAGTGACCTAATAAAGCTGCTTCCATCTAGTCCTATCTTTGCCACATTGCAATATCCACTGATTTCTGTGTTTCTAATTTAGGTTTCGTAGATTTCAATAGCTGAGGAAATCGGCTAAAACGATGCTGCCTTTTTGGCAAATCTCACTATTGCACAGGACCTGTGCTTCATCAAAAGATAGCCCTTAATAATTTAGGATGCTGGAGAGTTTGAATCAGATAATTTAATTCCTAGATAATCAAATTATTTTACACTTTCAATGACATTCTCGTTCTTCCGTCTACTGAATGAATTGAGTTTTCTGTGCGGTAACGTCTGGCCTATGAGCTGCAAATCATAAGGATTTGCAGGCCTTTAAGAGAATCTGAGATAAGGAGAGCGTCATCAGCAAGAAATAGCACCTGTGTCCTGTGACCAACTAAAGTGGGACCATCATTTTTTCACAATCAGCGAGAGAACCAATGCAGCCATCAACAAAAAGAAGGAATAAAGTGGGAGCCAAAACACAGCCCTAGCAAACTCCTTTAATTACAATAGTCTTGTTCCAAAGTTCGCCATTTAGGCTCCATCAAATCTGTGCAAACTTGTTTTTGTGTGAGTTATAATCTTTAAAAGGTCGCTTGAGACTCTCTCATTAATCCTCCTATAATCTTGCTCTAGGGACCAAGTCAAAGGTAACACGAGGTCGTCAAAAGCAACACAGAGATTTCCCCCACTGATGTCAGTCAGAATGGTACATGTTTGCTGGGACTTTAACCAGACCTGTCACTTTGTCCTCCAGTGTGAAGTGACAGCTTCTCCATCTCTGCCAGAGAAAAGATAATGGTGGTGCACGTAGGTGCTGAGCTTACTATATTCTACAGCAGTGGTTCGCAACCTGTGGTCCAGGGACCCCTGGGGGTCCGCGAAGCCTTCACAGGGGGTCTGCGACTGCTTAGAAAAATTAATAATTTTAACAGATAAGGTACCCATCATTCAGTAATGACTCAGTGGGGGTCCCCAGATTCCAATAATGATTCAGTGGCGTTCCCCGGATTCCAGTATTGATTAAGTGGGGGTCCACAGAAGTCAAAAGGTTGGGAACCACTGTTGTAGATGAATAAAAACTTTCATCCAGAGATTGCAGATATAAATGCCAAAATGTTCTTACTGAAACTGACTTACTGCCGGTGAATGGGCATTCTTCAAACAGTAAAGCGGGAGCAACTTATACCCCTTATATACGGATAAGACTGAAGTGCTGATCAGGAACAAAACCTTCCCTTGGGACTCAACCTGGTGGCTATCAGAATTTGATCCAACTTCATCACTCGCAAACCGCACATTCAAACTGAGCATCATATCAGATGACAAGCTCAGCATCGCTGCTTAGGTGAACGCAGTCAACTCCTCCTGCTTCTACATACGACACATCCTCAGAAGAATTTTTAGATGGATTACCAGGAGCCCCAGGCACACGGTCACTCCAGCCTTAATCACTACCAGACTTGACTACAGCAATGCACTTAATGCCAGAATCCCCAACCACCATCTTCAGACCATCCAGAACGCTGCTGCCATACTCATCCTTGACCACCCCCGATGTACCCACATCACGCCTCACTGTAAAGATCTGCACTGGCTGCCAACACACAAACCCTGCCAATTCAAACTCCTTAAAATCACATACCAGGCACTGCACAATATTGGACCAGCATACCTTCCTCTCGCCTCCACTTCGCCCATCCCACCATCTTTCTGTCACACACACACACCTTGCAGCCACAGAAAACGAACAGGAGAGCTAGCCTTCTCATTCCTCGCACCCAAGACGTGGAATGACCTCCCGCTATACCTGCTGGCCTCCTCCTCACTTCAGGAATTACGCAGGAAGCTCAAGAACTGGCTCTTCAACTAGACTTAGCAGACGACCACCACACCTTTTCCATCTCCCAGGTACCCCTCAGGTGATTAGTCACACTTTACAAAGCCATATAACATAACATACCACCCCACCCTTGCTTCTGAGTTGATAGCTGGAGCAGTAGTAGTTGTCCATAGTTAATGGAATTGGACCAAAGTGCATACCATGCAAGCATATGTCTTGAAAGAATGATAAAATAACCTTCAGGTATCAAAAAGGAGGAGCAGAGTTTTCAAATGTGTTTTTTATATAGCATGGTAGAGCCTGATTCGATATACTCGTGTAGGATATAGTGAGCATCAACTGAGGTGATCCTTCTGCATATTCTATCACTAAATACCATTTCTCTTGCTCATTTTTAAAATTTCTGATTTGAATTTATTGTGTTCTGCATCCACAAAGTGTTGGAATTGTCATCAAGTTTCTCCTGAAGAAGGAACCAAATGCCCCTAAATGTATTGAGCACATAGGATAAAATGATAATAGAGAGAATTTCGAAATATTAAGCCTTCATTGAGAAAATGTAATTGGTTATTACATATTTTTTTTTAAGAAAAGTGAAAAATGTGTTAATTTCTACGCACCGAAGGTCGGGAGTTAACTAATGAGAGGTGCTGTTGTTTCATCAAAAGTCCCAAAGGGATATGGCGAGTTTCTGGGTTTTTAAGAATCGTATTGAAACTTCTTTTTGGATAATCAGCAGTGAAAGTGCAAACTTGTTACATCACCGAATTAAGCATTGGTTGTTATCTATAATGTCACTCATTATTTAGTTTAGTTTTATAACACCAGCAAGACCCAAGTGGTTAGCCCAGAGGGTTACAGAGGAAAACCAGAATAACTTCAAAATACAATACAGGATATGCATTTTTGTGAAACCACGATTACAAGATGCCAGGTCACAAGACTAATTATGAGGAAAAAGGTGAAAGGTAGTGTAGGCATTCTGATCAGAATTTTAATTGATATAGCAACTGTGATTAGCACTGTATCAACTTGCACAGTATATAACACACAACCTGTTTCTGCTGGTCAATGAATTGTGATAGCCATTTTCTCTGGTGAAGCAAAATGCATCAGATTGTGTTGGTCTCTATTCGGTTGCTCCTGTGGCACAAATATGTCTGATAGAGGTCTGTTGTTTTTATTGGGCACTAGGTTTAAGTGGGACATTAATGTGCTGCTGCAGATGAGAAAAGCTTCCACTCACTTTAAGAGGCCTGGGACTGTATCATGAACTCCTTTCAGTAATGTACTGTAGAACCTTGCAGTAGTAGAATAGTGATGTGAATGCACTGTTTATGCCCATCTTTTGAAAGGGTTCTTGGGAGGGGAAGCTTTATTTTGTATCCCCATTAATCCCCATCATGCCCAACATCAGTTGGGAAGAACAGCATTATGGTGTTAGTATTATAAAGCTTAGGAGGCTGGTTTTGGACATTATTAATTTAGGATACTGATAAATGTTAACGTTTATAGAAAGTAGCAGAAATAGGCTACACATTGAATGAGGGTGGTCCGTTTTGAATTTTTGTCAGCTTTTGCAGTAAGGTCAAATGCATTACAGTTAAAATAATGACAGATTAGAGCAGTGGTTCCCAACCTTTTGACATCTGTGGACCCCCACTTTATCTTTACTGGAACCCGGGGACCCCTACTGAATCATTATTGGAACCAGGGACCCATTACTGAGTCATTATTGAAAGCTTGGGACCTAATTTGTTAATAATATTTCATTTTCTAAGCAGTCGCAGACCCCCTGAGGAGGCTTCACGGGCCCCCAGGGGTCCCCGCACCACAGGTTGGGACCCACTGATCTAGAATTTATATTGGGTTAATGGGATTTTGCTCTTTAAATCCAAGCCTTGTTGTGAGTTTGCTATTGATATGTCTGCTACAAGCATTTGCACAGTAAACTGCACAGAGCATGGTTCACATTCTGGTATATTAGGTACTCTCTTATGAAAGAGAGGATATTTACCTTAGTCACTTCTTTCTCGTGTCCTAAGAACCGCTTGAGTGCCGCTCCAGTTTTCCAGTTAGAGACCACCACAGTCTGAAATTCAGCATAAAACACAGTGGATTTAGCACCATGTGAGTCAAGTAGCAAATATTAAGGACTGTTCCTTCCTATATTTTACATGATCGGTAAAACAGTAGATAGATGAATGATCTTTATGGTAGATGCACATTAAAAGTAAATTTAAACCACCTCTCATGATTGAAGATCCAGTTTTATTTGTTTGTTTGAGTTTTTATAAGGTAATGCAAACATGACAAGTGTATTCCTATATGTGCAAAAGAGGCCTCTGAACAAAGTCACTTAGCTTGAACAGTGACAAAAGCCCTCTTCACCCTTGTGGGCTTTAGGTGTAAAACTCCCAAATCTGCCTTTTTATAGATTACTGGAAAATTTATATTACAGGCAAAACAAGCTATTTGACCATTTTCTATACATTTTAATGTAGAATTCACAAGTCTTTTTAATATGTTTGCATTTAGTGTGAGCAGCCTTCAAGATACCTTAATACCTGTGTATATTTAAGAATGTT
This sequence comes from Pleurodeles waltl, assembly GCF_031143425.1. Classification (NCBI taxonomy): domain Eukaryota; kingdom Metazoa; phylum Chordata; class Amphibia; order Caudata; family Salamandridae; genus Pleurodeles; species Pleurodeles waltl. The sequence continues at coordinate 1,583,311,338 of NC_090445.1, read as the reverse complement.
ATGACTTTTTCTATCATGTTTACAGAACAGTGACACCCAGTTATATATTATATTCAGTCTAAGTCTGCACATACATCCAGTTGTGTAATTAGAATTATTGATAGCCCTAGCATAGTATTTTTGCCTTTCTCAAGAAAATATTTCTGGACTATTAATTTAGTTAAGAGGCGGTTTTTGGATATTGCTAACACTGGTATTCAATTCTTGTAGGACAACTTTTATTTTAAACTATATAATAAAAGATTGATTATGGATAACTTATTTTTTTGTGGAAAACACTACTATTCCGCAATATTGTTAGAAAGTTTTTTTTTCTTTTTTCTTCAGTTTTAGTGCAATTGAAACTTCTACTGAAACGTGCTATATGTTGTTTTGTTCTGTGGGAGTGACCTTTCTCTGAAGGACATATTGGAAAAGTATTTATAACTGATAGGCAAGAACTCTTCAGTGATTATTTTGCAACTGTTTTTGTGATACCATTGAGCCCTGAATGAAATCTGTAATGCTTCTAACTACCATGCCTAAGGAGTGCCAGCGGCGTTGCTACCATTGGTGCACCGGTGAAATGCAACGGCAACCAGAGGGGGGAGGGGCCTAGTCTGTCCTGTAGCAGTTGATGTTATTTCAGAGGCTACCTGTTCTGATTTTTTTTTTTAGACAGAGTTCATAACAGGGGCATGGCTGTGTTTACTTTTCAGAAGTAGACGTACAGAGGAACTGATGTTTAAGGAAACAATAACGAAGAGAGGTGTAAGGGATGAAAGAACGGAGAATGGATGAAAAAGGTGACAGAATGGGAGAAGCAAATAAGGTTGAGCAAGAAAGAGAAAGGTGATAAGGATGAGCAAAGTGGGCAAGAGAAAAGGAAGAAAAAGGAACTAGACATAAGGAGAGAAGGAAGGGAGATGAGGATGAGTGGGAGACAGAAGAGGGGAAGAGAGAGACTGAGAAAGAGGGTAGAGCACTAAATGGGTAAAGGAGATGAGAGTAGAGCAGGCTGAAGGGGGGCAAGAAGGAAATGAGTAGAATGAGCAACGTGGAGACCTGTAAACTACATTAGTGTAGCAGGTGTAGTGGCATCAGGGTTCAGAGGTGTGTGATGGGCGTACTACACTTCATTCATTTTAGTATTTTAATACAGACTGGGGGTCTTAGATTCATTCCTGACACTAAGGCCCATGACCATCCATGCTATACAACTGAGCAGTGTGCTCTTGCTATGGTCTTGTCATCAAAACTTTACTCCATCAATGTAGGTCATAAATCCCTGAACATTTAGGAAAATGTTGTATCACATGTATCCTCACCGACAAGAGTGGAAGTCATAACTTGGCCTACTTATTTGATAGCAATCTATAAATGTCACAAATACATAATCGTATGTGTAATATCTCTGGAAAGTGCCAGAAGAAAATGGAGTGACTCTGTTATTAGACGTTAACATAACATACTACCATGCAGATGTTATCATTTCGAACACAGACCCCTTAAACTATGAGACAAAAAAATCAGGCTTTATGCCGCTGCCAAAATATTTCAAAATAGACTTCATTTTATAACTCTCAATAGTTTCTCTGGAACTAGATCTGGTCTAAGGCATTTATTGCTTCCTTGTTGGGCTTTAAACTCTGAATTGCCACTATGTTTGGATGTCCCACTTTCGTGAACGAAAGCGTGAAGTATATCATTGCTTTTGCCTTAATATGTAGTCCAGATTTTGGGCAGATCCACCATCACATAGATACATGGCTTGTGCCACAATGTAATAGGAAATAAAGATATAGAAAACGGTCAATCACACATGTATCAATCCTAGTATGAAGAGCACGATGATAATCATGTACTCCAAGTTACACTACCTCTTGTTGCTCTTCCCACTGCACACTAAGAAAGGGAATCCTCTGTATCTTACCTTATCCTTCCCTCCTGACACACAGAGATCTGATTTAAAGACAGCCACAGAGGTGACAGCATCATTGTGAGCTGGGATGTGCTGCTGGATGTTCTGCCCAGAGTAGTTCACTTCCACATGTCCCTCCGCCCTGGAAAATCGAATTGGGAATCAAACCGAGCCTTGTAACTTTCTCAGCATTATTAGCCAACAGTTAAAAAAGCAGATTGCATCTTAAGAAAGTACCACATCACAAAAAATATCAAACTTATAGGGAATATTTGCAAAATATACATTGAAAAAATGGAGATATGGAGGGGAACGAGCTTCTAGTTGACCACAAATCCATTTTCATGCTCGCTAGAAGAAGAATAGCACACTCTGATTCATTAAGAAAAACAACTGCAGGGGCAGTAGGCCTGACTTATTTATTGTGAAGAAGGTGGATTGGTATAATAATGTGTTAAAGCACATAGACAGACATTTGGTTAGATGGATCTCATGGATTACCAAGGTAGGCAAGGTTTCTGTGTTACTTACCTCCTTTGACAAACTTTTAGGGTAGAAGGTTTGCACTTTTTTTGACTCCTGTCAACCCTCCTAAGAGGGGTTGTATATTGATTTGGCAAGTGTTATTTTATACATGTTTGTAATGTTATTCCTGTATGCCTGATGGTTGTAAAGGTTATTATCAGTATAGTAGGCTAGAGATGGTTAGGTGACAAGCCAAGGTTAAAGATATAATCTGTTTATTATAAAAAGTACGGGCAAATGCAGTATACCTGATTTACTTAGATGAAGAATATGATAAGGAAGTAGGCCTTAAAGAATGGATTGTTAGTGTTAAATTCTCTAGACAGATATTTCGTTAAGAATTTCACAGATAACACTAGTGGTGGGCAATGGTTTTGATGGCAGTGACACCCTCTGAAAAGCCCTTGTAGTAGAAGATGCGCCCTATAACACTCCCTGGAAAGTCCTCCAATGATGGATATATTAATTTCCAACTATAATGTTGTACATTTTTGTAATTCTATTTAAACATGTATGCCTGAACTTCATCCTGTGGGAAAGCTTATGAACAATACGGTAAGCTAAAGTTGGTTATTGTGATAAGATAAAATCTACACGTGAGATGGTTCATTGAAAACATTTTGTCAGATCTAAAGGCCTGATCTGCTTCATATGAAAAGGTATGCTAAAGGCAATAGGCTTGACTTATTTATTATTAAAATCATACTGTAAAGCCAATAGGCCTTTAAGGGTGAATTGTTATTAAAGAGTGTTAAAGTCTATAGGCAGGTGTTTTGTTACATGGAATCTCACAGATTACCATAGCAGATAAACATTTTGTTGTAGGTTGCTCCGTCCTAAAAAAATTGGGGGTCGAAGGTTTTCACTGTGGTAATCTTAATTAAGCCTCTTGCGGATGCCCTGACAGGGTTAGTCATCTTCAAAACTTTTATAAACAAAATAATTAATAAAATATATACATAGATATAATGTTTGGGTGTCATATACATCCTTCTTTCGCCCTTGACAGCATAGAGTATGTGGCAATTGGTCAGCTTACGTTAACCATTGGCCCTATTGCCCTTTGAGTGATTGCATTTTGCTTGATCACATTCGCACATGCGTCTGAAATGTGTGTGGTTTAGTGCTGTGGCAGATGACCAGACTTTTAATTTTCCACTTTGTACTTTCATAAGTACCCTTTCATTTCTTTCCTTCTTTCCTTCTATTTTTTACTGTGTTTCGTAGAGAGCCTGACACTTTTCCAGAAAAAATTACCGGGCAGCTCACTTGCCGATCAATTCATTTGAAGCGCTCTATATCGAATGGCCACTGTTTTTAAATTGGACACCAGTCTTAGAATAGTTTTGTCTATAAAGTAATGCTGTTGTACCATTCAATGGTGTCTACCACATTCATAAGCATTGTGGCAGCCACCTGGAATCAGTACAACAATGATGCACTGGGTACAATACTATTCGAAGATAACCTCTCACTGCAATGTTTGAGTGACCATGGTACTTGCATAGCGTATCACTGTTTGTTTCTCCAAGATAGCCAACACCTGCTTCTAAACCTGGCGGCTTAGTTGGAACTTAAAATAACAATAGACTAGGTATAATACCATTGCAAGTTGGCTGTTGTGGTAAAGCATGATTTTATTATTTACTGTAAGCATGTGGCCATCACATTTAGGTGGTGGCATGTTTTTTTTAACTTTTTTTTTCCAGATGCCTTTTGAATCTGTGTTCATGTTTTATTGTATATGGGTAAGTGGATGAACACAAGAATGAGTCAGTTGAAGGATGAATGGAGTGTAAGAAGGAGGGATACTGTGCATGGATAATGGCTTATTGAGTGTCTAAATTCACCAGTGACTGAAGATACAATTAGAGATCTATTGGCATTGCCAATGCCTGATTTTAAAGAATATGGTGACCTCGACAATTTTTCAAGTTTGCTAGGATTCAGAAAAAGCTGCCATGATTTTTTGCATTTATTTTGCACTAGTACAACTAGTGATATTAAGATTTGGACTGAAAGTGCAAAACGGCTGTGAAAAACACCCAGACACCTCCCTATTTGGTACACTACAAGACAAGACAAGACGGTCTGTTACTAAATGTTTTCCATACAGATGAAAAAACTAATAAGGTTACTGTACATTTGCCTTCCACGTTCATTGTAAACAGATTTCCATGTAAGGATCTGGAATTTTCGTGAATCACAAAAAAGAAATAACTTTATGAAGTGAATAGGGATATGTGTGTTAATACTGGACGTATTTCATTTTGTGATCAGCCTAGATTTAGGGTGACCACCTCATCCCATGTCACTACAGGCGCTATTTCTAGTACTCACTTTTTAACTGCAAATAATTAATTTCAGGAATGTTAGTAATCAGTTCAATGAAAACAAAACAAGTCTGTAATACCCAGCAAGCATTATCATCACACAAAAGGTCCAGGCTGGACACAGTGTCTGTAATGACCCAGAGGGAGGGGGTCACCCTACTTACATTTGGTGCCAGCCTTCCCAGTGTACAAGTACTCTCATACTAGGGATGGTTCCCGCTAATGTGTTAGTTTGTTTACCTGTATTTAGAGCTGTTGCGTTTGACTTTACTCTGCAGCTTTCCCATCTTCAGAGAAGGCACTTGCCAGGTGAAGGTCTGGCCTAGAATCACATGCTGTGCTCAGCTACGCAACGTTGATTCTTCCAGACACGTCATGCAGAATATGAGCTGCGAAGATATAAAGAGTTTAAGTTACCTCAAGCGAAAACTAGTGATTAGTTAGAGATGCGGTGTTCGCCTTAGTTACCTCATTTTATTAAGTTCCAAACAAGTCCAGCAAGATTAAAAACATTAGAATACAAAGTTAAAAATGCATTCAAAAAGCACAATTTAATGTAGATAATTAACATATGTTGAGAAGAAACCAGTTACATACATCAAGATGAGCAATATGTTTACAAGCTACATGCATCATAGGCGTGAATCACAGAAATGCTGCCAAATGTGAAGGGATATGTGCTTTGGTCGCAGGTTGACATTCTCAAATCGGGACTTGTCGGGTGGCAATTTCACTTCACATCTTCACAGACACAATTTTCAGTCCGTGGCTTTCAGCCTACAAATCATGTCAAATGATGACAGGTGTTTCATTCTAACTAATTCAAAGGAAAAAAGCCAAGACAGAGCTCAGAATGCATTAGTTATTGGTGATGGTATGGAGATCGGTGGCCTTCCCACTTAAATCCATAACACGCAGCTGGCTTCCATGACCTATACGGAGACAGATGGAAGCAGGGACCTTCTAGTGTCAGCAGACACCCCCAACCACAAACAGAGCGAAGCATCATTTTTCAGTGGGAAAATTTAGGTCAGATATCACAGGACTGATCTGTTTATTATGAAAAAGTTACAACAAAGACCATGGGGCGGACTTATTCATAAGGAAAACACCCATATTAAAGCCAATATTCCTTTAAGGTTAGATTGGTCTTACTCTATTTTAAGCCCATTGACAGGTAGTTTGTTATGCAGAACTTTATAGGCTATGACAGTGGAGTTTTGGTGTTGATTACTGCAATAACTAACTCTTAGCAGAAGATAAGGCATGTGAATTCTGTCTTCAAATTATTTAAAGATTACACCATGAACGGGCCACCCCTGAAACACAGCCAGCTCCTACTCCTCACTTTACATTTAAGGCTTCCAAACAACACCCACACACCACATAGTGCCAAAGAACACCCAGGAGCTAAAGTTGTCCCATCACTGTGATACCAAGGAGCAGGAGAGTTTTAGAAAAGACCACAACATAACATCCACAAAAACACAAACAAAAACACTAAAAAACAGTAATGTTATGTATGACAGGAGAAGCAGAAGTGACACATCATGGAAATATAGCATATGTAGCCCTGGTGAGAACACAAGGTATCACACAAGAAAGCCAATGAAATCTGAAAGACTCTCCGTTTGTGTGACATGCTCCTGTGCACAGATGACTTCCTATTTCTTTATTTCCCCCACCTGATAGAAAAATCCTCCAAACAGGGCACTTTAACAACCCCCTCAGAATTCCATCAATGATAACCATTGCACAAACCTTGTCGATCACCACAGGTTCACCATGCTTTGCATCACTCTTCTTGATAACACCCGGTTTATTCATACATACTAAATCACCTACCCTAAACAGGATAGGCTGGGCACATTTCTTCCCATCAAAGGTTTGCTTTAGTTTGAGCTGAAACCCCTGACGCTTCCCCTAATAATACTATCTAACTCAGACAGAGAAACGTTTTGCTTTAACCAAATGGTCACCCAAGCTGGGAACAACCTGGAGGACAGGCCTCTTCCTTTGAACAATTCAAACTGAGATGCCTCAATAACCAAATGGGAAGAGTTAGGTAGAATCAAAGCACTGATCTAACTTCATCAACATTGCAATCATAAGCTTGCACTCTATGAGCAATGTATTCACACGTTCCACCTGGCCTTTCCTTTGTGGATGATATAGGGAGTTCCTCAAATGCTTGACACCTGCAGGCTCCAAGGACACAATGTCTGAACCAACAAATTGAACTCCATTGTTTTACATGACAAACTATCATTCTCCCTCGATGGGCCACCCTTCGTGATGCAGACAATTACCTGCTTCAAAGTCCCTTCCTGCTACATTGCATCATAACACTCTGGCTAATTGGGTGCACATGCTTGCTCAATACCCATTGCAGCAACAATACAATTTTCCAAATCATCCTCTTCCACCAAGGGAAAACTTTAAAGGAAATAAAGTTTCTCATTTCTTCCCCCAGGTATGAGTGATACATGATAAATGAAACTAGTACTGGTGGACAACCTAGCAATCCTGTGTGCTGTATTTTGGACAGTCTCGCCACTCAAAAGGTATATTAAATGTTTATAGTCAGTTTGAAAGCCAAACTTTTCTCCCTCTACACAATTACAAAATCTCTCCATGGATAAACAACATGCCAACAGTTCCTTCTTAATCACTGAATAGTATAATTTGCTGTCTTTGAATACCTAAGAAGATAAACTCACAATCACTTCCTCTTGTCCATTCTTTTGAGCACCACTCCCCTCATGAAACCTGCTTGCATCCATATAACACACTAAAGTGAGTTTAGATCAAAGGGCTTTAGAGCATCTGTCATTTGTGCATTGATCCATTCAAATGTGGTTTGACGATGCTGGTCCCAGAGAAACTGAATATTTTTCTTCAGCATGTTGGAAAAACACTTCATACTGAGTGCACATTCAAGAATAAATCTTGCATTGAATTTGCATTGTCTCAAAAAGACTTCAAACCATCCTTGCCCCTAAATCACAGAGCATCAACCACTGCCTTGACTAAACGCGATTGTGGCTCCATCCCATTTGCTGAAATGACATAACCTAAGAACGCCACCTTTCTATTAAGGAACTCAAATTTTTCCATTCTAAAATATGCTCTGAAATGTGATCATGTCACTCTTGTTTATTAGCATAAACCAGTACATCATCCTGGAAGAATGCTACGTCCTTCATGTCCCTGAGTAAGAGAAATATAATCCTTTGAAAGACAGAGACTGCTAAGGCCATTCCGAAATGCATTCAGCAGTATTAAAATGATCTAGTCAATGAGACCAAGGCTACAAAATGTTGAGAATCGGGTCCCAACACAACCTGGTGACACACAAAACTTAAATCAATTTTAGTTAACCCCAACATACTCAGCATTTCACATATCTTGGGGAGAGGGTGGGAGTCCCCCTGTTGAGGCTGCGGTGGTCAACACACATTCTCAGTTCTTCAATATGTTTATGAGCTACCACCAAAGGGAAAAGCCACATTTTAGACTCCACTATTTAAATGAAAGGGTATAACAAAGGTAGCAGGCATTGTCTTATTTTTATGCAAAGCATTTCTTAAAGTTAAAGGACCTTTAAGTGTGGACTGACAATACATTACTGTACAGAGTACACGGAGTCTTTGAGATTACTATAGTGAGAGATTTTGTGTTGTCTTCGACCATGACAAACGCGGGGCTAGGAGAGAGGGCTAGAAGATTTTCACATGGATAATATTTTTTAGGAGGGGTTGCATATTTTTTGACACCTCTCATTTTCTACACATTTGACATTTTGTGATTGCATGACTGATGGTTTCTTTGTAGAAAAGCTTAGGGTCAAAACAGACGACTACGTTTTTTTCATGGGGGTAATCTAATAATAAATTGTATAGGCCTAATTAGTTCATAGGGAAATGTTAAATTAGATGTCATAGATCTTATCTGTTTATTATAAAAAGCTATAACAAACACAGTATGCATTATTTATTGTGAGAAGCTTATGTTAAAAGCAAGAGGATTATAAGTGTGGAGTATTAATTGTATTGAAGCTTGTAGATCTGTAATTGTTTCACATGGAATATCACAGATTACCATAGCAGGAAAGGGTTTTAGTTACCTCCTCTGACAAATGCTTAGGGTAGAACATTTGAGATGTGATATTTCTTCTCATTGCCTCTTACCAGGAGTTGCATATATTTTTGCCAAATATTGTTACTTGTAAATATTTTTATTTTTAGAACTGTATGCTTGACTGTTGCCTTGTAGGAAACTTCATGCTCAATATAGTAAGCCTGAATTGATTATGGAGAAAAGCCAATGATAAAGTATATATGTCTAATTAGTTCAGTGGGGAATAATTGCCAGATGCCATATACCTAATCTGTTTATTATGAAAGGGTGCAATAAAGCCAGTAGATCTTAAAACATGTGTTAAAGCCAGTAGGCCGTTTGCTGTGGATTGTTATTATACTAAGATAAAGCTGGCACACGGGTTTTATTACTTTAATCTCACAGATTATCATTAAAGACAAGGGTTTTGTTGTTGGTTACTCCTTTGACAAAACCTCATAGCAGAAGATTTGCACTGAGAGAATCTTTGTTAGGCCCACTTAGAAGGGTATGTATATTGTTTTGTCATTAACATTGTACAACTATAATTTGTTACATATTTATAATTTTAAGTATGTGTGTCTGGTAGTTATCTTGTGGCAAAACTTATCAGTAATCAAAAAAGCCATGTGTATATAGAGAAGGATTTTGGGTCAGCTTTCCTCAGCCATTAACTTGTTTGCGCATCATTCACATTCTGCTTTCACCCACAACAGCATCTGACATGGGCAGTGGGTCAGCCCACTTTAGTCATTGGCTCTACTGACTTGTCAGTGACAGCATTTTGCCTAATCACATATGCCTAAAATTGTGTGTGCTTTAGTGTCAGGGTTTGTGCACCACTCACTTTAATGTTGCATTGTCTACTGTCAAAGGGCCCTCTTTTTCTTTCCTTTCTAGGTCGAGCCTCACACAGAGCATGCATTCTCGCTTGCAAGAGGTTCTGCTTACAATAAAGGGCTTGGATCCCACCCCTCATTGGCTTCACTGTCACTCTTCTTTGCTGCCACCTAATTAGCCAGCGCATGTCAATTGTCATTTCCTTTCCTTTCTGTGAAGCATGGCCCATGCAGAAATTGATTCAACATGAGGTACTATTTCCTCTTCCACCCTTCCGTTCCTCCTTTTTGTGTGGGGCTTCTTTCTCCATCCACCCACCGCTTCTCTGTGTTGCTGCCCAGTCCCCTCACTCCTCCCCATCGTCACTGCTTGCCCGTACCCCTTCAGCATCCTCGCTTGTAGTATACAGTATCTAAACCAAATCTTTCTCCATCCTCACTGCTTGCCTGTATCCTATCCCCTTCCCCGTTTTTGCTTACAGTTTACAGTATCTAAACTAATTTCTTTAATAATAGCTTGTTTTGTATAGTACTTCTTACATGTGTGTTTTTCATTCCACTTAAAGTCCTGGCCATAATAAAACAGGCATTTATGATTAATTTGTACGTTTAAATAAAACTATCATGATAAACGTCTTCCCCATTCAAGTCATAGGCTTTTTACGATTGCAGGAAGCAACTGGTTTAACATAATTTAAAAGGGTTGTTTCCTGTGCTGCATATGACTGTCTGACTCGGCCTTCATCATAAGAATTGAATTAGATACTGTATAACACCACAGTTTCTTCAGATTCTAAGCACCGTAAATTTGAGCTCCTTTTGCCCAACTATAGTACTCAATTTATCGACCACCAAAAGTCGAAAAGCACAGTTGGTCTCTTCGGGGTTTCAACTAGTGACCTATGGATCTCAACAACTATTAGAAAAACAAGTCAAACTCTGTGATGCTGTAGCACCCCATGTCATAGGATTTTTTTTTTAAACGTTCAGCCTTGTTGCACAGCACCTTCTGTAAAAATAACAAATGTCCATTAAGATTTAGATCTACAATGAGATCCACATTACAAAATATATGAAATACATAATCACTGCATATCTAAAAAGTCTTTAAAATTTTTAAAACACAGCATTTCACTCACTGGATTGAATAATAATTTCAGTGCTTATTTTGTCGAGAGGCACTTATAATTCAAAAATAGGGGTTTCAACAGATGACAGTGATTAATATCTAGTAAAGAGCAAACATATAAAAGATGCGCTGGAGTTCGAATGGGGTCCCAGCAGAGTTCATACAGTCTATAGTCTAGAGCCATCCTACTCCAAGCTCCAGTAACAGATTTTAACAGTAAGATATTCATATGAAACAATAATAGGAATCGCCAGATGCTGAACTTTAAATCCCACTTTAAATAGAGTAGAAGCTGCATCCCTTAGCATGTAAAAATTATAGCCTCCGTCCTCCTTTTTAACCTGCACAGCGTTAAATCCTCTTCCACTGAACTAGACCTGATAGTATATTTAAAAAAGAAATACGTGCAAAGCGGGACAGTGCCTTAAAATTGTCTCTACTCAATCTAAAGTGCAAAAGTGCCTCATTACAATTCTGATACAAAGTGCCAACCTTCAAGCTCTGACTTACTGTTTCTTTGCAGAGTAGGCCTCTAAAGGCATTGTTTTTGCTAAACAACAGTCAATGAACTCATCGGCAGACAGCGACCAACCCCCAAACATATGTACTTGAGAGACCCAATTCAAGGCATATTGCTTCCTTCGGAGCAAGCATACTTAACTTACAAAATTTCTGAAATATTTTTACAACCATTTTCTATAGAAAGATCCAATATTTATCATTAATAACTTCAACAGAATAAAGCTAAGTTGGTGGAACCTTAGCTCTGTACACAGCTGTTAAATAGTTAAAATTAAAATACCTTTGGCCTAGAGCCCTATAAAAGTGACAAGAGTGCATTAGCTTGTGCATCGCTTTACGAGAGAGAGATGTGAGTTATTTTCCTTTACTGATAGACTGTCAAAAAGCATTTTTTAACCAAACAAGGGTACGTTTTAACACCTTCCAACTCATGTCTTCCTAAAAACTATTTACATTTTGTGGGCCTTCTACTCCCCTTAGCTTTGAAAGTCATTACTTTGCCGTTGTTAATGTTAATTTTCAAGTAATGGCTTTCAGGAAATCTATGGAGATTATCCACACATTTCTGTAGCCCTTTAGGGGAAAGGTCCAAAATTACAATGTCATTCTCATACCGCAATGAGGCTATGTTGCGGTGGCCTAGTTTCAGGGCTCCCCCCGAAATCATTCAACTCCATGGGAAAATCATAAATATATAGGGAAAATAAAACGGGAGTTAACAGGCATCCTTGTTTAAAACCATTATTTATTACAATTTTTGGAAACAGCCTGCGATCTCCCCCAAGTTAAACATGGCACCAGGTAAAAGAATGAAGTGCTATGATAAGATCCAGCAGCTAATGTACACCATGGCTAAGAGCTTTTTTTTTTTTTTAAAAGAGCTATGATGCAGAGCACTGCTGTGTCATGGTGCTTTTTTTCTGTCAGACATGTTAAAACATGGATACAAATCATTGCGAATGTGAATGGCTCTCATAGGCGAGACCTACTGGCTTTGCCAATGCTTGCTTTTTTTATTTTGTTATCTTTATTATGAGCAACCGGCAACGCCACAGACAAAACTACTCAAGCCACTAGTTTATTGCTCATTTCATCTGCACAGCTCCGCATTCCACATTGACACTGATTTAAACTGAGTCATCTTGAAGGGTATTTTGCATAGTGTATCATTGGTTTATTGTTCCAAGATGACTGCCAAGTCTAGAAGCAACCTGTGATCCGTACACAATATCATAGTGAGAAAGTCACTCGTGGCCATGTTTAATGTTTTACTTATTAACTGCAAGCACATTTCAGCCACATTTATGTGGTGACATTTTTCTTCTTTCTGCACTTTATATCACATATGCCTGTCGAGTTTACCTTGGTGTTCTAATATTAATGGGTTGGAGGATGCATGTCAGAATGTGTCACTGGGTTGATGAATGGATGCAAGAGTACAAGGAAGAGTGACAAAAAAAGTATGATAAGGTATCCAGTACCTAAACTCAGCAGTGACAGAAGCACTCATGACAAGTCATGACTATCAGCATTGCCAGTACTTATGTCATGCTTTTGGTTTTCCACCGTACTTCCTGTGCAATCTTCCTTTTTGGTGTTTTTAGGTTTACATCAGCTATCATTACTTGTATGAAACCTGTATGACTAACACAAAGCCCCTAATTATGACTTTGGTGGATGGAAAAGGCCATCCGCCGAAGACCTGCGGTCAGGTTACCTCCAGTGTGGTCCCCTCCTGCGGCCCCTATTATGAGTTTATGGCTGGGTCAGCGGGCAGAAACAGGGTTTCTGCCTGCTGGCCCAGCACGAAACAGCCCACAACATTGACGCAGGCTCATAATAGAGCCAGCGGCAATGTTGCAGTGCATAGGGTGCAAAGCAGACAATGAAAAGGGCAACGGAGCTGGCTATGGGGGAGCCTGCACTGCCCATGCCAAGTACATGGGCAGTGCAGGGGTCCCCTATGGAGCCCATTCTCCGCCAGCTTTTACATGGTTGTGCTACCACCATGTAAAAGCTGGCAGAGAAAGAACTCTTTAATCCTAAGGGTAGCGCTGCTAGCAGCGCTGCCCTGGCAGATTAGGACCACCATCACCTCCAGTGGAGGAGAAGTGGCGGTGCTGCCGGTCCGATCGTGGCGCAACCGCCACGGTTGTAATGTTGCTTTCGGACTGCCACATTGGCAGCGGTCCGACCTCCACCGCGGCCCTGATGGTCTTAAGACCGTCAGGGTTGTAATGAGGCCCAAAGTGTGCTCACACAGTTCGTAGTGTGCTTGCACAAACTGTTTATGCTTTTTAGACCACATGTAATGGCCCCAAGTGCTGTGCAGTTAATGCATGCTGTAGTGGAATTACTGGATCCTGAATCACTGGAATCATAGAATTACTTTTATCCATGGAAAGGGGAGTAACAACCCTGATCCATAATTATCAGGTCCAAATAGTTTAGAGATCACCAGTTCTGGGGAAATTCTGCTCCCATTTACCACCTGCTGTGGTGAAGTAACAAATGGGAGTAGGGAGTCAGTGCAGGTTGAGAGACTGGGACGACTTCAAGAGGCACGGCAGGCTGTGGCCTGGCAGAGGGGAGCGCTGCATGATCTCACTGTGCAGTACAAGGAGACTGAGAAGGGGATGAGCTGCACTTGTGCCGTCACCCCCTGCCCTATGCACACGCTATTTTACCTGCTGCCTTTTGTGCTTGTACAAATCATATGTGGCCTTCCCACATTCAATGAATCGAGGTGCAGAAATACTGGGCCACACTTCTGAATGTGTTCAAAATGTAGGTTTTTCAAAATCTGTGGTCGCGTGGCATGAAAAGCAGTAAGACTTCTATGAATCATGACAATCAAGAGACCGAACTAAGAGAACTACAAGGACATCAAAGGTTTGTAACCAGCAAAGCGGCTCCAAGCAGCTGCAGGATGTTCAGAGCAGGAGCAGTGCTGCTGAATGCAAGGATTGGTGAATCTGAAGGCTGCCTAGTTTTGAATCCAGCTCATGTCTCTGTTTTCCACCACCTTACACTTGCTGCTTTTATCTCACTCTTGCAGGTTATATTAAGGGCTGGTTTGACAGTGGACCTGTAGACGTATTGTTGCCAATTCTTAAAAATATATACAGAGGGGGCTTTCACTCCACCCAGAGAAGTATTACCCCATCACCTCATACCTTTGTGTATTTGGTGTATCATTCTGCCTATGACTATTTGACATCTGAAAAGTACACTCAATCAGCCCCTCACATATGTATTCAATTTACAAAGCAATCATTTTCCTACTATCTCCCAGCAATAGCAAAGCAATTAGGGTAGGCTTTAAAGTGATAAACAGAGAGTTATACACAATAAAACAGCATTCGTAAATAGCTTGGTTTGCATGTGTTGGCACATTGAAGCGATACCTCTTGGCTTTGCCAAAGCTTTTACATCACAACTTTTTCACCTTACAATTATGTTCCTCCACTCCTTTATTTTTTTCTTTCTCTCCTTTCTGCTACTTTCTGTCTCTTGGGCAGAGTCTGATGATGAAAAGTAAGCTCTAGTCTCGAACAATGAGTACTTAGCCCCACCTGAATGAAACCACACGCATACATCAAGCTCTGCTTATGGTCTAATATACTTGTGTCTACAGGCTCTACACTAATGAAGCCCTTCTGAAGAGGTTTTGCTACAAAACTGTGAATCAGGAGCAATGTATGTGGCATCAACATGTAGTGAAATGTTTTCCCAATTCAGGCCCTGTCCATGGTGAACATGGCATGATCACATTCTTCTGAAACTGTTGTAGACCTTGCATTCGCTCGGGTAATGTTTCAGACAGTTCTATTATTATGCAAGTCTAAAACCACAAAGTCCAAAGCCATCCTATGGTTTTGTTTTTCAAGATATCGCCATAAATGTAATCTGTTTGCTTTGGAATAGCATTGCACATAACCAGCGCATGAAACATAGTTCACTCAAGAAGATTATACTCTGGCATAGATAGGATGTTGTTTGAATTGTATATTATTTTACAGAGCATGGGCACAACACCCTGTGGGAAGGGACCAGCAAAGCCCGAGAACACTGCTACTTTCACCCATTCACAATCCACTTTACTCTTAATTTTAGGACCAGCTGGTAAATGACCAGAAATGCTTAAGAGTATCAGTTTCGCTTGCCATCTAGAAAATTGTTCGTAATTTTCAGAATATACACTTTATGTCACAGCTTTAATTCTCCACAAAATATCAATAGAATACACTTGCTGCAACCAAAACACAAAACTTCAGCTAATACAGTGTTGATATTGTGGGCTTGGACCTCACTTCCAGGCTTTATAACCAGCTTGCAAACAGATTTCCAGATCTGCAGACTAAATTATTTTATTAATCATAAGAACTGTGAGCACCAGTCAGATCCTTTAATTGTCAGATCTATGACCTGACGGCAAATGTTACTTAGCTTAGCTTGTTGCTGAATAAGCCTAGTCAGGGACCTCGTGCCCAGTTAGTTCAGCAGTATGAGTGGGTAAAAGGCATACTTATGGCAGTGTCCATTGCTGGGTGGTGATCTTCCTGCTGGCTCAGCGGTGGTGCTTGCTTGCTGCGGTCAGTTGCTAGCCTCCAAACTCAACAGGTCGTGTACCCCCTGGCTCACTCCTTATGCAGTTTCACAAGCATGAGTGTTTTGCAGTTGGTTGCTCATACTCCCAGATGCTCTTTATCACCCCATCCAGGATCAAATCTGATCGGAACTGCCTCCTCTCTTAGTTACAGACAGAAGAGCAACAACTGGAGAACATGTGCTCTGATACTGACTAGCAGGCTGCCTACTGAGCCCAGGAAGCTTTGGTACCATAGAATGCAACTTCACATAGGCAATGGGACAGCTCAATCAGCGAGTGGATTTTACCTCTGCCGCTTTTTAAAGGAGGGCTACAGCAAGGTAAACTCCTAGTTTAGCATCGGGCTTCCATATTAAAATCTCCTTCAAATAATTTCGCCCGATCTTTAACTGTGTCCAAAGATTAACCTTTGTACTCGTAGAATTCCAGAGTCTCTGACCAAGGTAGCAAGTACTGCAGTAATAACGGAGGCCAATCAACTAACAAATCAACTTACACTGCCCATCATGCACATGCCTTATAAATGCAGATCTCTGCCCAAAAGCTTGGATTTCTTGAATCCCTCGTCATCCACAGGCACCTGCTGAGCAATGAGCAGAGGCGAGGCCGTTTGCAGATATGATTCTGAGCACTGCTTTCCTTTAGCTGCATCTTCCGTTGCCCTAGTGACATCCCAGCAATCCTATTAAGATAAGATTTAGTAAGCATGGCTAACAGCACAAGGGCTACTTACAAGTATACCACAGTGTAGGTCTGCTCCTACTCCTAAGTACAAGGCTTCAGAGGCAAGTGAAACAGATCCTGCAGGGTTAAAGTTTCTAATTAATGTCCAGCCAATACCGCTTTCACTGTGGCTTGTATGCTTAAGCACTGGCAAAGGCAATGGGTAGGAAGTTTTGTTAGCGGAATAGAGACTGTGTTTGTATAATAATAATAATCATCATAATAATGTATTGTACAGTTAGTTAAAATCAATACGATAACAATAAAACAGCTGTGATGCTAGCTGAGAGCATTATAAAATAACTGTATCAACAATAACTAAGTGACAAATAAATCAGTTCACATTATTTGAATCCTAACCAGAGGTGTGTAGAGTGTCAAACTCAAATTTTAGTTAACACTTTTCGACAAGGGCCTTTTGTGAATTTGTAGTGTGTTTTCCAGTCATTCAATTTAGAAAATCCCCTCTGCTGAGCAGACTACATTAGCAGACGTAAGCTACCTTAAGAGAAGGATATTAAGAAAGTAAGTCAGAAGATATAAATCAGTGTTAAGTGGTGAACTTCAGAGGCATACACAGCAAATTAGAGCAAAATAGATACTTTACTTCAAATTGCCATACAAAGCAATCCCCGCACACAGTTCCAGATAATGTGCAGCAGCAATGAAAGAAATGTGTATTATTGCTGAAACGCTGCATGGTGAAAATGAGGAACATGAAGAGAGTGAATGAAATAGTGTAGTAATTCATCATCAAATAAACTTTATTCGAATTGTAAACAAGCCAAAAAAGCACAACATAAAAGTACAGTAAATACACAAACTAGCAGCAAAATCCTAGTGCAATCATAAATACAAACATATTAAAAACAGAAAACAAATCATGTTAAAATATGCCTAAAAACCTTAAATGTATATGGAGCATAAAAATAGTATTTAATCATCACATCTTTTCTTCAATCACAGGGCAATCTTTAAAAAGCTAACCAGGTTCAGGATAATATCAACTGGGAGCATTTGGAGGTACATAAGAGCTGGGTGTACTTGATTAAAATTTGCTTGCTTTAAAACTGGAAGGATAAACATTTTCCTAGGAATCATGTAAAAACTACAGAACATTTTAAAATGCAGGGTATCCGGCAGAGACATGTTGTCACAACTGTAGGGCCCCTTCATATGACCCCTCGAACAGCCCCTTGGGCTGCTAACAAAAAGTGCAACAAATCCATTTTGAATCTGGTAAGAAATGGTCATGTGAGCTAAGGACCATTGTATGATAAGGCTCACTATTAGGAACTGTTCTTAAAACAAATGTATTACGTATGTGTTGCTTGGTTAATGCAGCTTGTTCCCTGGACAGAGCCCTTCGCTGCCGGAGCTGAGCTTTGAGGTATATCCGGTCAGCCTTCACAATGCGCTGTGGGCCAGCAAATAGCTCACTCCTGCCTAATGCCTGCAAGGTGTCTTTAATATACTTGACCCTACGAATATGATGGACATGGTCGAGAGAGAGAAAATCCTTTAAGATCTCTCTGTTCAGCTTAGCCTCTGGTCTAACCCATATATCGAACCAGAGAGAATTAAGGTGGAACGCTATAATGTCTGATACATAACCAGTGCCCAACTTTTTTGCACTGAGATTGTAGGGAAACATTGGGGGACACATAAAAGGTGTTGAAAAAAAAGGACTTTTCACCATTTGTAACTCATCCAGTTAGACATAACCCCATACCTCGCTCCCATATACCACCCTGGAGACACAGTTGGCCCTATACACCTGTAACAGGGCTCTCACCATTTTTTTTACCAAAACATGCAGCAAAACCGCGGTATTAGCTCTTACATAATCCTCTCTTTTCTGGTTGACCAAGGGAGCCAATACCAATTGGAATCAAACATTATTCCTAAGTAGGAAAATGTACTAGTCTGAGGCACAGCGATAGCGCCTACGTAAAATGGATTCGTTTTAGTGGAACCTGGACCAACCATCATAACGAAAGACTTCTT
Organism: Pleurodeles waltl; assembly: GCF_031143425.1. Taxonomy (NCBI): domain Eukaryota; kingdom Metazoa; phylum Chordata; class Amphibia; order Caudata; family Salamandridae; genus Pleurodeles; species Pleurodeles waltl. The sequence goes on along the minus strand of NC_090445.1, from coordinate 1,583,292,629 downwards.
GGAGTTAATCACAATATCCAAAATCTTTCATGAAGGAGGCAAGGGTGTTCAACACTGACTGCAACCCCTTTGCAGTCCTAGCCATAATACCTGCATTGTCAGCATACAGGAGCACCGGCAACTGTTGAAGCCCCATCTGTGGACAATCCGCATTGGAGGTGGTCAGAACCTGGTCGAGATGGTGGTAATTAAATGCTATTAATAGGAAAGCAGGACCAGAGGGGAGTACCCACTGTCAGGAAGGCAGGGCCAGGGGTGGATACCCACTGTCAGCACCTGACACTAATACTTGTGTAGGCATGCTAGCTTTATGTGTGCCCGAATTGTTTTCTGTACTGTGGGATGTTTAACTACAGAATCAAAATGGGGGACACAGCAAATAGGCTAAACGGTGCATAAAACATTACGTGTAGGTAGAATCAATCTAAAGAGAGGTGAATGAAGTGCTAAGCTCCGCTCTTCACACTCCTCTGTAGGGAGAGGATGAAAGGAAATTTGGCAGATTTGCCATTAAAATAAATAATATAGAAGAGCACATCGCAAACACATTTTTACTGGGGAATTCTGAAAAGTTACACAATTGTTCGATACTAGGAATCACATCCAGGTTTTTAAGGGAATAACCACGGTAGCCAGCAATATATTAGGGGCCGTATGTACCAAAGCATTTTCCCATTGACACAGAATGGGTAAAAGCCTTTGATACATCTGACCCTAGGTGATATATAACAGAGAAATCGAATGAAAACAAAAAATCTAAAACGTGTGGCTCGTGGTTTATTCTCCTTTTAGCAAATGTTAACATGCTGTAGATACAGCTCTGCAAAGGAAGCATGACTTTAATATTGATATTTATTTAATATATAAATTGGTGTGCACTTCTTCACGAGTAAAAAAAGGAAAAGGGAAGCTTCTAAAGCGAGAGAAAGGGAACTTAGACATAGCCTTAGTATTCAATGAGGACATTATACATGGGTATACAAGGAAAAAAAGGACAAATCTACAGTTTTATAAGCAGTACATTTAGGCCCTGTTTACGAGTTGGGGTGGTGAATTTGCATGTGAATTCACCACTACCATGTGGTAAATCCACCCAGTACGGTCCAATTATGAGTAAACCCCATAATATGGGAAATTACCAGGTGGGAAAGATTTTTCTGGTCGTAAAACCACATAGAGTTCCCAATTTCACTTAGCAGGTGGTACATTAGGTGTAAAATAACAATAATACTTTGGCATCTATACACTACCCATTTCCGAAACAAAACAACCATAAATTAACAACTAAAATACTGCTGTGTTTGCAAAGTAAATGCATCAATTACAAGCAACATGTCATGCTGCATCTGTAGCCTAGGAAAAGGCATACTTAATGCCCCATCACCAAAACCCAGCGAGTATACACTAACAGGACAACGTAAACATCCAAGAAATGCCAGGAACTTGATAGGCCATTCTTCAAACAAAGATAAACCAAGAAAAACGCATACAAACCAAGGCTAAAAGAGTCTGGTTCAATGCCACCCTCTGTCCGCACCTCATATTAATGTTGTACTTTTCTTTAAAAAAAAAAAAAAACGAGAATTGAGGTACAGAAGTCACCTGAGGGATAGCTCATCTGAACTGCTGAGAGCTGTTAAATCTGAAGACAGATTTCTGCTATAAAAGACTCTGGGGTTGATTATCACTTTGGCGGTCGGAAAAGCCGGTCCGCCAAAGTCCCGATGGATAGGTTGCCGCCAATGCTGCCACTTCCCCGTCGGCCCCATTACGAGCTTCCTGCTGAGTCAGCGGGCGGAAACACAGTTTCCGCCCGCTGGCCCAGCAGGAAACGGCCTACAGCATTGCCGCCAGCTCATAATAAAGCCGGCGGCAATGCTGTAGAGCGTAGGGAGCATCAGTACTAGTTGCAAAGTTCACTGTCTGCTGAACTTTGCGATGGGGCTGGCTGGGGGGTGGGCCCTGCACTCAGTATCCGTCAGCTGTTTCATGGCAGTGCTACCACCATGAAACCGTTGGCGGAGAGGGGAGCTGCCAGTCAATCATCTGGCAGAAAAGTGGCGGTGCTGGAGGTCTGATCGCTGCAGTTGTAAAGTGGCGGTCAGACCACCACATTGGCGGCAGTCCAACCGCGACCACAACCCTGGCAGTCTTTAGACCGCCAGGTTCGTAATGAGGGCCTCTGTTCAGTGCCCTAACCTGGGAGAGATACCCAGTGTTTGTAACATAAGAGATGGGTGTGGAGCCAAAGAGGTTCTGGAGATCCCTTCTGTCTCCTCTGCTGCAGAGCTGAGAACCAATATGTCTACAGTGATACTTAATGTTGGGTAGCCTACTTTATATATCTGCTGTCTAACTGGTTACTGGGATGTCTGCTGTCCGATGAATAGCTTGGCTTTCCTTAGCAATTATGGTGAGGTGTAGCCTGGAGGTTGGTGACAATGCAGAAAGATATGTAATGTGAAGAACAGCTCTGATGTCTAAGTTATTACAGAGAGTTGCATAGTCATGATTTCTCATTCATTACTGGGAGAAGCTTTGCATTTGGGCAGCTCGACTTTAGAAGGTCTTTCTAGCAGCAAAGTAACCCAAGGGACAGTGTTGCTATCTAAGTTGTTACTGTGAATTGTGTGACTCGGGGGACAGTGGTGCTGTCATTTATAGACAATACTTTGCCAAAAAGTATGTTTATGATATCGTAGGGGCCACTGCGAGTTATGCATGCTGATACAGCTAAACTGATTCCGAAATTATTTGGAGGTTAACTTATGAGGTTAGCCTTCTATCTTGTGCATTATTCAGAAGTGTACCCACAGAATAACTCTGATAACTCAGGCATTGCCAAGACCTTCACACATCTCATTGTTCTGCTCTCTTGGGCATTATTGGGAAGTTTTCCTATTGGATTTATTTGCTGCCTCGGGCACTACTGGGAAGGTTACCTATGAGATTGCTGAGCTGTTTCTGGCATTGCTGGATGGCTTATCTATGGTAGAGGTCTGCTGTCTTCAGCATTGTTGGAAGGTTTATCTAAAGACGTGCTCTGCTATATAATCATTAGTAGGAGGTTTGCCTATGGGATTGCTCCGTTATCTCAGGCATTGTTGGGGCCTCTACCCATGGGATTGCAATGCTGTCTCAGGCATTAATTGTAGGGTTATGCTATCTCAGGTATTCTTGAGAGATTAAGATAGAGGATTGCTCAGGAAGTACATGGAGGTTTACTTAGTTGACTGCTAAACTTTCTAAGCCATTATTGGGAGGTTTAGTGAAAGATCACTCTGCTGTCCCAGTAAGTGCTGACCAGAAGGACCTGGTCTCAAGAGATTGTTATTCTACAAGAGAATAATTGATGCATGTAGTTATGGACTATTGCTTGCTACCTTATGAACCAAATCAGAATTAGCTGGCTTTGAACGTCAGAGATTTACATGGTGTCTCTTATGCCCCCCACCCACAGTTCCACCTTTTAAACAAATGCATTGTTGCCTTGGGCAGGAAACGATTTGTGAGTATTTTCACAATGTGGAGCTACCTCCAAGAGCTATGTAAAAACCTGAAGACCTACACGTTTGTAGTGTTCACCTATTTTTGCAGATAGATCCACCTGTAATTGCCCACAAGCCCTCTCCAATCCGAAATTTGTGACTGAGGAAAGCTTGCTTTAATGTTATAATTACTGCATTTGCCCACTTGTAGGGTAACGTCTCATTTGTTCCTCTTTTCTGATATTTGCTCTTGCTAAAATAATTTTTGTGCATTCAAACATTTATGAATCCGACCCTTAACGCCACATAAGAATCACAGGCCCCCAATAGGTTGTAAACTCCTGAGTTTAGAGTACAGAATGAGGCATTTAAGGGCCATATGTACGAACACATTTTCCCATAAACACGGAATGGGTAAATTCCTTTCGTATATCTGACCCTAAATGCTTACCCTGATCAGTGACCAAACGTATAGCAAACTGTAAACTCCAAACTGTGAACCTTTACAAACACGATTCAGGATAATTACTGCTGTGACCTTTCAAATTAGTATTGTATTATTTGTTTAATTGTGTACATGTGTGTAATGCCTGACATGCAACATTCATTGCCAAGAACAATAGCGCAATCTAAGATTTTTTGGTACTCCCCGAACATAACACAGCAATCAGATATATACTAGAGCAACTGGCAGCAGAATCCACAACCGTCTTGAAAAGCCTGGATTGGGGATGAAAGGCCAACCAATGTTTCATGGCACTCAATACTATACCCCGTATTACTACCCAAGTATTTGATTTCTGTGGAGTTATACAAAACTTGAATATGGTTCTACTTTGTTGCATGTTATAAACAGATGCAGGGGTGTACACTGCATCATTCTAAAAGAAGTAGGTTTCCAAGCAACCTAGTATACGACTGAGCACAATGATCAATATCTATTGAGAGCAATGTAAACAATTACTGGCCAAAGACATCTGGCACTTCTGCCAGGAGAATGAGACATCAGCGATGGCGTAATATCTTTCAGGAGCCTCAAACAACATTATAGGCTGTCACTCCTGACACACTCAGGATTCAAGCCTTTAAAAATTTGATCCAGGAGTGTATAAGAAAAGAGCAAATTTAAGGGGTCCATTCCTGACAGACCTTTATGCTTCATGGCTGGTTTTACGTTCAACATTTCCAGAAGAAATAGGGCCCGATTTAGATAGTGGCAGTATCTATACTCTATTGCAACATTGACGGAGTATACATGCCACCAATATGAAGGTTAGCTTGTTCGATTTAAATTCAGGCAGACCTTCAGGTTGGGCGTGGCAGCCACTACTCGGTCTCAACCGTGGCTATACTTCTTCGACGGACCTGGGGAGTAAAGGCCATCACAGAAATATTTACAAGTCGGCCCGAACATACAAGTGGAGTATGCAGTTCCTATATGATTCAGAAAAGGAAACAGAAAAGGCAGTAGGTTCAGGGTGGGTCTGTCTGCTCAGAAGCAAGAGCCCTCACACACAGTTGGGTGTCATGCTTCATCATTTGGGAGGTCCTCGTTGGTCTGGCACAGCAATGCCCAACGGGCCCCTCGATTGGGGGGTCTTTGCTGGGAGTCTTTTAAAATAAGACGCTGCCCATCCTTCCCTTGTGAGGACATCACTATGGTGGTGTTAGGAGTCTTGTTAGGGGTGTCTTGTGGCTTGGCACTGTTACTGGAGTCCTACTAGCCCAGCACCCACTGGGCTAGCTGAAGGAGGGTAGTGGTTGGCCAGGGTGCCAGTCCACCCTAATGCTCTCAGATCATACCAAAGGGGTGAAGTTGTACCACAGAGCCTACTCGTCACAGTCTAGCTTTAATTTTTAAATCAAGACTTTGTTTCTCCGACCATGCAATCTTTTCATATAATGCTTACCAGGAAGGACAAAATGTGACTCTTACCACGTGTAACCCTCATTGTCTTCTGTAATTCATCCTGTATATTTACACACTTGTACGATTTATTGTCGCTGTAAGTGTGGTATGATATAAAGAGCTCTGATCTTACACTGGAATGAGTAGCCCTATAAAACAATTAAATTAAAAAAAATAGCAAGTGCTATTTAAATTGTTATTTGCGTAATTACTCAAACAGACCACTACATCTGACATTCTTACAATGCAGGCATATCTCTTACATAATGAAATTCAACAAAGTCAAAACCCTGACTCCAAATCTTAGTTTCTCTTACGTATTTGTGAAGTGATAGATAACAAGCTGTCTGCCATTGCTTGGGCACCTAGGTGTTAGGCACCAGACAGCTCTCAGGCAGGATGATACTCGAACAAAAGGAGAGTTGAAGGCCCTTTTATTCAAGCTTTTTGGGCCCAGCCAGGAAAACTCCTTCACCGCTTGCAGGAAGCTGCTCTGAACTGGAATTAGAAAATGTGCAGCGCAGTTGAATGCGTTCCGTTCTCAGGAGATTACACTGGGACGAATTAAGCATATTTCACTGGGGGCCAGTCTGAATTCCGGATCCAGTTCAATATTAGCCACAGGGTATGGCTGGACCTCACTCATTCCCTGCACTGCCCTTCATTAGGAACTTGGCAGATCGGTGAAGCATAGTAGAGAGAGGCGGGGTTAAGTGGCATGAAGGGTGCTCAGAATGGCTCTTGAGCTCTTTTTAACCAGGACAGGGGGCAGAAGTGGTGTGGCTGTGACACAATGGTGAGGCACATGTTGCATGTGATGTGCACAAAGTGTGTCGCCGTTGTGCCATCTGGTCAGAAAGACTAAGGCCAGTCACGCTACATGAAAGCTTTTTCAAAGACTACATTTTTTCAGAAATACTGGCTCTGCAAGTCAAGAATGGCTGGTAAATTACCTTACAAGTTAAAAGGTGAGAGACTGAAGTCATCAAACTCGAAAAGTCCACTTTCACACTTGACAGTTCATAAACACAGGGTCAATGGCATTGTGACATTTATAAATATCACCTCTACACTGGGGGAAACTGCTAAGGCCTTAGTAATTAATAAAGTAAATTAGATGCACAGGTGGAGCTCCTATACAATTTTGCTTTTTGGAGTTGAAGAAAAGAATCACTAATCACTCTTAAAAAACAGAAATCTCCCCTCACACTCATGAGGCCAGCCTTGCAGTAAACGAGGCTTCAACGCATGAGGAATTGTCTTCATCTACACATACCAGCAGCCCTGGCTCATCTTCAAAAGGAGAAGCAGAGAAACAATTTAAATAAGGAGCAAACAAGTGAGGAAATCGCCATGCATGGTATGGAGCCTATTTGAAATACTGATAACTTAACGGTTAAGTGACAAACTTCAACAGCAACACTGGATCCCACCCCAGCGTCTAGGTTAAATGAATATGACATCCTGACCTAACAGTGAAGTTAACTAAGGGTGGGAAGAACTTATGGTATTTCAGTCTGCAGAAATCTGTGGAGTTCCATAAAAACTCTGTGAAATTCAGCAGAGTTCCACCAATGGGCACAAAATGGACGTTGCTCTGCTCGAGCTGTGATTTAGTGCCAGTTGAGAGAATGTGTACTCAAAAAAGTAATTTCGTAATTTAAATTGAATTCCCTGCTGCTTGAGAAGAAAATCTACTTAAGAAACAGCGCTGTAACAACAACCACTTGCCACCGCCCACATTAGAAAATCTCACCGGAAGTCCTTCTAGGGACCAGAAATCATGCTAAGGGATGCCAAATCTCACTCGAGCTTGCAAGCTCCTATTCGGAAGCCCTTGCATTGTTCCATTTGTCAATGTGTTGCTAGAACAGGAAAAAAACTTCCACCATGCAGTGATTGGTGAAATTTGGCAGGAACTCTGCGTTACAAGAGTAACGCAGAGTGGCCAATTTTTGCCAATTTCGCCAGCGGAATTAAAAATTGCAACTGGCCTAAACATACTGAGGGTTCCTCAGAATGCTTCACAGAGTGTCTTTGTAGCATTCAGAAACTTCATCAAAGGGCGAATGAATTCCGCTACAATATCTAAGTGGGTCTCTTTTTATGCTCGGACTGTAATGAGGGCAGATCGCCCGGTAAACTGTAGAACTTGCAAGTTAAACTAGGTGTGCTGGCACCAAACCATACTCACTAATGATTACTGTGATTAGTAGTGCAACATAATGATCTTTGATCCACTATATGTGTCAAAGGGGATGCAGAATATTTTAAAAAGACAGAATATGCTTTGATTACTGGACTCTCATCACACTCATAATTTAAACTCAGATGGCATCAAATCTACTGAATTTGTTAAAACATCTGACAGTTCTATTTCAGAAGTCAAGTAATATGGTGAATTAGAGAAGTAGCCGACTTCATTTGGATTGAAAAATCTTATTAGCCCCTTAGAGAATTAAAATTGAAAAAGTTTCATGAGCTGTTATCGGTCTGCTTTTTTTATTTTCACTTTGCACTTTGGCCAAGGATAGAGAGAGGTCTTTCCAGCCCTTCAGTAATGCATAAACTTAGATGTGAGCAGAAGGGGGCTTAATGCCCTAAGCTACGTAAATAAATGCAATCTGTTTGTGTCTAATTAGTTAAGCCAGAGTTTGTAAAAATGTAACTGTTAGAAATGGAGTCTCTAGTTGGCAGTCGGTTTGCACCCTGTCCAAGTAAGGACCCTAACTCTAGTCAGGACAAGGGAGATACGGCGGACCAGCTACGGTGTCGGGAAGACCCACAAACAGTACCTTTGAAATTGCAGGGCATCGTGATCCTTGCAGTGAGCTCCGGAGAGCGGGGTCGCTGACATTGCAGTGTCGGTTCCAGAGTCGGTGTGGGAGTCGTCAGGCCCTTGAAGTCACACGCCTTGGGGATCGAACTCCGGGCTGATGAAGTCAGGAGCGCTGGCATGGATGACGTCGGAGCTGCAGTGCGAAGTGGGATGATGCGACGTGCGGTGCCCACAGGTCATGGTGCAGGCAGCAGCTCGGTGACTGTGTCAAGCGATGTCAGTGAGACCAGGGCTGTGGTGTGAAGCAGGGCGGTGCAACATGCGGTGTCACCAGATCACAGTGCAGGCAGCGGCGTTGTCGTTACTGAAGCGATGTCGTCAGTAGGCCCAAGCCAGCGGGACGGAACTGTGCTTCGCGACCCTCACGAGCGGTGCCCACAGGCCACGGTGCGGGCAGGATGTCTGGTGACGACAGTGGAGTCGACGGTGCTGGCATCGGTGGACCGGAGCTGCGGTGCGGGACAGGATGGTGCTTTGTGTACCTCACGAGTGGTGTCCACAGGCCACGGTGCAGGCAACGGCGCCGGTGTCAGCAGGAGCGGTGGGGATGCCCAGGCTGCGGTGTGAGGAGGCGATGCCGGAGTTCAGGGTCGTCAGGTCGCATTGCGAGCAGCGGCTCTGTGAAGTTGTCCGATGACATCGTCGGTCAGACCAGGGTCGCGGTGCGAAGCAGGGCAATGCAGCTCCGTGCGACGTCGGCAGGTCACGTGATGGCCAGCGACGTTGTTGGTGGCGTCACTGTGGATTCTCTTCTTGAACAGCACAAAACACACAGTTCCCAGTGCTGCAGGTCAAGGAAAGTGAAGTCTTTGGTGTCCCTGAGACTTCCAAAAGGAGGCAAGCTCCACTCCAAGCCCTTGGAGAACTTTCTCAAGCAGGACACACAGCAAATTTCACCCTTTGCACTCTTTTCAGGCAGAAGCAGCAACTGCAGGCCAGTCCAGCAAAGCAACACAGCAAAGGGACAGTTCTCCTCCTCCAGCTCTTCTCCTTGGGAGAGGTTCCCCTTGATTCCAGAAAGATTCTAAAAGTCTGGGGTTTTCGGTCTTCTTCTTATACTCCGTTCTGCCTTTGAAGTTGGGAAGCTTCAAAGCAAAGTCTCAAGTGTTTGCAAGATCCTTCCTTGTCCAGGCCAGGCCCCAGACACACACCAGGGGGTTGGAGACTGCAATGTGTGAGGGCAGGCACAGTCTGTTCAGGTGCAAGCGACCATTCCTCCCTCCTATTTAGCCCAGATGGCTCATCAGGATATGCAGGCTGTACCCCAGCTCCCTATTTTGTCACTGTCTAGAGGAGAGGTGTGAACAGCCCAACTGTCAAACTAACCCAGACGGGGAATCCACGAACAGGCAAAGTCACAAAATGTTTTAAGCAAGAAAATGTCTACTTTCTAAAAGTGGCATTTTCAAACTCACAATCCAAAAACCAACTTCACTAAAAGATGTATTTTTAAATTGTGAGTTCAGAGACCGTAAACTCCATATTTCTATCTGCCCTCAAAGGGAATCTGCGCTTTAAAGTTATATAAAGGCAGCCCCGATGTTAACCTATGAGGGAGATAGACCTTGCAACAGTGAAAAACGAATTTGGCAGTATTTCACAGTTAGGACATGTAAAACACACCAGTACATGTCCTACCTTTTAAATACACTGCAGCCTGCCCATGGGGCTACCTAGAGCCTACCTTAAGGGTGCCTTCACTTGCCAGGTCGAATTAGCAATTTAAAACTGCGCACAGACACTGCAGTGGCAGGTCTGAGCCATGTTTACAGGGCTACTTATGTGGGTGGCACAATCAGTGCTGCAGGCCCACTAGTATCATTTGAATTAGAGGTCCACAGCACCTCTGATGCACTTTACTATGGACTTACCAGTAAATTGAATATGACAATCATAGATAAACCAATCAAAAGCACAATGGACATAGGGAGAACTTGCACTTTAGCACTGATTAGTAGTGGTAAAGTTTGCAGAAACAATAAACCAGCAGAAACAGACCTGAAAAAATAGGAGGAAGAAGGCAAAACGTTTCGGGGTAACCCTGCATAAAGGGACATTTCAACAGCAACACGCACGCTGAGTGTGATTCAGTCACCTCAATGTACCGATCCTCGTGACTCCGTCCCTTCTCCTGTCAAACCATGTTGAAGGTTATCTATAGTATTGTTTTAAATTCCAGAACTGAGCCCAGCCTATCAAAAAGTCTTACCACGTTTTGTTTGCTAGAAAAAATCCTGAAACAAAGAAATATGTAAATAACCCTTAAAGTTGGTCAGTCTTGTATTGTATGTATAGCTATCGAATTGCAAAATTGACCAATAACAAATTTCTATCGTGTTTTGAACACCATCCCATGAAGATCATCCAGACGTAAAACTGGTGACTTAAATGGTACTAGTACCCGCCCGTTATAAATATCTATCCATTTTAAAACGCTGCTTGGGAACAAACGGGATTATCGTATATGCACTGATTACAGAAAAGAAACTAAATTAATTTTAAAAACGGTCACTCACAATACGAAAATCTCAAGATGAAATAGTCCAAACATAGTAAAAAAAAAATACACTTCAGAGTGTTTCCTTTCGCACACCTTGACTTCTATGACTAATATAAACTTTCAGGGGCACAGGTCCATTAACCCCTCACCTTGGACAAAAATATACTCCCAAATCCGAATTAATTTTGCAAGGACTACTATTCAGGCTTGTGTAATGATAACCATTCGGTTTCCTGCTCAGGGCTACAGCCTGCCTGTTAAATTAGGAGATGTCTGTAGAAGTCTAGGATAGTTTCCCCTGCGTATCGCCAGGACGAGTACTGACATTCATGCCATGCACTGGAAGACACCAACAGCCCGAACAAATAAGTAAGCGGGTGTTTTTTTTAAGTGCTAATCTGTAGTGAAAGAACATTGTGCGTCTTAATCACACAAGGCAAAGATGCACTCGTCGTGTGACATGATCAGGACATCACCAGCAGAGAGAAGGTTTTGGCCGGCAGGGGTGGGACTTGGGACGCTGGTTGCCCATGGAAACCGGCACACGCTACCTATTCTTTACTGCTCAGTGTGACAAACAACAGAAAGCAAATCTGATTAGAAATTATTAAGCGTCCATAGCACGGCCTGAACACTTCGTTTACAACGAACTACCAACAGAAGGGGCACTTAAGATAAAATGAAAAACAACACGGCGCACAATACGGTACTGGGCACTTCCACAAACACACCCTTTGCAATACGAGGGAGGGTTTCGCATCTGGACCGTACCTTCAGTCTATCGGCAAAAGATCTCAAAAACCCCATAGCCTCCGCTCTGATTCCGACTCCAATCAATCCCTCCTCAATGCGCGAATCGGGGTAAACAGTAAGTAATCAGAAAGCTAGATTTAAAATGATTGACAGGCGGTCCAGGAGGACTTTTGTGGCTGTACTTCTGTGCAAACCCAACGATTGGTCAGAAAATTATGACCCGCCCCGACAAAAGCATTCCACACCCATTCGCCACAGGTACCAACACTGCTGATGTGCACCGGAAAGGACCGAAGCCTGCTCCGGAAATTAAAGCGTAGCCACACATGAGCCGACGTTTCATTCTTGGGGCAGCTGTCTCCTACAACTTGTGCATTTGTTGTTCTCCTGAGTACTCCGCTGGTGTGGCGCGGATTAGCGGGCGAGTGATTGCCTGAGGCCAGGTTAAACTACCATGTAGGATTGCACTTGGTGACCACTGTTAACAACGCAAGCGGTGTACACCTTTTTTGAATGTTCGCCCACTGGACATTCCCCAGTTCTTTGAACTGTTGGTACTACCGTTTAAAACCAACCACCGAGCCTCAGAGGCCCGGCGACCAGAAAGCTAAATGACCCCTCAGCCTCCGGTTGGACGTCAAAAGACTTCAATAATTCGGTATTCCTCGCATGCCTGGCCCCGGTGCCACTGCACTCGCTGCACCATCGATAACCAGGCCACTGTTAAACACATCGATCCATCGCACATGATCTGCACACCCCAGCCCCATAAAACCGAAACACCAGAAATCTATAATATGCATCCCTGCGCAAACTACTGTTTCGATTGGTAACAACTGTTTTTGCACAAAAAGTCTTAAAACCCGGAAACCAACCTTCTTCACGCTCGTTTGCATTTTGTTCTCGCTTTTAGCATCGGCTTGTCCCCTGTTCTTTTATTTTCATATGGCTTGCCACGAACTAATGCGTCAGGTGACATTATTTTAGCCAAATAGGAAAAGCCATGCAATATAATCCATTTGACATGTATATCTGGCCTGTTCACCCCTTGCTCTTCCCTCATTGCCACCGCCCCCCACCCAATCTGCACTGGGGTAGTGAAAAGAATTGCATTGATCTTGCAGTCGTAGACTCGTACATCTTTCTATGATAGAAACCTCACGCCGTATTTATGAGTTTGGTGGTATTCTGTTGTAAATATTCCACTTGATCATTATCAAAACCGCAGAGAGCAGTAATGCATGAATCATGTCCGATAACTAGTGTCAGTGCTGGGCACGAGGAATACCCACGCAAACCAGTGGTTTCCGCAGGTTTTGACATCATTTCAAGTATTTTCCCTTACTACATTTTAATTGTTTTTCACAGGTGGTGGGGAAAGCGCCTCCTAAACTAGTCCTCTCCAAGTGGAAAAAAGTCCCATTCCTGTATCAATCGGGATTTCCAGCAAACTTGTTTTTTACCATTGGCATCAACATAGAAGGGTAGACAGTGCATGTTAATTTAAATTAGGCGCGATTATATACCCTTTGTTTCTTTTTTACTAGGAACATATTTTTCCTTTCTTGTAGCAGTAGATCTTTGATCTAAAGTTCAATTCGTATAAAGAATTCCCCAAATCATATTGAACTTATTGACAAGTCCATGACGGTGATAGTAAGTTTTTTCTACCATCATAACTCTGTTTACAGTGTTGATGCATTCCAATAAACCTGGTCTGTCTTGCAGGAGTGGCTAGCTGCGCGTTTAGGGGGCGGGGCGGCACGTGGCGGAAGGGAGGGAGAAACATTAATTAAAAAAAGAAATAAAACCACTTACCTGAATCTCAGCCGCTCCTCTTGCCTGCCTAGCAGGCTGCCAACACAGCCTCCCTGCCTGCCCTGTGTCCAATCCCAACGCTGCTGTCATGCTGCATGACACCACCATTCGAATTGGCCGGAGGCCAAGCAAGGGCCTCCAAGGCAGAGTGGGAGACTCTGTCTGCTGTCTCCAACCTGGCAACACTGTGCCGGGTTGGAGAGAGCTTAGTGCATATGTGCGTTTGGCCAGCCCAAGACGGCCCGCCAAATATATATGCACACTGAGGGGGAGTGTGCACTCCCCCTCTGTGCTCTCACAGCCAGTGGCCCCATTCCACTTACAATAAAACGATAATAAACACAGTTTAGCATCATTTTATTGTAAAGTTTGGTAGCTGCTGCTGCTGGCAGGGGGGCAAAGCTCCTCCACCTTAGCAGAGGAGCTGTGCCTGTCTCTAATGCATCAACAATACCTTCATGTCAGAGTTTGCACCAGCTCAGATTTGTCTATTGTTCCTACGGTTCACTCTTCCGAAGGGAGGAGAGAAGTTAACAAAATGAAGCAATTAAAAATAAAACGCAATAGTAAAAGAAACTGAGACCACGACAGAGCAAGGAGCTTGGGATAAATCGGAATCGAGGAATGAAATGACGTGAAGCAAATAAAACCCTGAGAAAAAGGAGAGAACACACGCTGGCAGGGAAGATAAGAACAAGAAAAGCCAAGAGCAGGAAAAACAAGAAGAGTGCAGAAATAGTAAAGATCGTGGGAAAGAAAAAGAGAAACAAGAAGATTTGGAAAATCATGAAAAAATATTTTGGCTTTAGAACAAATAATAGTTTTGCAAAACCCTCTCCTCCATACTCTAAATCAGCCCCTATGTCATTTACACAATGCCTTGCAAAGGTATGCATTGTAAAAGGCTTAAAAACTGACCCCTTTGTACACCCCTGCATGCAAAGGTTTGTGTTGTAACCTTCATCTTGGAAACGCCGTGCTGTAAACGTTACATACCCTTTTTACGGGCCATATCTGGGGTATTGTGTCACCTTTTGCAGGCCACATATTTGGTGCTCTAAGCAGTTTTGAAATCCGCCAAGGGCATTTTGTGACCAGTTCAGGAGTCCGTCTCTGGTATATTAGTTCAGATATTCAAGGACTTATCTGCCATATTTTGTCCAGTTGTGAGTGCTATCCATTGTGTGGTGTTATCCATTCTAACAACCACATAAAAAATGGTATATCCAATTCTGAAGGTTCCATCTTGAGCATTGTGTTACTTTTTGGAGGGCACTTATGGATCTGTGGTGTTGTCTGTAGTGTGTTCAGTAATTATTGTCCCATTTAAAATGAAGTTGATGCGTTGTGAACTGGGAGCAGTTATTATGCACCTCATGTTACAGCTGAACGGACTTGCTTTATGCTTTGTTTTGTGGTAGAAGGTTCCTGATTATTCCACTGACAGTAAATTTTCAGCCTGCTCGGTACTTAGAGACCAGTGCAGAGAGGATCCGAAACAACCACATTGAACTGTAGCTATAGAGGAAGCACACGCTCCCTTCTTGGTAATCTGTATGCATAAAGTTCTTTCGGCCACTGGAGTGATGTCACAGTGCACCGACCACAGTGCTAGCATGTGCCAAGTGTGATCCTGTCAAGTGGAGGGCCAGAGAGAGGACAGCAGGAAGCAATAATAGTTGGCCTTCTTACTAGTACATTTGCTTTTCTCAGTGGGGAGCTAATAATGGGAACCAGATCAAAAACAACAAAGGATAACTAGCTGGAGATAAGAGTCCCCACAACAAGGTATTGATGGGGATCTAAGTAGAAAATATAAAACAAAGGGGGTTATAGACCAGTTATAACTGAATATTTTAAAAGGCATCTGATGGCCCGAGGTATAAATGACATCCTCACGGTTTCACCTACCTGGCAACTGACACTGTTATGATCTGAGTTCTTTTTTTTTTCCTAGTCAAATACTAACTGCCTCAGACATTGTTCATGGTGCAGATTCGGATAAATGCCCCGGGGAAATTACAGTTAAAAATGCACAATGGTCCCTTGAGCTGGAAGTCAAAACAGCCATATCAGGGTTGACTTCTGATGAAGCAGAAAATGAAGGTTTTGATTTATTAACGCTTAAACGTAGTGCTGAAATAATCATGTGTGACTTTAATCTAACTAATAAAGATTGTACGGGGACAAAATGTGCCCTCAGAGTAGTTTGCCATCATTTATACGCGTGCTTTATATAACGTGGTGAATTAGAATTGCACTAATCTGACATAATCATAAACGTGTGCTACGATTTGCTTGTTTGAAATGTTTTAGCTTAGCATTACTTTAGCTTAGGCTTTGGCCTAGTTGCCTGGTCTCACGGTTTAGATGCTCGTATTTTTCCACTGTGCTATTAAACGTGTATTTTTGCTTGAAGCTGTACTTTTCCACAGAAACTGTTCACATGCTTATCTTAAAGTTAGTGCCAGCCTGGCATATTTTCTCTTTAATTCAAGGTCGACTTGCAGGTGCGGACAATGGAGGCTCTGAGAGTAAGCTAATTGGGAGACAATGTTGCAACTTGCGTACCCATCTCCAAGGATAATGTATGCTTAAGTAAAAGCTTGAGAACTGTCGTTTTTGATTGGTCAATTTGAAGCTAACCTATGAACCCTCCAATGGAGACCCTACAGGACCTGAACTGTTGTCTATAAAAACCAGGTGCACGAGAAGAAGGTAGCCATTGCGGCCATTGAGCTATTACGGCCATTACCCGGACACTACGCCATTTTGACTTCGTAGCTATTATGGCCCACTTTGCTGCGACGCCATTTTGAAAGAGACTTTGTTTCTTTCTCTAGTCGAGAGAAAGAGACTTTAAATGATTCTTACCCTAGAGACTGTAACTTTGATTTGATCCCTTTGCATGAAGTAATAGTTTTACCTTGCGTCCGTGAGGCATTTGCCCCGTTCACCCCTGCCCCTTTGTCCCGTCCCATGCTGATCGAAAATGGTACCCATGATGACCGAAGAACGGTACCTGTGAGACGAAGACTTCCTTGTATGCTGATCGTAATTGGTAAATATGAAAGGAAATTGTAAAATTGCATTGTGTTTCTTTTAGGTAACCAACTGCTGATTTTGGTAAGAGCCCTAGTTAGAAGTCTTTCTAAATTAATGTTGATAAATTGTTTTTTTGCATGAAGTCCCACATGCCGATGCTAATTTGAGGTTAGATGAGGTTTCCATATGTCGCACGATGCAATTTGAAATCTTGTTATGCTGACTAAATGTATGCCATTAGTTCATTACAGATTATCGTATTAGTGATTTGCATTGCCATTATCGAATGCCTTGTGATTCAAATGCTTCATAGATTACACTTGTTTCGACGCTATGGACAGCTATTAATGTTCATATATGTTTATCATTTGGTGTTGAGACACATTTATATTGTGCTAGCTTTGTTAATATAGGGAAATAAATTCGCTAACTTTGCAATAAACTGGTGTGGTTATTCCTGACTGAAAGGTCAGGGTTCGCCGAAATGTATTCTGGATTAATTGTAAAGTGTTATGTTGTTCAAGGTGTTGCTTATGTTCGTTATTGATTATTGATTTTTGATGAGACTGATCGATTAAGAGTACAGAGAGTTCCCACTTAGTCAAAAGATTCATCGGCCTAAAGAGCGTCCGAACACAGGTAAAATGATCAATACGGACCGCTCTATCAGTAGATGGTAGCAGAGGATGGTTACGTCTTTTGGGACCCTGTACTCTTAAAGTACATGGTGTTGAATTAACGGTTACGCATTTTGAGACCCCATTCGAGAGGTTGAATTAGATTTTCTTGGATAAAATAGATTGACAAAATGATGATGGGCTAGGTCCACCGCGACTTTCCCGGGATCTCGGAGCTTGCGAATGGAGAGAACGGAGGTGTGGAATCAGCGTTGGCGGTACTAGTGATGGTATGAGTGAAGTTAGGGTTTTGCGCTTGCACAGCTTGTTGCCGCAGGGTGTGTGAAAAGGTTGCGAGGATTTTTCTTTTTAAGGATAGCGGAGGTGCGACTCCGAGTGTAGAAGTAGAGAAGTCGTCGAACTTCATAGAAATAACGGAGGTGCGGCTCCGAGTGTGAGAGTAGGGAAGTCGTCGAACTTCATGTGCGTGTGGCGCTTTGTGCATAAAAAGGTCCACGTGGTTGTTGTTGTTGAGACGGGCCCTGCGAGGTCAAGAGACTCCGGAGTATGTTGATCCATGTTGTGGTCTGGGCGGTTTAGTAGGTTGATCGGGCGTGGTCAACGAGTCAGTACGTGTGTTAGGGAGTGAAAGAAACTTCGACTTCGGGCTTTGACAAGATTCTAAGTGCACTAGAACAGATCATTGACAAGTTGAGAGTAGGTCTGCGGGTCAGATTTGCTTGCGAATGTGGGGACTGAGAAAGACGGAATAGCGGTCAGAGGCTAGTGAAAAGTCCCGAGGCTAGTGAAAGGTCCCTAAGGTCCTGAAGCGACTGTGTTACCCTTCCTGTAGTAAACCGACAGATCTGTTTTATTTTTTGGTAGCTCGCAATATATGCAAGAAGTTGTTACGAGAGGAGGTGAGTGAAGGAAGACTAGCCGCGAGGCTTTGTCAGCCGCAGTGTGTGTGAGTGTGACGTCACTAAGAGTCGCGCTGGGATAGGTTGGTTGCAGAGAAGGGTCGCGCACGGATTGGACGCAGTCCGTGGGACTCGATTGGAAGGGGAAAGGCAAGTGAAGAGTATTCCGGGAATTAAAGTCACCTATTGATTACAATTTTGTGGAATTAAAGTCACCTATTGATTACAGTTTTGTGGAATTGAAGTCACCTATTGGTTATAAACTTGGTTAAATAAAAGACGAGAAAAAATGAAATTCTTTAAAGCATTCAGGAGCGCGATGAAGGGGGAGTCTTACATTAAAGCGAGCGTAGGAGAAGAGACGCCGCCCGAGGGTACACCAGCTTACATTGTAATGGAAGAGAAGGGGGTAGCTCCGTGTCTTTGGCTAAAGCAATGGCACAAGTTGACAGAGAAACATGGGAGCGTAGCGTTCCCGATACATGGGACATTCAATATAAGGATTTTAGAGAATTTGAGATTCACGATGTACGACATGAAGGTGCCTCCAAGGCCAGCACAGTTTGAGGCTCTAGCAATTTGGGAACTAATGGCCAGACAGCAACAGCAGAAGAAGTTCGAGACCAGAATGAGGAAGGTAGAAAAGACACTAGCGGATGCTAGGTGGGATAATGCACAGAAGGTGTGGAGGTCAGATGTATTGCAGGGGATAAAATTGTTCCCCGCAATTACTAAGGAAGGAGAAGAGACAGGTAAGAAAGCTACCTGTAAGACAGACAGGAAATGTTCCAAGGATAGAGAGGACGAGGAAAAGTTGAGAAGAAAAGAGGAGTTAGAGGATGAGGAGTTGATAATGCAATTGCTGAACGACCGTCCACCGCCTTATGCAGAGAATGGACAAGGTCCAAGTACCAGTTCTGCCCCTCCGGCACCGGTACAGAACAGTGAAACCCAGAGTTCAGGAGCGTCATCGGGATCTAAGGACCCGAGTCTGCTGTTCACCCCGCAGATACCGCAGGTTAGGAGAATATATCCAGATGTGCCCGTGTTGAAACCAGCAGAAAATTATCAGCCGCAGATGCCAGGGTACTACAACAGTGATAACAGTGCAGGAATGATTCTAGATCCAACAGTAAGGGGAGTACAGAATGGTTACAACCCAACAATGGCACAAGCTGAATCAACTCAGTTTTTGATGCCTCAAAAGCAGATGCAGGGAGGAAACGCACATGCTCAAATGACGGGGAGCCAGATGGGCATGCCGGCAGTGATGACCCATGGTGTGGGAATGAACATGCCACAGAACATGGGGAATGGACAGAACCCAGACGCGATATCACTACCCATTACTGTAGGTCCAGCGGTACCTCTGTATAGTCAGCCTAATTCGAGTCTGAGCAGTCAGGGATCAATGCTGCAGAATGGGACAGAAAGAAGGTGCATAGAAAACACTCCAGGGATAACTCCGATAGCGGCTCAACCAACTGGGTCTGGGTCCTTGATGGAGTTTAGTCCCATATGTGCTCAGTCAACACTGGTGAGGTCGAGCCCCCCACTGATAATACCTCTCACATCGAACACTGAAAAGCTGCCGCAGCCATCGATGGCGGTCGATGTGAACGCTACCCTGATGGGGGTGAATGCGCAACAGCTGACACAGTGGTTCAACAGTCTGAATTCCACACAAAATTCAGCTAGTGGGAAAGGAGAAGACTATATGAATAGGGTCAGGCTGAACATGGAAGCACAAGAATTGGTGGAAGGGACTATGGGTGTGAACAGGTTAGAGTCCTACACAGAAGAAGAGCTGAGGTATCTATGTCCCAGGATTACGAAGGAAGTGAACAAGATACATAAGAGCTTGCAGGAAGCAGCTGACAGAAACGGGGTGACATAGACAAGACGAAACACTTGAGCAGGAGCTACAGGTTAGATTTTGGGACCACAGATTTTGAACACATGAGGTCAGCAGGCATGAAGACACACCTTAGAGAATTGCTGCAGAGTGCACAAGTGTGGAGGTGCTTAGACAAATGGGAAAGCAGGTGGGTAAAGAGGAAGGACAAGAGGAGGGACAGTGCTACAGAGCACAATGAGAAAAGACCGCAGAGTAGTGATACAGTAACAATGTTACCAATGAGGGAGACAGCAGGAGGGAAATTAGTACATGTACCATGGCACAGAAGCGACATTCAGTCCTTTACGGATGATTTTCCCAAACTGAGAGAGAAACCGATCGAATGGTATCAGCAGACTGATAGGTTTGTGAAGCTTGCAAAATGTCTTTGGGAAGACCTGAATACTCTCTTTGAGATTGTGGTTCCGGCAGATTTGTGGGAGGATTGCAAAAGAGCTGTAGGTTGGCCGACGAGAGTGAACCGGAAAGAGACAGGGAGACAGGTGCACCATCACCTTTGGTGATGAGCTTGTACTATAAGGTGATTGAGCATTTGAAGACTAAGGTACCCGCGAAAAACGTGGATTGGCAGAAGATTGATCGAACTGCCCAAGAGACTAAAGAATCGATTCATAGTTACTATGAGAGGTTGTTGAAGGCGTTCAAGAATTACAGTGGCACGGAAACAATAGAGGCGAAGGACATGCTCCATTTTGTGTTCAGATTTGTGGAAGGGCTGAGACCAGAAATAAGCCAAATGATAAAGTCGCATTTGATTTGTTGGCAGTCTAAACCGATTGACGAAGTCTTGACTTATGCGAAATACTGTAGCGACGAAATTGAAGTGAAACAGAAAAAGCTGAAAGAGAAGGTGATGATGATGCAGCTTAAGGCAGCTCAAACAGGTTTGCAAGGTCTTCAAGGTTTGCAAGGTTTGCAAGGGATGCAAGGGTTCCAACAGCAGATACCGCAACCGCAGTTGCAGTTGCAGGGAAACATGGCGTTTCAGCCACAGGCCAGAGGCAGAGGCAGAGGAGGTTTTGTGAATAATGGTCCGGATTTGAACACTGTTGTGACGGGTGTGCAGGCGATGAAGAAGGTGATGCCGTGTCACGTGTGCGGAATCGTCGGTCATTGGAAACGCGAGTGCCCGATGGTGGTGCAGGAAGGTGCAGGTGTAGGTGCAGGTGTAGGTGCAGGTGCAGGTGTAGGTGTTGGTCAGCAAAACAATGATGTCAATGCATTTCAGACAATGAGGGGACCGAAATTGAGAGGTCCAAGCCCAAATTTTCAGACCGTAAATCAATTGCAGGGATTACAACCTATGCAGCCGCAGCAGATGCAGATGCCTCGTATGCAGATGACGCAAATGCAGCCAATGCAACAGCAGTTACCTATGGTACCTAATCAGCAAATGCAAATACCATTGGCACCAATGAGTCAGCAGCAAGTGATGGTTCCTCCGCAGGTAACGGGTCAGGTAATGAGTACAAATGGCACCGTACAACAGTTCCCATTACACAGTGAGAGTGGAATAAATAACGTATGGGAGAGTGAAAGTTCAGGAGAAGAAGGAGACTGTGTGCTTGCGGCATCCTTGGAAGTTGATCAAAGGGGTCCGTACGTAGAGGGAAGAGTAATGGGTCATCGTGTCTCATTCTTGGGTGACACGGGAGCCACACGTTCAACAGTTAAGAGCAGTGAAGTACCAAATTTGCCACTCTCAGGGAGGACAGTTCAAGTGGTGGGAGTAGCAAACAGACATCTGACGAACCCAATTACAGATCCGGTACCAGTCAGCATCGGTCACTATCAAGGGGTGCATCAGTTTGTGGTATGTGACTCAAGCCCGATAGCACTATTAGGAAGAGACCTATTGTGCAAATTAGGTTGTTCGATCATGTGTTCGAACGAAGGAATAACAATCCAGACGAGCAGTGACGGGGAAGAAGAGGACAGTGTAGAGGGGGATGAGATGGAAACTGTCGATGAAGAGTATCCTCTGATTTGTCTTTTCCCGATGATAACTGAAGAAGATATCCCAGCTGAATTACGGGAGACAGTCGGAAAGGAAGTGTGGGACATGACAGGGAAAGAGGTGGGATTGATGAAAGGAGTGGAACCAGTGAAAGTGACTGTAAAGCCCAATGCAATCTTTCCCCAGATCCCACAATACCACATGCCACAAGATACCCTCATGAAAGTTGCTCAACTCATTGACGAATTTGTAAAGCAGGGGGTACTGAAAGAAGTGTTAAGCAGTCCATGTAATTCACCAATAATGGGACTAATAAAGCCGAGTGGAAAGGTCCGACTCGTGCAGGATTTGAGGAAAATAAATGACATCATAGTCAAGTGCTGCCCTGTCGTACCGAATACAGCTGTGATAATGTTTCAAGTTCCTTGCGATGCTGAATGGTTTTCAGTCATCGATTTGTCACAGGCATTCTTTTCTGTGCCTCTTCATGAGGACAGCCAATTCCTCTTTTGTTTCAAATTCCTAGACAGAGTGTACAGTTGGTGTCGAATTCCTCAAGGGTTTTCTGAGTCACCGTCAATATTTAATCAGATCCTAAAGAAAGACCTGGAAGCATTAGAATTGCCATTCGAGTCAACCCTAGTACAGTACATTGATGACTTACTGGTTGCATCAAAGACAGAAAGTGGCTGCACAGCCGATACCATTGCTCTGTTGAACCATCTGGGAAGGAATGGACATAAGGTGTCTCCTTCCAAATTACAGTTCTGTCAGAAGAAAGTGAAATACTTGGGTCACCAAATAGAGAAAGGGTCACGGAGAATAATGAAGGAAAGAATTACAAGTATACTCCAAATGAGTCCGCCAAAGACAAGGAAGGAGGTAAGGAAGTTTTTGGGAATGGTGGGCTATTGTCGCCAGTGGATCCCCAACTTCTCGTTTCTAGCAAAGCCTTTACTGAAATTGACCCAGAAGGATGCCTTGGATGAAATTGAGCTGAAAGGAGATGAGATGGATGCTTTTGTTGAACTAAAAGAATGCATGTGCAGGGCTCCAGCTTTAGGTATGCCTGATTACACGAAGCCTTTCACATTGTTTTGTCATGAACGTGATGCATGTTCTTTGTCTGTCTTGACCCAAGCCCATGGTGGCGTAAACAGACCAGTAGCGTATTTTTCAGCTACTTTGGATCCGGTTGCAGCAGCACTCCCAGGGTGTTTGCGCGCCGTAGCAGCAGTTGGTATCAGCCTCACTCAGAGTGAAGGAATAGTGATGGGACACCCAGTAACAGTCATGGTCCCTCACTCAGTTGAGATACTTTTGACCCGCTCCCGAACACAGCACATGACTGGAGCAAGACTCACAAGGTATGAAATGATAATTCTGGGCTCACCGAATGTGCAGCTGAAAAGGTGCACTACGTTGAATACAGCAACCTTGCTTCCTGGAGAAAATGCTGAAATTGAGAACGCTGAAGACGTCGAGCATGACTGCCTTCAGGTGACTGAATTTTGCACAAAACCCCGACCGGACATCAAGGATACCAAGCTTGATGAAAATGACCAAATTCTTTTTGTTGATGGTTCATGTCTAAGAGATGGGATGGGGATTTTGAAAGCAGGATATGCTGTATGTACTGTAACAGGGGTCTTGGAAGCGGGATGGCTTCAAGGAGTCTATTCTGCACAAGTAGCAGAACTTGTAGCCCTTACAAGAGCATGTCAACTGTCTGCATTGATGAAAGTCACCATTTACACTGATAGTCAATACGGGTTTGGGATTGTGCATGATTTTGGACAACTATGGTCACAGAGAGGGTTCCTGACTTCTTCAGGATCCCCAGTGAAGAACGGGGAGAGGATAAGGGAATTGTTACATGCCATTCAAGTGCCAGCTGAAGTTGCAGTGGTAAAGTGTAGTGCTCACACGAAAGGGCAGGACTATGTGTCTCTAGGAAATGCATATGCGGATCAAGTCGCAAGATTTTGTGCTTTGAACTGTATATTACTAAGGGATGATTGGAATACGATAAATGAGCCAGAACTAGAACCAGCTGAAGCATTTGCCCTGAAGGTTGTAGATACAATAGATGAACTAAAAGCATTACAAAATAATGTCAGGGAGGATGAAAGAGATTCCTGGATTAAATTACAATGTATAAAGAGACAAGACGAATTATGGGTTTCACATGAGGGAAAATATGTTTTGCCAAATAGTCTCTTATCACAGCTTGCGCGGTTCTATCATGGGCAAGCTCACCTAGGGAGGGATGCCATGATAAGATTGTTCAAAACTGATTGGTTTAACCCCAGATTTCGCCAAGCTGCAGAAGCAGTTTGCCATCGATGTGTCACTTGCCAGCAGATGAACCCAGGAAAGGGAACAGTTGTGAATGCGAGTCACATTGGTAGGGCAAGCGGGCCTTTTAGTCGAATGCAGATGGATTTCATTGAGATGCCTGTGCATGGGGGTCTGAAATATGTGCTGGTGATTGTGTGCATTTTTAGTCACTGGATTGAGGCATACCCCACACGTAGAAACGACAGCCTTACAGTTGCCAAGCTATTGTTGAGAGAGTTGATACCACGTTTCGGATTCCCGATCTCTTTAGAATCAGATAGGGGAAGTCACTTCAATAACGAGGTGATAAAGTTACTCTGCGAAGCGCTGAACATTGAGCAAAAGCTGCACTGTAGCTATCGCCCTGAAGCCTCAGGACTGGTGGAGCAGATGAATGGTACGCTGAAATCGAGAATGGCAAAAATATGTGCATCGACAAATCTGAAATGGCCTGACGCATTGCCTTTAGTGCTAATGTCAATGAGAAACACTCCTGATAGAAAAACTGGATTGTCTCCGCATGAAATTCTCATGGGCAGAGCTATGAGACTTCCTGCAGTTCCCGCAAACATGCTTTTGAATATTACAGATGATATGGTGTTAGACTACTGCAAAGGCCTGGCTGACGTGGTTCGCTCTTTCTCTCACCAGGTGGAAGCGACCACCTTGCCACCGATCCAAGGTCCAGGACACGCACTGAAAGCAGGTGACTGGGTCGTGGTAAAGAAGCACGTGAGAAAATCGTGTCTGGAACCCCGTTGGAAAGGCCCTTTTCAAGTGATCCTGACGACAACTACCGCTGTGAAGTGTGCGGGGGTTCCCAACTGGATTCACGCCAGTCACACAAAGAAGGTGTTGTGTCCCACAGATGAGGAAGTTGAAGCGCTGAAACTACCAGTGCCTGATAAAGCAGTGCTGAGTGCTGAGACAGAACAAAAGCGAACTGAAAGCGAACAGGCAGAAGTAGGGGAGAAAGAGATATTCTCCGACGACGAAGACACCAACTTGCTTGGGGAAGACCAAGTAGAAAGTTCAGACAGCGACGAAGAAGCTGAAGGTGACAAAGAACCTGAAGCAGCTGAGGGTAGCAAAAAGCCTGAAGCAGCTGAAGGTGACAAGGAGCCTGAAGCAGCTGAAAGTGATAAAGAGCCTGAAGAAAATAACGGTGACGAAGGGCTCGAAAAAGGTGAAGAGGCAGGAGAGCCTGATCAGAGGAGGGCTTTCCCAGAAGCAGACGATACAGAAAAAGAAAAAGAGAACGTGATCGATTCCCCGGAAGAAGGGGATAAGGCAGAAAAGAACAAAAAGGTTCAAGCTTCCGCAGAAAAGATTGCAGGTCCATCAAATGGACATGGCGCAAAGAGAAGACTGAGTATCTCACCAATAAAAGAAAGGGGTAAAGAAAGTTTGAACGAAGGAGGAAGGCCAAAAGTGAAAGAGAAAAGAAAGGAAGTGACTGTTGTGGAACAATCGTCAAGTGAGGAAAAAGACTTGACAAAAGAGGAAAGTGCCAGCGAGGCAGAGTCGAAAAGAGAAGCAAAATTGAAAAGGAAAAGGATACCAAACAGGAGATATTCCGGTCCTGAATGGGCATATGCAGTCAATGATGATTGGACTGACAAGTTTGTATCTCTAAGCATCGAGAACGAAGAAGAAGAAGAGATACCAATAGAAAAGAAAAGTTTCATAGACTCTGTCGATTGAAAGAGTAGTGAATGATATTGCTCGCTACAATCTAACGTGAAAGAGACAACCAGCTGAGACATTGCTAAACCGGATGAGACTTGCTAAACAGATAAAGACTGAGTTATTGCCGAATTGAGACAAATGCTGCTAACCGATAAGTGACTGGCCTTTTGAAGAAGACGGTGTGAACATTGCGCTTGTTCAGCTTTGTAACTGAATTGCTAAATAGTTTCATTTATAGGTGCTTCTAGCTCTCTGATTCTATACAGATCATGACTAGGTACGCTACGCAAAATAATAGAAAGAGATATTGTAAATATGTGTGTATAGGCTTGGTAATTACATGTGTAATAATAATAATGGCAATTGTGATTGGAATGCATGGAAAGGGTGGAAGTGAGAATATCAAGGCTTCTACTATTGCTCCTGTTACTGTCACTGAACTAACACCATTGAAAAGACTAGCATTGGATGAGAGGCTCTTGCACGATAAGAAAGAGCTTTCGTATAACGTTTTCTACCGCTTACTAACAGAGTATGTTGAAACTATGGATGCGAAAGATTGTTATGTGTGTACACAGATACCGACATCAGTAAAGGAAGGGGTGACTTATCACCACATGCCTCTTACATATGGGATTACATGTAGTATAGTAATGTCTAGGTTTTATGGTCAAACTAACATACAGTATTTTTACTCGAATTATGATGTTACCTTTGCTTATGTTCCTATAATAGCGCAGCTAAGCCAGATTGCTAAAGATTGGGATGCTAAAATAATGAGGGAATTTTTCGAGCCAATGCAACCTTTTGAAACGGCTCATGCTCATAGGGAGAACCTTACTTGCTCAGTCTCTGCTGTAGAAATAAGCTTTTTAGATCGCACAGATGATAGAAGGGCACAGATGAAGGCGAAATTAGAAAAAGAGCTGCATAAGAGGACTTCAGTAGATAATTATGATTTTGCTGCTATAAAGACACAAGGGAAAATAGCTTTAGATGCTTGGCATGTAGGGAAATTTTGTATATATCGAGGTGAATCCTATTATGACAATATTTTTGAAGGAGCGAGTGAATGTAAGCATACGTTTATTTTTAAGGCCAAATGGACATTCATGATGAACGGACTTGACCCTGTCATTCCAGGTGTATATTACATTTGTGGGCATAATGCTTATTATCGTCTTCCAAAGGGATGGTGGGGGAGATGTTATTTGGGTATAGTGTTCCCAAAGGTTTATCAACTGGATGACGTATCGATGATTCAAAAGACATCTGGATCCCATCGTATCCAGAAAAGAGACACCGCAGCTGCTGTGGTAGGTGATATATTTGGAGCCATGATTCCTTCATTGGGAGTTGTGTTGAATTCCATCAAAATAAGAAAGTTGTCTACTATAGTGGATAACATGTTGACAAAGTTTTCAGGTGCTATAATCCTGATAGATGCTGAACTTGCAGCGGAAAGAGCTATGACTCTTCAAAATAGGCTTGCTTTAGACATTCTTTTAGCAAAGGATGGAGGCGTTTGCAAAATGATTGGTGCACGTCACTGTTGTACCTATATACCTGATAATAGTGTGAAGATTAAAACTATGCTTGCTAATCTAACAAAAGAAAGTGCAGATTTGAAGGAATTGAAAGAACCAGGAGTGTGGGAGAAGGTTGGAAAGGGACTTGCTTCAGTGGGACATTGGATTGGGGGAATTTGGAATGGAATATTATTGAAAATAATAGAAGGAATATTAATAGTAATAATTTGTGTATTTGGAATTTGGGGAATAAAAAGGGGAATAATAATGATTATGGAAAGAATTAAAAGAAGAAAAGAAGAGAAAATTATGAAAAGAATGGCAGAAGAATACAAAGCGCAAACTAGGGGAACTAAAAGGAAAAGGGAACTGACAGAATTTTAATGGAATAAAATTTGTGGGCATGGTCTGGTGTGATGACAAGTAGTCATCAGAGGAGTGATTGATGAAGCAGAAAATGAAGGTTTTGATTTATTAACGCTTAAACGTAGTGCTGAAATAATCATGTGTGACTTTAATCTAACTAATAAAGATTGTACGGGGACAAAATGTGCCCTCAGAGTAGTTTGCCATCATTTATACGCGTGCTTTATATAACGTGGTGAATTAGAATTGCACTAATCTGACATAATCATAAACGTGTGCTACGATTTGCTTGTTTGAAATGTTTTAGCTTAGCATTACTTTAGCGGAGGCTTTGGCCTAGTTGCCTGGTCTCACGGTTTAGATGCTCGTATTTTTCCACTGTGCTATTAAACGTGTATTTTTGCTTGAAGCTGTACTTTTCCACAGAAACTGTTCACATGCTTATCTTAAAGTTAGTGCCAGCCTGGCATATTTTCTCTTTAATTCAAGGTCGACTTGCAGGTGCGGACAATGGAGGCTCTGAGAGTAAGCTAATTGGGAGACAATGTTGCAACTTGCGTACCCATCTCCAAGGATAATGTATGCTTAAGTAAAAGCTTGAGAACTGTCGTTTTTGATTGGTCAATTTGAAGCTAACCTATGAACCCTCCAATGGAGACCCTACAGGACCTGAACTGTTGTCTATAAAAACCAGGTGCACGAGAAGAAGGTAGCCATTGCGGCCATTGAGCTATTACGGCCATTACCCGGACACTACGCCATTTTGACTTCGTAGCTATTATGGCCCACTTTGCTGCGACGCCATTTTGAAAGAGACTTTGTTTCTTTCTCTAGTCGAGAGAAAGAGACTTTAAATGATTCTTACCCTAGAGACTGTAACTTTGATTTGATCCCTTTGCATGAAGTAATAGTTTTACCTTGCCGCCGTGAGGCATTTGCCCCGTTCACCCCTGCCCCTTTGTCCCGTCCCATGCTGATCGAAAATGGTACCCATGATGACCGAAGAACGGTACCTGTGAGACGAAGACTTCCTTGTATGCTGATCGTAATTGGTAAATATGAAAGGAAATTGTAAAATTGCATTGTGTTTCTTTTAGGTAACCAACTGCTGATTTTGGTAAGAGCCCTAGTTAGAAGTCTTTCTAAATTAATGTTGATAAATTGTTTTTTTGCATGAAGTCCCACATGCCGATGCTAATTTGAGGTTAGATGAGGTTTCCATATGTCGCACGATGCAATTTGAAATCTTGTTATGCTGACTAAATGTATGCCATTAGTTCATTACAGATTATCGTATTAGTGATTTGCATTGCCATTATCGAATGCCTTGTGATTCAAATGCTTCATAGATTACACTTGTTTCGACGCTATGGACAGCTATTAATGTTCATATATGTTTATCATTTGGTGTTGAGACACATTTATATTGTGCTAGCTTTGTTAATATATTGAAATAAATTCGCTAACTTTGCAATAAACTGGTGTGGTTATTCCTGACTGAAAGGTCAGGGTTCGCCGAAATGTATTCTGGATTAATTGTAAAGTGTTATGTTGTTCAAGGTGTTGCTTATGTTCGTTATTGATTATTGATTTTTGATGAGACTGATCGATTAAGAGTACAGAGAGTTCCCACTTAGTCAAAAGATTCATCGGCCTAAAGAGCGTCCGAACACAGGTAAAATTATCAATACGGACCGCTCTATCACTTCTGAGGAACAAAATAATGGGCACTGCGGTTTGACCTCTTCCTTAAATGAAGGAGACAGCCTTAATACATAATTTGAGATAATTTTGGACATATAGAAAAGATTAAGTTAACTTCGAATATTTGAGGGACACTGGAGGTTCTTTCTACAGTAGGTCCTTTGCAAAGGTCCTTCATTTCCCCTGTTACGGGACACACAAAACACAGTAGCGAAAACCACACTTGTAGAACTAATCTGAGGGCTAATGAGGATGTCTTAAATACTAGACACTCCAGAGTAGGTCCCCAGCTTTCAATAATGACTCACTGGGCAAGGTCCCCGGATTCCAATAATGATTCAGTGGGGGTCCCTGGATTCCAGTACTGATAAACTGGGGCTCCACAGAAGTCACAAGGTTGGGAACCACTGGTCTACCAAATTGGAGGCTCAAATCAGAATCAGCTTTATTCGATTTTTTGTTAAAATTATGAAAGCACCCAATAGAAAAACTAAAATAAATAGTTTAAAAAATGCCAAATTAGTTTATACAACAACTATGGTGTAAACTAACTCCCACTCTGTTTAAAATATATCACCTTTCTTTGCCTTAAAATGGCCCATAAAAACTTAGACATAACATTACAAATAAAAATAGTTGATAAGGATTGTAAGAACACATAAACTGAACGACGTACAAAATCAAAGGTTCTCAACAACGGTAGCAACAGTGCATCTCTTTGTGTTTTATACAATTTGCGGAATAAAATTATGTGAAACGTGCTTTGAGCAGTTTCCTTATCACACAGGCATCTTTCCATGGACCACAGCCAGTCTTTCATAGTTGAAAAGCTTACCAGGTGATGAAAAAAATCCAATCTAAGCCTACTTAAAACAAATCTGTGCTGACCATTGCTCACCTCAGTTAAGGAAGTTAAGAAAGGTTCCATACCAAATGGTGTTAAAATCAGCAATTTTTTAAATACACTTGGCTTTAGAAGTTCTGCAGATTGCCTTAGTTCTTCCAAGTGTGGCAAACACTCGTTCTTCAGGGATTTCCTTGCAAGAGGGCTTCCTCTTTAGAGATTCAGGTTTATAAAAATTCTGATGCTCCAGGTCCATCATAAAATTCTTAATATATTCTTGCCACAGTACTTTTCCTGCTTGAGTGGAACTGAGACAATCCCTAATAATCTCTTGATTCAGTCTAGTATGCTCAGAGGTCCATAAGTTGTGCCATAACAAGATCTACTGAATCTTAACTAAACTCAGAATAAAAGTGTCCCCTAGTTCAGCATGGCATACATAGGATGGGCTACTCTGCGGAAGAGAAAGAAGATATCTCAAAAAGGCATTTTCAATTACTTGCAAAGATTCACTATTTGCATAACCCTATAGGCCTGCCACATACAAGGCTGTCGACAAACATTTAGCCTTATAAACGTTTAGTAACTCCTTTGGGGGTTTCTTTCTCAGTTTACAGGCAAAATTGTGTAACGCTGTAGTAGTTTTCTGAAAATGTAACCTGCTGGTCTTAATCGCCATCGATCATGTCCCATCCAGGTCAAACATATCCCCAGGTACGAAAAGGATTTAACATAATCAATTCTGGTGCCATTTGTCATAAGATTGTAAGATTTCGAAATGCTTTTCCACACCTCATAGCAAATGTCTTGCTCTTATTGACTAGTAACCCTAATTCCTCCATATAGGATACAAATTGGATTAATAACTGCTGTAATGCCAGAGGTGTATACAGGCCAGGAGCACGGCATCATCAACATAAAGCTGGGCAGGAATAGAGCGGTGTCCTATTTGGGGTAAGCATTTACAATAAGCACTTAACACACTACCCAACCTATTAATATATAAAGATAAAAGAAAAGGAGCCAGGACACAACCTGCTATATTGCTGTGTACATTCGCCCGACAATCCGAACCGCACTCTTGCCCTACAACCATGGTACATTTACATAAGAAACTGTATGATTGATGAATCCACCCCAACCTCCATCATAATAACCCACAATATATTGTGAATTACATAATCAAATGCGGCAGACAAGTCAACAAAAGCCTGGTATAATCTCCCTTGTTTAATTATGCAATATTTCTCAATCAGCATCTTTAAATTGAGGCCCTGCTCCACAGTCCCCAACCGGCTAGAAACCCATCCAGTAAGTCAGATATAACATTCTTCTCCTGTGCCCAGTCCTGTAATCTTTCCAAAACAATGGGACCAGCCACTTTCACCAAGGAGTCTAACAGAGAAGTCAGCTGGTAGAAAGTTGGACTATGCCTATCCTCCTTTTTAAAAATTGGCACAATAAGATTTTCTGACCATGACCCCCAAAAAACACCTTTACAGCATGCGTTTAGAACTTGGGTATGCAATGGGCCCCCAAAACTAATGTTGACCTTAAGTAAATTTACAGGGATGAAATCAGGCCCCAGCATCCTACCACCTTTACTTGTGTTTACAGCACTGATTACTTCCTTCAAAGTAAATACAAGGTTGATTGGAAAATTAGCAGGGGCAGGAAAACAGCTATCAGGGGCCTCGTCATAACCTAAACTTGACCTATCAGAAGGGTCCGAGTGCATAACAGAGAAATGCAAGATCCAATTTGGCTCACTAATTGCAATTTCCAGGCGTGGTGAGTTAATCACACGCCAAAAGGCATCTGAATCTTTATTAAGGCTAGCTTCTTGCAGTTGATTCCACAATCATTCCTTCAACACCTTCCTCCTCTGTTTCAAAACAAGTTTGTAGTTCTTCCTAGTAGCCCGAATTTCATGGATATAACATGGGTTTTTATGTAAAGCTATTTTCAATATATTAAGGGCCTTAGTTCAAGATCTGCCAAACCATCCCTTTTTCACCTTGTTACTACCCCTTATGGCGACCACCAGTCCATTCTTAATGCCCCAAGCAATCCTTTGGAAACCCTCCATAATATCTTCACAAAGTATACCTATATCAGTACATTTCTCAAAGGCCTGTTTAGTACAAGAAACCAGCTTTAAAACAAAAAAAATCATGAGGATTAATCTGCAGCCATCGCAAGGTGTACCCATTATGCTTTGCAATATCCATATCACCTACTGTACAATAATTTGACTGTGGCATCTTGTTAGAAATGGGGTCTTTGGTTGACAGTCAGGTTACCCCCTGTTCAAGCAAGGACCCTCACTCTAGTCAGGGTAAAAGAGAATCACCTTCAGTTAACCCCTGCTTACCCCCTTGGTAGCTTGGCAAAGCAGTAGGCTTAACTTCAGAGTGCTAGGGGTAAAGTATTTGTACCAACACACACAGTAACTTAATGAAAACACTACAAGATGACACAACACCAGTTTAGAAAAATAGGCAATATTTATCTAAACAAAACAAGACCAAAATGACAAAAATCCACAATACACAAGTCAAGTTATCAATTAAAAATCAAAAAGAGTCTTTAAGTAGTTTTAAACACACACTAACGCTGTCAGCAGTAAAAAGTACCTTGGGCGTGTCAAAAATAACCCCGCACGGGCGAGTGCGCATCAAAAAGGGCTTGCGATGCGTTGATTCCACTCATGAGCGGGACCGTGCGCCGTTTCTGCTTTCACCTGGTCGGGGCGTGTCATTTCTTGTCTCCGCAGGAGAGCGATGCGACGATCCAGTTAGCACTCTCGGGTCCGGGCAGGCCTTGCGTTGTTTTTCCACGCACAGTGGTACTTAAGTCGGAAATCCAGCTGCATGATGATCCGAAAACCACGCAGCACGGTTTGTGATCTCCCAGCCTCCGTCAGCGATGCTGCGCATCGTTTCTCCTGCTCCGTGCGTCGATTCTTCAGTTGCATTTCCTGCGAGCGTCGTTCTCAGCTGCGGAGCCGGCGGCACGTCGTTTCTTCAGCTGCAGATCAGAGTTGCGTCAATCTTTTCCCCGCACGGCACTCTGTGCGTGGATTTCCTTGTGTTTAGGCTGCCAGCTTCTCCTTTCAGGATCCCAGAAACTGGATGGGCACCACAGGGCAGAGTAGGAGTCTCTCCAGAGACTCCAGGTGCTGGCAGAGAGAAGTCTTTGCTGCCCCTGAGACTTCAAAGAATGGGAGGCAAGCTCTAAATCAAACCCTTGGAGATTTCCTCTCAGGATGGAAGGCACACAAAGTCCAGTTTTTGCCCTCTTACTCTGGCAGAAACTGAAACTGCAGGATAGCTCCACAAAGCACAGTCACAGGCAGGGCAGCTCTTCTTCCTCAGCTCTTCAGCTCTTCTCCAGGAAGAGGTTCCTCTTGTTTCCAGAAGGGTTTCTAAAGTCTGGTTTTGGGTGCCCTTCTTATACCCAATTTCTCCTTTGAAGTAGGCCTACTTCAAAGTAAAGTCTCTTCTGAATGTGAAATCCTGCCTTGCCCAGGCCAGGCCCCAGACACTCACCAGGGGGTTGGAGACTGCATTTTGGAGGGCAGACACAGCCCTTTCAGGTGTGAGTGACCACTCCTCCCCCCCCTCCTAGCACAGATGGTTCATCAGGTTATGCAGGCTGCACCCCAGCTCCCTTTGTGTCACTGTCTAGTGTGAGGTGCAACCAGCCCAACTGTCAAACTGACCCAGACAGGGAATCCACAAACAGGAAGAGTCACAGAAATGGTATAAGCAAGAAAATGCCCACTTTCTAAAAGTGGCATTTTCAAACACACAATCTCAAAATCAACTTTACTAAAAGATGTATTTTTAAATTGTGAGCTCAGAGCCCCCAAACTCCACATGTTCATCCACTCTCAAAGGGAATTTACACGTTAATCATATTTAAAGGTAGCCCCAATGTAACCTATTAGAGGGACAGGCCTTGCAACAGTGAAAAGCAAATGTATCAATATTTCACTGTCAGGACATATAAAACACATTATTATATGTCATTCCTTAACCATACACTGCACCCTGCTCTTGGGGCTACCTAGGGCCTACCTTAGGGGTGTCTGACATATAAGAAAAGGAAGGTTTAGGCCTGGCAAGTGGGTACACTTGCCAAGTCGAATTTACAGTTAAAACTGCACATACAGACACTGCAGTGAGAGCATAGGAGTACTGTGCTCCAGGCCTGCCTGCGCTGAATACCTTCCAAGGGTTTCGAAGTTGATGGCATGGATCAAGTTGTAGCCTGGCCTAGTAAAAGGCTTTGCTCTCCTAGAGACTGCACTATGGAATGCTACTTGATAGGCAACTGAGTTGCTATTTTGCTGCAGTGAGGACCATCCTTTTGTCAATTGTGATTCATGTTGAAGGAACATACCTTCTCAAGAGTTTTGCTGAGAAGATAGCCGTAATAACAACAACTATTCTGGAAGCCAAGTTGTTTGAGAATCAAGCAAACTTTAAGTTGTTTCTTAAGTTGGCCTTTTGTAGCCAAATACTTTGGGACTATTTACAGTCTTTTGGAGTTTGAACCTTTTTGTGAAGTAACAGTAAGGCACCTTCCTCATTTCCTCTCTCCTAGTCTATCCTTTTACGTCTGGAGCCTCATCAGTAAGTTTAGCTTGAGAGCAAATTTAGGTGCTTTAATTTCAACCAGGGTAACATAATACATCACATGTGCTCTTTCTTTGTGTGCAAGTGAATACATATCAGGTGAATTAAGTGTTTGTGTGCCAGTAGATTTGTGCTTATGTTTGTCTGCTGACCTGACCAAGCGATTCTTTGTAAGTATGTTGGTCTGTGTATGCATGAATGCCTGTGTTAAATTGTTTTGTCTGCATATTTTGCATGCATCATATCTTTGGAAGTGTGCCTGGATATTTATGTACATTCACTATATAAAAGTCAAACATATTGTTAATGTCTGTGTGAACAGCACTCGAGACTGCAGTTTCAAATTCAATGTGCTGTAAATGTCTAGTGTTACTATTTTCAATTTAATATTGGCTCAATTTAGAACCACAGATGGATGAGTTGACCCTGTTAGAGATTCAGCGTAACTACCTGCAGATTGCAAAAATTGAGGAGGTCAAAAAAAGCCTAATTAAAAAATGTAAATAAAAGCACAGTGCTGGCTGAATCAGGGAGATGGTGTACTAAATAGAGTTTGAATGTTTTAAAAGTCCTGGTATAAACTGCCTACCATGCGTAAATTCTCAATTATGGCAATCAACAATGCATCCAGAGCCTGTCCTCCCCTGGTCATTAGAGGGGTTGAGGGTAAAGGTGAAACATTCCCATGTTGGTGCATACTATGGTTCATGGAACCCAGTCACATTCAATACAACTTTCAGAACAACTCCTGTCAACGCTTCTTATGTGCCTCAGTCTCATATCCAAAAACATGACTCACAATGCCCAAGATCAGCAAAACAAACAGCAAGTCCTTAAACCAAACATAAAAATGGGCCAAAGAAAGGTAAATAATTATAAACTGGATACAGGCACAGGCAAACCTGAGGGCACTAGAGGGAAAGAGAAGATCTGTAGACAATGAACCATGGATCCTTTAAAAGATTAAACTAATGTAGTACATCAAGATGTAGATGTGAGCTACTATTTCAAAGTGTTTAAAAATACAATCAAAGACTGTCTAATGCTAAATGGTGTTCAAATGTTACAAATCCTACAAGGTGAAATGAAATGTCAGAAGAGGCTGCTAAATATGTAGCTGTGCACACAAATGTAGAGTAGCCAAAGGCTCAAGAATATGTGAAAAGGCTTTATGTGGCTCAGACCTCAAAGATTTTACGGGACATACTGTACTGCTGGAGAACCACTAGTGCTCCCACTTTAGCCCTTCTTTCTTCAGTAATGTCTAAATCATGTTTCAAATATATGAAGAAATGTTGTAAGATGCAAGTGTCTAAAATATTATGGTAAGATCACAAACCACTTGGTGTACTTGCACAGTGGCTGGTCTGCAAAGCCATCATTAGTATGCAATAAAATGTTGTAATAAGTTGCAACATACCATTTGTGGGAAGTCACAAAACCTCCTGTCTCATTAATATTCATGAGGTAAGAATCTGTGACATTCTGCGAATAGCTGTGAATGCATGATGGAGGCCTGCAGGGTACAGCAGTCTGCTATCAATCCATTTGCATCCTCTAAACACTGCCCCTAAATGAACAGCAGCTGTATTAAAAATAAGTGCTAATAAATTGTACAAGACATTTCCCACCTGTCCTCAGCCCTTCTAGACATTATTCTTTGTGACCTGTCTGTTTGAATCCAAGGCAGACAGATGTTTGATCTATAAGGAGAGCAGTACACATCGTTGAGAAATCCAGCAAGGAAAGATATCACATGCCCTGTTGGCACTGGATGCTGAGAAAACATTTAACAGATTAAACTAGGAGTGATGGTGATGATGGCACTAGGAGGAGATTATACCTGAAAAGTAAAAATCATCCCATATAAATCCTATATCAAGAACTGTGGTAAACAGGCTATATTCATGGAAACTAAGATATGTAGTAGCATGAGGAAGGAGTGCCTGATTTTCACCCCTGCAATTTATAGTGGCAATCTACTCTCCGGCTCCCACAATGCGATAGACTAAAGAGATAAAATGACTGACCTTGGGGCGAAAGAACACAAAATATCCCTATAAATGCTGTATGTATTATTGACCCTGATAGATCTCACAAAGTTTGATTGCTCTGCTATTAAACTGCTAAAGATATTTAAAGGAAATTAATAGATACAAAGTCAACACCGAATAGTTTAAACTAATGATAATATAAACACCTAGTGAAATAGAGGATAAAGTCAAGAAGGGGTTTCCTTTTGGAACAGCCACCCCTTCTTTAATGTACCTGGGGATACACCTCCCATTTTCAAAGCCAATATGACCCCACTAGTGGAGGAAGTTCTCCAAGCCCTTCCAATAAGAATAGAACATGGCACACTCCAAAAATTACATAAAACGCTGGAGACCTATGTATAGCAAGGGAAGCTTTATGAATCTCAAGGAAAGTCCTTTACAAACCTGAATACAAAGGGGTTCTAGAATTTCCGGACATGAAAAACTACAACCATGCCTCCCAGTTACATACAGTATAGGAATGGTCCAAAGACCACGGGTGCACATGGATAAGGCAACAGCAGGGAGAACATTGTTGAATATTGTCTTGTTGTTAAAAATAAATAGACTGTTGAGGCTATACTATAGACCAATTATGAGCATAGCCCTCGATATCTGGGACTCCAAAGTAGTAAATCCAGTGGCTCACAACATTCTCTTCACTGCTCATTCCCATTTACAAAAACAGAGATTTGTACACTAGCTAGTGAGGGCATGGCTTTCAAGGCCTGGCAAGACAGGGATTGGAAGACCCTAGCATACGTATGTGATAAAGATTAGATTCAGTCCTTTCAAGACCATAAAAAGACATATGAGGCGACAGAGAAAGAACACTTTTGCTACTAGCAACTGCAGCACTGGGCATACAGCAGACCCAACAATCTGGCAGCCACCAGAAAGATGTCTGGCTTCAAAAAACTGGTAACTACAATGGACAGAACCAAGGTACTTGTATTTTAACACATTTGGTCCTAAATAGGGAATCCACCAATAAGAAAACAACATACAGATATTTACCACAGACAGAATTTATAGGATGTACAGTGGGGTTGATAATGCCTGATGGGGAGTCTTCTGGTGTAAAGATCACCATAATCATATATGGTGGACCTGCTTGGTCCTTTCTATTTATTGGAATTAAGTTATGGTGGCAATATAAGAAACTGTAGACTGTCCAATTTTGTCTCAAATCTGAATTATCATTCTGGAGCAGAAAACAGAAAGGTGTGAAGGCTTTATAAAGAGAGAATGGTCACTAAATTTCCAGCTGGTAGTAGTAGCTGAAATGGTGATTGTGAGTTTATGTAAACAGCAAACTTAACTTTTAGTACTCCAGGGTATGAGATACTATGATAATGGAAAGATTGAGCAGACACCTAATCAGGGACGTAGATTATGTTTTCTCTGTATGGCAGCCAGTTTCCGTATGTATGGAAAAAGAATGTAGAGAAGTCAAGCCTGATTGATACACAAACTGAACCAGAAACCAATAAAGACATGAGAGAAGTAACATCAGAACTCTGCTTGTAACTCTGTCATTCACTAACAAGGGCAAGTCATCCTGGGCCTAGGGTGGCTACATAACATCAAAGCTTAACTTGCCAATATTTGTAACGGCTATGGACAGCTCATTACTTAGTTAACTATCTTCATTCGTGTCAACTATGTTCAATAAAAATTCAAAAAAATTAAAAGTGAACAGCATTGTGGGAAGCATGCAAAGGACTCCTGGACCCACTGCCTGTTTCCTCAGTGCTAAGAAGCCACTATTCAGAAGAAAGGCGCTATTCCTTGGCAACACTTTTCACTTTGAGACTGTTAACCTTCCCCTCTGGTTTTGGGATTAAGTAATTTATCAACAATTTGCTTCTGCAATAATAGTCATAGGTCATTGATCATTTGTATAATAACACAGGCAAGGGAAATTTCTACTGCTCACTCCTTGCAGCAAACAAGGTGATGGTAGGAATGTTTAAATTAATGTCAGCCACTGGCAAACACCCAGGCTGCATTCCAGTCCATTGTTCCACTATGTCATTCTATACAGAGTCCAGCCAACCACAAATCAGTCTTGGCGGTTTGGGATAGACTGGGTGTAGGATCCAGGCTGATTTGCATATGACTCATCTTTGTCTATAATGACATACTGGGGAAAAATAACAGGCTAGAATGCAACCCAAGTAAATTCCAATCGCTGAGATTAATTAAGGCATTCCACCAATCATAAGTGTTTTTTTCACTAGACTAGCTCTACCTTTTATGAGTTAAAGTGTACTTGGTAATATGGAAAGACTTTCCTGACTTGGAAAATATGCTTTGTACATTGTAACACATTTTTCTGTCTCAAAGCAGGGTTTGTGCAAAGCACGAGTGCAAAAAGGCTTCATATATTTGGCCATAAACATTAACAACACTAACGTGTTTGTAAAGCATAGATTCACACATTAGTGTCTTGGAACAAAAAACATGTTTATTACTAGACAACTCAGTGGCACTTTTTTTCGTCAAACTAAGCCTTTCATCCTCAGGAGAGCGGACGGCTAAATGGACTAACAAGGGTTTGGACACAAGATCACCTGGTTAAACACAGTGACTGCATTATTCCACTGAGATACAAGAACCAGCTATTGTCCCATCATTTAGTGATGCTGATAGAATTATAATACATTACCATCTTGAATGTAGCATCTATAGTTGGCTTCAATGAACCCAGGGATCAAACTCGCTAGGTCTCCTTTGGAGACTTCACAGACATCCCCAAACAGGCTCAGCAAGACAACCATTCATCTAGAATGATCATTCAAATTCAAACTGCTTTTCATCTGACTTTCCTTTAGCAGCTGCACAACACATTTTCTTTTGTGCTTGTAAAGAGGAGAGTGAACATCACCACACCAATTGGCACTTAAAGCTGCCTTTTCTTTCTTGTTCTTTGCATTGTGCAAAGGTAGCTTTGTCCCTATATTGATATATAATTAGGTTCAGGACAGTTGTCCATCTTGCACTCTCAGTGTGTGGTCACTGCTAGAAGGATTCTGGAAACACAGAAAGCTGATGGTTAATTTTGTGTCATGTTAACATATTGTTTTTAGCCAGTCGAGTAAAAGTTATTGACAAGACAGAGATTATGTTCTGCTAGAAATGTTAGAAAAGTACAGTAAGCTATAATGAGTACTGTTACTGAGTATCAATAATATCCCTCTCTAAATTGTTTGCATTTTGTCATCTGCAAAGATGGCTCTCCTGCCTTGCTTATTGCACCATTGTTATCTCTTGCCTTACTATTGTTCTCCCACAGTTTTTAAGAACTCTCTCCTGGTTATGCTTTCTGTTTATATTTCTAGTTTGTCCTGTTTTTGAGGGGTGTAACAAAATGTCCTTGTCTGTCACATTTGTTGTGCCTCTTCAGGGGAGTAGCTATCATTAGTGCAGCAGGGGTAATGGCTCCTGGGCCCAATGGTCTGTTGGAAATACAGTACCCATTATGGATGTCTTTATCACACAACCTGGAGGCACTGAGGGCCACTTACTATTTGCTTGCATAATGACACTTAAAAGCCTTGCTACCCCACTAA
This sequence comes from Pleurodeles waltl, assembly GCF_031143425.1. NCBI lineage: Eukaryota > Metazoa > Chordata > Amphibia > Caudata > Salamandridae > Pleurodeles > Pleurodeles waltl. The sequence goes on along the minus strand of NC_090445.1, from coordinate 1,583,252,139 downwards.
TGTCTCTTTAAGGAGCAGAGAGAGGAGTGAAGAATGTACATGCATTCAGGCTACATAACAACGTGTACGAGCACAGTATGGTGATGTGTGCTCAATACTATATCTGATCTGAAAGATGAGAGGTCTAATGCACATGAATACATACCCTGTCTCAAAGACTGATACTTCAAGCTTATGGAGAAGATGGAATTTGCCGGTTTGTGGCTCAGGTCACAGAGGGTGTCAGAAGCCTCGGTCAGAAGGTTCAGGGTGATCCTTTGACACAATACAGCTCGCCAGAGAGTCTCAAAGGCATCAGGGCTAAGCCAGAGCTATGGGGGGGGGGGGGGGGGAGGTATGCGGACTTGCAGACATTGTGCACAGGCATTCAGGACATGGAAACTATTAAAAGCCAAGAGAAGCCCATGTGGGGAAAGAGGATACATTGCAAAAGAAGGGCGTTCTTCGTTGTTGAGACAGAATCTTACAGCATATGCAGTTACCTGACAACTCCACCAGTCTCTCACGGATCACCTACCCTATCAACCAGGATCACCTCAACCCAACATCAGCTTCTGATGTATGTCTATCTAGTCCTCAGACCTGCGTTTCAAATCAGGGCAGGAAAAAATAAGTACCGCCAGTGTAACCAAGTTAAAAAAAACACCTGCAGCAGGATGAATCTGTAGAGGTATGGATTCAAGCACTATGAATACGCGTATCATCACCACCGAGGCCATCACAGGTAAGCATTATCAAACTGGCTTTGGAGTAATTAAGTTGTTCTGATTGATCTCCGAAGTGCCAAAGGTACCCCAGAGACAGGGACTTAGGGGAAGGTCTCCCATGTTTCAATTAACTTCCTTCCCACTAAGGTGACAGACACAGGAATTCAGTGAGTTAAGGTAAAATCAGGTTACTCACTTGTACGGTCACTACGTGTCTCATTTTATACGAGTAGTTTAAGGTCCAGGGTGGTAAAAACAAAAACAAAAAACAAAAACACCTAAAGCTGGTATCTTTCCCTCTAATAAGTATATGCTTTAAATAATAAACGTAAGAAAAAATTACTTAAATGTCCTCCACTGCTGCCTTAATAACCCCTGACTGATAATTTAAGTAAACAGAGAAGACAGAATGGACATGTTAAAAACTAATGCAGGAGATTTCATATAAAGTTCTACTTAAGATCACGTTCGGGCCTTTGCAGAATCTTAAATTGTGTCCGGTATTTTTCTAATTGAATGGTGACAATCTTACTCAATTATGACACCAACTTTTAATGCAGTGGTGTGCCGGAGTCCTTGAGCTGTCTTGCAGTAGTAGGGCAGGGCCGCAGCCTTCATCTCCCAGCAGGCTGGCCGCCGTTTCCTGATCCCATGTGTCAGGAGGCGAACTATGCCAGTGAGTGCCCTCACTGACAGGGTGCACAGAACAGTGGTAGATTCAGCATCAAGTGATGAAAACAACCATGGCAACGCAGAGGGGCCTGTGATTGGACATTGGCAAGCTAGTGGGAAAGCATGCTGCAGCAAGAGGGGAATGGGCGTGGACCAGCCCATACTCCCGCTGCAGTTTATTTCCCTTTCGGAGCAGAAGCTGTGGTGTCTGGAGATACAGAATGTGGCCCTTCCTCCAACCCTGGCCCATGTCAGATGCACATGACATGTGCTTGATGCAACGATGTCACCTGCTCTAGCTGCCTCACGGAGCAGCCTGCTGTACAGAAGCAGGTGGACTCCGAGTCAAACAAATGGGGAGGGGGCAAACATCATTTTGGAGGTGCCCAGCCCCGCTGGCCGTCCCTCCACCCCCCCCCCCCCCCTCCCCCGTGACTACGGCCCTGACTAAATATATGCTTAGAGTTTGTAGCAATAGTAAATACACAATAGAATTTGATCGAATTAGACAGTAACACGTTTGTTAGTCCAGCCCTTTCTTGAGTCAAAGAATTGGGCATTGTGCTACCTGTTTTTTTTGTTTATTATTTAGCACTGAAGATGTATAAGGACATTATTCATAAGAACTGAAAACCCTATTTCCATGATTCATTTGCAGAGAGCAAAAACCGAATAAACACTTATAAACACATATTTTTACACATGTTAAAAACATGAAAAAACTGAATTCCCAACAAATAGAACCGGAATGCCTAATTATACGAAAAGTACTCTTGGGTGAGACTCTTGCTTTCATTGCTAATTGATTTAAAAGATATTGCCCTGTCCAGACACTGGTTGACATCGGCCAATTAATGCATAAGATGTCACTAAGATGCATAAGAGGATTGGTGAAGTGGTTTCTCTGTGCAGAAAAACTTTGGAGCTCTCTGGCAACCTCATTCAAACTGGAAAAATCCCCATCAAAATGTAGGTGGTTTCTGAAGACTTGGCGTTTTTGCCTGCCTTTACCCCTAGCAGGATTCTGATAAGTTTTCGTTTTCACCTCTTTGTTGCTCTCGCTCTATAGCACCTGAAGACCAATGGTGATTGTATGCTTTATAAACTTATTTGAAATTAGCATACCATGAAAGTGACATAACATACTACTGCACACTTTACAACGCCTTCCCATCCTATTACGTAACAGCACCTCATATAGCACGTCATGGTAATACCATACACCGACCCATAATAGAGCAAAACTTCCCTCCTTCAGATCGGATAAGATCCCTCCATCACTGTTCTTATTGCCAACCTTCTCCAAAGACCAAAGGTCTTCCCAAGTCGAAGCTCAAAACTTACTTGCTTGTTTTGGCACCCAGTAATCATGGCAACTGCACACAACTCTATTACCAGTGAAGAAGCTCTGCAAAGAGCAGTTTTCCGTTGCTCCCTTCTGTGTCTTGAAAAATACCCCTGGAACAATCAGTCTGTGAAGCTGCTGTTCTTCTCTTAGTTGTTTCGTGGACCAGGATGCAGGGGTTGTGGACTCAGGGCTTGGGGAGTATTGGTCGTTGGGGAAATGTCCACGCATCATTTAAGGTATATTTGAATATGCAAGTATGTTTGTGGCCCTAGCACTGCAAACAAAAGCGAATGTGACTGCCATTTGCACTCCTTAGAGTTTCTGGAATTAAAATGGCTCAGTTAGACTCCCTGCATCCTGTAGTAAATCTCCTAATGTGCCCCAACGCATGTACAACATGGTCAAGTGCCGTCCTGGTGATGCCTAGACAGCTGCTGACTCCCAGGAGCAGCTGCATCAGCAGCCCAGTGTAAAAATTAAAACATTGCCTTCGGTCAAATATAACTGCTGCAGCCATCTTTCTAGTTAATGTTAATCCTGTCTCCAAGTTGTGCATGTCTCTGACATATAAAGCCCTGCTCCATAGCCTGACAAGGTAGGCTAAAAGGTTCTGACTAGCTTGCTTAGCACTGGAAGTTTGCATTTCTGTATCTTTTTGAAGGTTGTTAGCATCCTCTCCCACGACTTCAGGTCTTGCACTTGGGTAATGCCTTTGTTTCGGTTTTATATTTACATAGTTTACATCAGAGCCCTCTGAAAACATATACATTTCTGTCCTGTCTGCTTGGATGGCTTCATATTCATTTGAGGTTTTGTCGTCCAATTCTGTGATTCACAAATTAACTTTGTTATTTTGTTAATAAATATTTGCAGACTTCAAATTGGAGCATGAGCAGATTTTCTTTAACACTAGGATTAGGGCAAGAGCACCGTCAAGCTGGGATTGGAGAGTGAAAGGGCTCAACTTTACCAGCCTGGTGTTGGTCTGTGTCTGGAGCCCTAGTGTCCATATCCTCCAAGAAGTACAAAGTCTTCAGGGAAATAAATGACTGCAAGTCATCTATCTCTCCCTTCTATGGTATCTCTCAGTTACTACAGATAATTGCACTGATTAGTGAGAGAGATCAAGAGGAGGTTCATCCACCTACAGGTAAATGTATCAATTAGTGAAAGGGAGCACCAAGGCCCATCTATCCTTGCAGTCTCCCTGGCCAGAGATCTGAGAACACTATATCACTGCGAAAGAAAAAACGGACACCCATCCAGAAACAGGAACAAAAGGCCAAATGTTCACTTGCTACTGACAAGAGATTGATTCCCTGCCCTTGTCCTTGCTCAGTGGAGTTATCTCTCACCTAGTGGAGGCAGTAGATATACCCCTCAACTATCATACTACACAGCTAACCCTTAATTGTCTCAGAAACAGAGAAACTTTTGAAATTTGGTAAGCAAATGCTTGCTTAGAATACGGCAATGATATGTCTTTCTTGTCACAGTCAGCAGAGCTACCCCTCATCTAATGCAAACATGAGGCCTATACCCATTTGATCTATCCTAATATGGCTTTGTAAACTGGGTCAAGTACAGCCCTTTCTGCAGTTGACACTCAGGGTAGCCAGGTTGAGCAGTCACCAGCTTCATAGGGAAGTAGTGTGGGTGGCAAGAGTTCAGAACACTGTGCTCAACCAAGGGACACTATAAAGTATTGACCAGCCTAGTGTAAGTCATTTAAGCATAAGAAAGTACTTTATTCACCTAGTGTTACATAATTTTATGGCAAGACCGGAGGCTCCTATTATGCTTTAGTCTTTTCTTTATTTTCAATAGCAGCTGCAGTCAAGAAGAGAACTACTGATCCCATAAGGCCAACCACAACAGCCAATGATGATCAAAAGGTAGTTTTAAGAAAATGCAACAATCACTAACAACCTATCCTAATAATACCTATCTTGACTAGGAACAGCCCTCTTTTCTTGCTGCTCACAGTCAAGATAAGTACATCCACTTCTTATAGCTACTGTATATTTTTAGCTTTATATTTAAATATTTGATGTATTGGTACTTGAAATACTTGTTACTTTGTTATTATGTGTTAAATACGTGTTTTTGGCTTAGTCGGCTTGTAGCCACAATATTTGGTCTGTTGACAGCGCGAGCACGTCTCTGCTAATTGACCGTTCTTTCCTCAGCGCGCGCTGTTATTTCAGCGCCCGCTGAGGAGAAAACGGTTCCCTTCACGCTTCGTCCCATTCTGCAGGCTGTACTTGGCGCCCGCTCAGCCTAATCCTTCTGTCACGCTTCACAGAGCGGGTTCCCTAGGCGTTCTGTTTGTTTAGACCAGAGCGCTGAGAGGAATATTATTGTTACCGCTTCCAGCCTCAAAGAAGCGGTTTGACCCGGTCACTCCCCAGGAATTTTTCATTCGTTCAAGCCTTTATTATTTTGACAGTGCCGTACTCCTAATTCTTTGGAGTTTCGGTTTCAGTTTCGTTTTTCAGTTTAGTTTTTCAATTTTTTCAATTTTTTCTATTTTGGGTTACAAATATTAACCTTTTCTTGGACAATTATTTTTTAATTGTTTTCCCTATTACCATGGACAGCTCTAACCTTCCAATGCTGTCTCAGGAGGAGGAGGAAGACGTCCTCAAAGACAATCTGAATGACTTCATTCAGTCCTCAGTCGAGCAGGCCATGGCGGTCTCATGGCAAAAATTGTCAAAAAATTTAGAAAATTCTGTGGTGTCTCTGGTGTCAAAAACCATGCCGGCCCAATCTGCGGGGAAGGCAGAAAGCGTCTAAATCCTTAAAAAAATACTAAACCGACACTAAAGGCAAGTGACAAGAGTGCACACGTGGCAGAGGACGTGGCTCCTCAAAGGCCTCCTTCAAAGGAGGGATTATTAAATAAGACACCTAAGAAGTGCATGGTTAAAACAAAAAATATTTCTCCAATCCACATATCAAAAATTTTAGACACCGATGAGGATGTGCAAGACCCTGATTCGGATTCGGATTCTTCCGATAGGGACGTGGGAGATGTCTTTTCCCCTCCTCCTCCCAAAAAAGCTAAATGTGGATCACAAGAATTTGCGGGCTCTTGCACGATTCTAGATGCCGAAGGGGTGCCAATGTTCGATCCTGCCACCCTAACTCGACCGAATGGCTTCCTACAGACCATGTGGCAGAGTATGTTACGGCCAGGCTGCGCACTCCCCTTGAGAAACAGGTGCCGGCTAAACTCAAATCGGAATGTCCTCGCCCCGCCCTTTCGTCAAAAATTACTGCCACCCCATCCATTGATACTTCTCTTATAACCTTTTTTACTAAATATGGCAAGGACCCACGCAAAGGGGTTGATTAAGCATGGTCTTCTTGCCAAGACAAACTATTAGACTTGGTAGGTCCCCTAACTCGGATTTTCGACCTGGCAGAATCGGCTCGTTTGGAACAAGCTTCGGTCGACCCAGCGGAACTCTCCTTGTGGGCCCAACGTGCCATTTGCTTGCTGGGGAACGCCAACTCATCCATTACGCACGAACGCAGGAAAGGCCTTCTTCTCAAACTGGACCCGAAGTTGGTCAACCTGGCTGGTTCGGACCCCGGAGTCAAAGCGGAAGTGTCAACACCAGGACAGTGCGCGCTCTACGGGCATCTAGAATGCAAAAACCCAACACTCGCAAGATAATGTAATTTATGCATTGTGATGATATGTTATTGTTTAACCTTTTGCATTGCAGAATTCCATCCAAAAGATTCATTTTTAAGGTGCTTATAAATACTGTACATTTGCAATGTATTGCTGCAGACATTCAGAGTGTGTTAGGGAGTGGTCCCTTTCCAGGGCCTTCTAGAGACTTTCCCTGCAACATGCCTGGGCGTGGTTCTAGGCTGGGCCAAGACTCTATAAAAGAGAGTCAGCCCAACTTCCAGTGCTCACTATTCAGAGGTCCCGGTGCAGAGCAGCAGCTTCTTCCTGAGCTCCTGTCCCGGCGGCCTATTTGGATTTTCCAGTCTTCTGCACTCATCTCTCATTGGTGATCACTGTTTCCAGGCGGTAAGACGGTGTTTGAAATTTCCCAACATCGTAATTGAGAATTTTCATATTCTTGATTTTAATTCTTAAATGAATAACAGATTACTTGTGTGCTGCCATTTTTTGACATTTGTATGGTGGTTTGCAAATAGGGAGGACGCACAATTTATTCCATAAAGATTTGACTTCGTTATTACCTTGTTGTTCATTGCGTGCTGATATTTCTTGACATTTACATGATGTTTTACGAGTTGGCAAGATGTGCAACTCATTTCATGAGCATTTAACTTTTTTGTTCATTGCTCGCTACCTTTTCTTGACATTTACATGGTGGCATTCGAATCGGCGAAACGCGCGATTCACTTCTCGTGTGTAATTCATGCTGTTCATTGTGCGCTACCATTTCTTGGCATTTGCATGGTGGCATTTGAATCGACAAGACGTGCGATTCTTTCCCTGAGTGCTTTTCATGTTGTTCATTGTGCGCTACCATTTCTTGCCATTTGTATGGTGGCATTTGAATCGGCAAGACGGGCAATTCTTTCCTCGTGTATAAATAATGTAAATTACTGTGCGCTGCTATTCTAAGACATTTTCTTGGTAGCATTTCAAGTTGACACGTTGCGTGATTTATTCCTTGAATCTACGTTGTGTGATTTCATGGTGCACAATCCTTTATGGTGTTTAATACTCATATAAAAATCTGCAATGTGCGCAATTCACTTCCCAATGTTTTTTCTGAGATGAACACAACAATACCAGAGTTCTAGATGTAATGCTGTGTGTTCCTGATATATATTCTTAAAATGAGATTCATATGGTTGTTTAGAAATTGCTCAGAGTGTTTCCTGATTCTCATGCTAAAGAAAGTACTCGAATCTGAAAGTCCTATTTAACTTTTCCTGTTTCCTCCTCAGGCATTCGGTCATCTAAAGCCTAGTCAGTTTTAGGACTATTCTAGGGTTCTTCATGTTTTTCGGAAAAGACGAAACTTAGAGTTGTAGCATGGTACTGATTTCATGAGATGTAATTTTGATGTTGTGTTTTAACCTTTTGCTTCCTACAGGTCTCCTTCCCAGCTGTTCCCGTCCTAATCCCCTTTTCCCCACTTGGACTTTCTTAGACTCTGTGATAAATCTAATCAGAGTATTGGAGCTGTCTTGTGGTGGAAGTGTTGGGAACGTGCACAGACCCCGAGGATCTGGTGACTCTGACAGAATAGTGAGCCCACAAATTATTATCCTCCTGGTTTGTGTATGTTCTCAGCATGGCCACACTGGATGAGCTAGTCAAGGCTATCATCCAGCTCCAGTCAGAAGTGGTATCATCAAAGGATTTGACAAATAGTCTAGCTGAGAGGGTGAGTCAGTTACAGAATAAGGTTGAGAAGAAAGAACAAAGTCCCACAGGTGTGTCTTGGCCAGGTACTTCTTCTCAGACTTCTGGAGGTAATCTGACTAACATTTCCCTCAATGTTCCTTCAGCCATTCCTTTAGCTCCCCCAGAACGCTTCTCAGGTGATCCCTTGAAAGCGCAATCTTTTCTGGTTCAAGTGGAACTTCACTTCACCTGCAGACCACATACTTTCCCCGATGCTCAGTCTAAAGTAGCTTTCTTGTTGTCATATCTGTCTGGAGATGCAGCTACCTGGGCTATTCCTCTTGTGCGTAAAAATAGTCTCCTGTTGTACAACTGGAAAAAGTTTGTTCGTGAATTTGAGAGAGTTTTCGATCGTAGAACTGTAACACAGTCAGCAGATTGTGAATTATTAGACTTACGCCAAGGGAATCAGGACTTAGTGTCATATTTAGCCAACTTTAATCAGCTGGTCGCTGAGACATCCTGGCCTGAAGAAAAACAAGCGGCCTTGTTTTACAGGGGACTCAAAGAGGAGCTAAAAGACATCTTAGCGCAAATCGACCCACAACCTGCAAACTGTCAAGATTTAATAAACCTTGTCTTGAGGCTTGATCATCGTTTAAATGAACGGAAAGGAACGCGTAAAAAGACTGAAAAACATTCTTGGCATGCTCATGATAACAAAGACTCAAGAATTCAGAGAGAAAGAACGCCGGAACCGATGGAAATTGGAACCATCAGGAGACCTTTGACCAAAGATGAAAAGGACCTACGCAGAAAAAATGGGCAATGTCTCTATTGTGGGCGGAAAGGTCATTTCGCCAAAGATTGTCCAATCAAAACAAAGAGCAAGCGAGGCCCAGTTTAGAAAGTTGCAACCAATGCATCAGTCGAATCGGAAAATCTAAAGCACCCAAGTTGCAGAGAAGGGTTGCCCTTGGGTGTCACCATGGATCCTTCACAATCCAAACATCTAAAATTGGGAATAAGAGTTCAGGTCAAGAAAAAGACCTATTTCAAGAAGGCTCTAGTCGACACTGGGGCTACCGGAAACTTTGTTGATGCCCAATTAGTTCGTGCATGGGGGATCCCATGTATTGAAAAGAAGACCCCAGAAACCATCCAGGCAGTTGATGGAAAACTCTTGACTGGAGGTCCGATAACTCTTCAGACTGTCCCGTTGACAATAATTTATGAAGGTAAAAATCAAAGAAAGAAACATAAAGAGGAACTCATCCTTGACATGATCCATGCTCCCCAGTATGGGATCATCCTTGGCTTGCCATGGTTAACTGATCACAATCCAGAGATTAATTGGGCAGAACAAAAGTTCGTGTTCTCATCAGTGCTATGTAAAGAACATTGTCTCCAAAGGACTCAAGAATCGGAAGTTCGCCATTCTTACATAGCTACCGCCGCAGAGAAAGAAGTTCAGTTGCCCAAACAGTATTCGTCTTATGAAGATGTATTTGATGAGAAGGAAGCAGAGAACTTACCTCCTCATAGATCTTATGACTGTCAAATTGATCTAGTCCCGGGGGGATACTTCCCAACTGTCGTGTGTATGCCCTGTCAGAACATGAAAATCAACATTTACGAAAATACTTGGATCAATTCTTAGAGAATGGTTTCATCCACCCCTCTAAGTCTCCCACAGCTTCTCCTTTGTTTTTTGTTCCAAAAGCGAACGGAGAGCTTCGAACTTGTATCGACTATAGGGGCTTGAATAAAATCACCATCAAGAACAAATATCCTTTGCCTCTAATTCCGGTCTTACTGGAACAAGTAAAGAAAGCAAAAATCTACACGAAGCTTGATCTTCGAGGTGCTTACCATTTGGTCAGAATGAGAGAGGGTGACGAATGGAAAACGGCATTCAAAACAAGATATGGCCTTTTTGAATACACTGTCATGCCTTTTGGTCTGTGCAATGCTCCAGCAGCATTTCAATTTTTCTTAAATGACGTTCTTAGAGAGTACCTCAATATCTTTCCCATAGTTTACATTGATGACATTTTGATCTACTCAGAAAATGAGAATGAACATGTTCAACATGTCAAGAAAATTTTGGCAGCCCTTCGTAAACACCATTTATATTTCAAGCTAACCAAGTGTGAGTTTCATGTTACCACAGTTGAGTTTTTAGGGGTTATCCTTACCCCTCAAGGTATGGTGATGGCAGAAAGGAAAGTAAAAGCTGTATTTGAATGGCCCATCCCAAAGACTGTTTGTGATGTACAATGTTTCCTGGGCTTTGCAAATTTTTACTGGAGGTTCATCAATCATTTCTCTCAGACAGTAGCTCCAATTACTAAGTTATTAAGAAAGAAAGAAAAATTTGTATGGTCCCCAGAAGCAGACCAAGCCTTTTCAACTTTGAAAGAAGCTTTCTCCACTGCCCCAGTCTTGACTCATCCAGATGCGGATCGACCTTTCATAGTGGAAGCTGATGCTTCAGATGTGGCGATAGGAGCAGTCTTGTCACAACGAAACAAAGACACTGGTCAGCTTCATCCTGTAGCTTACATGTCTCGGAAGTTGAACGAAGCCGAACAGAACTATGTCATTGCTGAAAAATACCTTCTGGCGATTCGTGACGCCTTTAAAGAATGGAGACATCATTTGTTGGGAGCTAAATATACTGTCACAGTATATACTGATCATCGCAATCTTCAATTCATGAGTTCTGCCAGACTTTTGACTCCTCGGCAATTACGCTGGATGCTGTTTTTTGCCGAGTTTGATTTTGTGGTAACCTTCCGGCCTGGTAAAGATAATCGCAAAGCTGACGCCTTGTCCCGCCAAGAGTCTACCACATTGCCTGCAGTTCAAACCTCCAGAGCTATCATTGCTCCTGACAAGGTCCTATGTATCATAAAAACTGAAGGTTTCTTTGAAGACATCCGCAATTCATTCACTGTTGAAAAATGGCAGGCGTGGGCCCAAGCAGATCCGAAAAGATCAATCAAGCAAGGATTACCCTTTCACAATGCTCGTTTGTTCGTGCCCACTACCAAACTTCACAAGATAGTGTTTCATTGGTTGCATGCTATACCTACAGCAGGTCACCCTGGTACTCCTAAAACTCTTGAATTAATCCAACGCTATTTTTGGTGGCCTACCTTAACAAAGGATGTAAAAACAATGGTAAACAACTGCGAAGTCTGTGCTCGCACTAAAACAAGTCATTCAAAACCGAAAGGGTTGTTACACCCACTCCCAACCCCAAGTCGTCTGTGGGAACACATCTCTTTAGACTTTATTACAGGTCTGCCAGTGGTTCAACAGCATTCAGTAATTCTGGTGGTAGTAGATAGTCTCACGAAATATGGACATTTCATTGCCTGTAAGAAATTACCCACCTCTAGTGAACTGCCAACTATCTTACTGAATAGAGTGGTCCGTTATCATGGACTGCCAAAAGTGATCCTCTCCGATCGGGGATCACAATTTGCCTCCAACTTCTGGAAGACATGGTGTAAAACACTCCAAGTGACATCTACCCTATCTACTAGCCACCATCCTCAAACAGATGGTCAAACGGAGAGACTAAATCAGACTTTGAAGCAATACCTACGTGCTTACGATGAAAAAGCACTTAATTCATGGACATCAATGCTCTGGTTAGCTGAGTTAGCCTACAACAACTCCTTCCACACGTCTACTGGCGTTACACCCTTCTTTGGTTTGTTTGGCTATCATCCTGACACCTTGCCCATCACAATTCCTCAAGAAAGTTCTCTCACCCCAGCTGTGTCAGAAATCATTCAACATTTGCATCAAACTCAGAAATCGATTCAACAACATTTAGAAAAAGCCAAAAAAAATACAAAAAGCATTATGACAAGAAACATTGTGAGGGACCACAGTATCAACCTGGTGACAAAGTGTGGCTTTCCACAAAATATATAGACTTCAAGAAGAAGCACATGTTCAACCCCAAATGTATAGGTCCTTACACTGTTCTTCAGCAAATCAATCCTGTGACCTATAAACTACAATTGCCAAAATCATTACGGATTCATCCAGTGTTCCATACTTCCCTCTTAAAAAAGGCAGTCCAAAAGGTCCACCCTCATCCAGCTCCGGTTCTAGTACAGGGGGAAGAAGAATATGAAGTCAAGAAAGTGTTGGACTCTAAACTGAGAGGGCGTAACCTATGGTACTTAATCTCATAGAAAGGTTATGGCCCTGAAAGTAATTCATGGGTTTCCGCATCTGAAGTTCATGCTCCAGTACTTGTGAGACGCTTTCATTGTCTCAATCCAGATAAACCAGGCCCTAGAGCGCACCTGGGAGAGGGGAGTACTGTCAACACCAGGATAGTGCACGCTCTACGGGCATCTAGAATGCAAAAACCCAACACTCGCAAGATAATGTAATTTATGCATTGTGATGATATGTTATTGTTTAACCTTTTGCATTGCAGAATTCCATCCAAAAGATTCATTTTTAAGGTGCTTATAAATACTGTACATTTGCAATGTATTGCTGCAGACATTCAGAGTGTGTTAGGGTGTGGTCCCTTTCCAGGGCCTTCTAGAGACTTTCCCTGCAACATGCCTGGGCGTGGTTCTAGGCTGGGCCAAAACTCTATAAAAGAGAGTCAGCCCAACTTCCAGTGCTCACTATTCAGAGGTCCCGGTGCAGAGCAGCAGCTTCTTCCTGAGCTCCTGTCCCGGCGGCCTATTTGGATTTTCCAGTCTTCTGCACTCATCTCTCATTGGTGATCACTGTTTCCAGGCGGTAAGACGGTGTTTGGACATTTCCCAACACCGTAATTGAGAATTTTCATATTCTTGATTTTAATTCTTAAATGAATAACAGATTACTTGTGTGCTGCCATTTTTTGACATTTGTATGGTGGTTTGCAAATAGTGAGGACGCGCAATTTATTCCATAAAGATTTGACTTCGTTATTACCTTGTTGTTCATTGCGCGCTGATATTTCTTGACATTTACATGATGTTTTACGAGTTGGCAAGACGTGCAACTCGTTTCATGAGCATTTAACTTTGTTGTTCATTGCGCGCTACCTTTTCTTGACATTTACATGGTGGCATTCGAATCGGCGAAACGCGCGATTCACTTCTCGTGTGTAATTCATGCTGTTCATTGTGCGCTACCATTTTCTAGCATTTACATGGTGGCATTCGAATCGGCAACACGCGCGATTCTTTCCTTGAGTGTTTTTTCATGTTATTCATTGTGCGCTACCATTTCTTGGCATTTGCATGGTGGCATTTGAATCGACAAGACGCGCGATTCTTTCCCTGAGTGCTTTTCATGTTGTTCATTGTGCGCTACCATTTCTTGGCATTTGTATGGTGGCATTTGAATCGGCAAGACGCGCAATTCTTTCCTCGTGTATAAATCATGTAAATTAATGTGCGCTGCTATTCTAAGACATTTTCTTGGTAGCATTTCAAGTTGACACGTTGCGTGATTTATTTCTTGAATCTACGTTGTGTGATTTCATGGTGCACAATCCTTTATGGTGTTTAATACTCATATAAAAATCTGCAATGTGCGCAATTCACTTCCCAATGTTTATTCTGAGATGAACACAACAATACCAGAGTTCTAGATGTAATGCTGTGTGTTCCTGATATATATTCTTAAAATGAGATTCATATGGTTGTTTAGAAATTGCTCAGAGTGTTTCCTGATTCTCATGCTAAAGAAAGTACTTGAATCTGAAAGTCCTATTTAACTTTTCCTGTTTCCTCCTCAGGCATTCGGTCATCTAAAGCCTAGTCAGTTTTAGGACTATTCTAGGGTTCTTCATGTTTTTCGGAAAAGACGAAGCTTAGAGTTGTAGCATGGTACTGATTTCATGAGATGTAATTTTGATGTTGTGTTTTAACCTTTTGCTTCCTACAGGTCTCCTTCCCAGCTGTTCCCGTCCTAATCCCCTTTTCCCCACTTGGACTCTCTTAGACTCTGTGATAAATCTAATCAGAGTATTGGAGCTGTCTTGTGGTGGAAGTGTTGGGAACGTGCACAGACCCCGAGGATCTGGTGACTCTGACAGGAAGGCATGCTTTTTGGTGACTCCTTCATCAAGGAGTTGAGCAAATATGCGGCGACTTTCTCATCCCTTGATAAAGCACAACAATCTTTGAAAAAGATGTTCTCGACACGTGTTTTTGCAAGGGCTGACAGAGGCAGGAACCGCTTTGCCGGCCGTACCTATGCCAACCAAGGTTCCCGGGGTTACTACGGCAACAACACATCCCAAGACTACAGGCCACAGTTCTATCCCCAAAGGAACAGGGGCTTCAGGAACAGAGGGAACCGAAGTTCCAAGTTCTCCTCTCAAACCGGTAAGTCAAACGATTATTTCTCATGCTCTGGGGGGTCGCATTTCAACCTGCCTGTCAAAATGGAAAGAACTCACATCAGATCCTTGGGTGTTAAATACCGTTCAGGGTTATGTTATAGAGCTTTTTGCAGAGCCTTTGCAAACTGTTTTCCCTCCTCCACCTCATTTTTCATTAGAAATGACGGACCTAATTTCCTTAGAAATTCAAGATTTACTTCAGAAACGGGCGATAATCCCTTGTCCTTTAGATCCTTCAGGGTTTCTCAGTTCAGTGTTCTTGGTTCAGAAAAAAAACAAAAAGATGAGACCAGTTATCAACCTTCGCCAATTCAATCAGTTCGTTCTTTATCAACACTTCAAGATGGAAACCATCATTCATCTCAGGGATACCCTTTTACAAGGAGATTGGATGGTAAGGTTAGACCTAAAAGAGGCCTATTTACCGTGCCCATACACCCAGTCTCTCAAAAATTCCTTCAATTCCAATGGGCCGGTCAGACTTTCCGGTTTACCTCTCTCCCTTTCGGTCTCTCGTCCGCTCCATGGTGTTTCACAAAACTGATGAGACCGGGAGCAGCTTTCCTCAGGGCTCGTGGCGTCAGGTTAATTATCTACCTGGACGATATCCTCATGATGAATCAAAATCGTGCCTCCCTTCTGGCTCAGGTGCATCTGGCTTGCACGCTGCTTGCAGACCTAGGCTTTATCGTAAACTACGAGAAATCTTTCTTAGAACCGACCCAAAAGATTGAATTTCTAGGTTTCCTCATGGATTCTGTTTCGGCTTCTCTTCTTCTTCCCTACTCAAAGATTAAATCTATCAAGTCAGAAATTCTGCTCATCCTTCGCAATTCTCAACTTTCCCTCCGATCCCTTGCAAGAGTCGTAGGCCTTCTCTCATCCTCAATCCAAGCTATTTTCCCAGGTCCTCTACATCATCGAGCGTTGCAAAGGTTCCAAAGAGGGTTAGCCTATTCCGATTCCATAGAACTAGATCAGGACTCTCGAGCGGAACTACAATGGTGGATAGACCATTTAGATGCCTGGAACGGCAGGACCATCTTTGCATCAGCCCCAGATCTAGTATTAGAATCAGATGCAAGCCTTCTGGGCTGGGGGGCCCGTTGTGGTACAGTCTCGACTGGAGGCTTATGGTCGCGAGAGGAGTCAAGACTGCACATAAATTGTTTAGAGATGCCTGCCGGCTCCTTTGCAATCAGAAGTCTGGCAAGAGACAGGGTTTCCTGTTCGGTTCTTCTCAGGATGGACAACATTTCCGCGGTCCGCTACATCAACCGCTTGGGGGGGGCACAAGGTCCAAGCCTTTAGCGGAATTGGCGAAAGGGTTCTGGGAATTTTGTCTTCAAAACAGAATCTCAGTACAAGCAGTGTACCTTCCAGGCAACCTCAACGTGGTAGCAGATTGGTACTCTCGACATTTTCAGGATTCCAGCGATTGGATGCTCAATGTACAGGTCTTCAACAACATCCTTCACAAGTGGGGTCCTTTTATTTGCTTCACGTCTCAACGCTCAACTACCAAAGTTCTTCAGTTGGCATCCAGACCCACTAGCTCTAGCATTCAATGCTTTTTCTCAAGACTGGTCTTCTTCCCTCAATTACGCCTTTCCCCCCTTCATTCGGATTTCCAGGGTTATAGCGCATGTCAGACGCCAACAGGCTTCCATAGTACTCATAGTTCCCTTTTGGCATGCCCAAGTGTGGTTTCCATCCATCCTAGAACTATCAATAGAACCCCCATTCTTGCTCCCTCTGATCCCGGACCTTCTAACCGATCCTCAAGGCCTATCTCACAGCCTAATTCTCCAGAATGCTCTCATTCTCTCAGCTTGGAAAATTTCAGGGAATCCCAGCCTCCCACTTCTATTTTGACAGAAGCTTCAAATTTCCTGGACATGGCTAGAGCTCCAGGAACAAAGAAAGCATATCGATCAGCTTGGGAACTCTGGCATTGCTGGTGTGTGGGAAAACAGGTTGATCCCTTTACAGCAGATGTAACAATGATTATCAATTTTTTGGCAGCAGAAGCCTCCAAGGGTAAATCTTTCCGTACCATTAATTTGTATAGGTCGGCTATTTCTTCCTCACATGTGGTTTTACAGGGGAAACCTGTTGGAGAACATTCCTTGGTATGTCGTCTTATAAAGGGAGTAAAGTTTTCCAATCCTCCAAAACCAAAATATAGTTCTGTATGTGATGTCAATACTGTTTTAAGATTGTTTATGTCATGGCCAGATAATGCCTCTTTATCGTTGAAGCAGCTTTTAGCCAAATTGACTATGCTTTTATGTCTGGTATCTTTCAAACGTTTGTCTGATGTTAAAGCTTTGGACATTACAGCTCGTCAGTTCACTCCTTCTGGGGTAATGTTTAATGTGATCAGACGTACAAAAACTAACCTTTCTTCAGTGTTTTACCCCTTTTTTCCAGATCAGCCTAAACTTTGTGTAGGTCAATGTTTAAACGTTTATGCACAGCAGACAGCCGGTCTGAGAAATTCCTCTTCTACCCAGCTCCTGATATCTTTCAGGAAACCTTTCAAACCTGTGTCCTCCCCAACCTTAGCTCGGTGGGTCCGCTGGATTATGTCTTTGGTTAGTATTGATGTCTCCATCTTTGGGGCCCAATCTGCTAGGGGAGCCATGGCGTCCAAAGCTTTTTGGGCCGGTTCCCGCTTAGAGGATATTCTCAGGTCGGCTGACTGGTCCAATGACAATGTTTTTAAAGTGTTTTATTGTAAACCGATTGAACATGCCTCTTTCAATGTGATTTATACGCTTTAAAATAGCATAATAGGAGCCTCCGGTTTTGCCATAAAATGTAGATTTTCCTAGTAATTTATGAAGGAAAGTCTTAATTTTATTAAAGACACGGAGGCGAGTATTATCCCGCTGCTACAAAATTAATTCGACTTTTTTATCTCCCTCCCTTCAGCTTCTACATCTGGACAACAGTCAATGACATAAGGCTCCTGCCTTCGTCTCTTCGGCTGCCTCGTTCTAGGCTGGTTCTGCCGCTACAATCTTCTCTCCGTCCACTCAGAACACCCTTCCGGACTTGGCTCAAAGACTGATTTACTCCTTACAGGAACTTTTAGCTCTAGGCTTAGCTGTTTGTATTTGTAGTTTGATTGTTCCTTTGTTTTCTGCGGTTTAAGCTCGCTCAAGAAAAGAGGGCTGTTCCCAGTCAAGATAGGTATTATTAGGATAGGTTGTTAGTGATTGGTGCATTTTCTTAGAACTACCTTTTGATCCTCATTGGCCGTTGTGGTTGGCCTTATGGGATCAGTAGTTCTCTTCTTGACTGCAGCTGCTATTGAAAATAAAGAAAAGACTAAAGCATAATACTCGCCTCCGTGTCTTTAATAAAATTAAGACTTTCCTTCATAAATTACTAGGAAAATCTACATTATGCAGCATAATTAGGGGTGTGCAATATAGGGCTACAATCTTGTTGTGTAACTACGTGCTGCACCCTTCCCTGCCCTGTCCCATTAATGGATTGCCCGAGTATTTGTGATCCCCGGGATCTAATCAGAGATATGCCCCTGATAAGGCTCAGGTGCCACACAATTACCCCCAAGGTGTATATGCACTCAAAATTCAGTTCACATTTCCCTTTGTTCAATATTCCTGCATAAAACATCTGAATACATGTGGCAGGGTTTTTAGTTAAGGGGGGTAGATACAAAAGTAATAATCACAATATATGTCAGGGTGAAGTTCTAAGATCAATAAATAAACCTAAGCTGAAACCCTTCTAGCTTGCCGTAACTTAGAGGCAATGTGTAACGTATTTATGCAGTACTAAAACAGTAATAAAGTTGAAATGCAAAACAAAAATCCCAACATGAGTTATAAAAATAGAGTACAGTTTAATAAACAAAATGGCAGCAAAATGACAAAGATTAAGGGCCTCATCACAACCCTGGCGGTCAAAGAACGCCAGGGTTATTTTGGCGATTGTACCCCCAACAGGCTGCGGAACAGTCTGCCTCATTACGACCGCGGCGGTAGCGCCGCGGTCGCACCGCCGGGACCAGCAGTTTCCCGCCATGGTTGTCCCTGCGGTTTCAATCCGCCAGCGCTCAGGGGATTACGACTCCCCTTCCCTCCAGCCTGCCCATGCTGGTAGAGACCGCCATGGAAAGGCTGGCGGGAAGGGGAGTTGTGGGGCCCCCGGGGGGCCCCTGCACTGCCCATGCACGTGGCATGGGCAGTGCAGGGGCCCCCAGGCACATCCCCACCCCACTTTTTAATGTCTGCACAGCAGACAGTGAAAAGCGCGACGGGTGCAGCTGCACCCGTCGCACGTCCGCAACACCGCTGGCTCCATTGGGAGCCGGCTCCAATGTTACGGCCGAAATCCCCACTGGGCCGGCGGGCGGAAACTCTGTTGCCATAATGCGGCCGGCGGGATTGCGGCCGCATAGACGGCCGCTCGGTGGTAAAACCGTGGTGGTAAAACCTTGGCGGGCGGCCTCCGCCGCCCACCAAGGTTGTAATGAGGGCCTAAATAAGGTGAGGCGGAGATATAGATGTAAAAAATTTTAAGTAGAAATAGTGCCAAGATGCCCAAAGTGCCTATGCTAGTTAATGATCGTGGTAGAAAAGGACCTAAGCACAATTTGATTCTCACCACGATGGAGCGCAGGTTAGACACACTAACAAGGTTCGTCCTCATCAAATATCTTACCTTCTGACTTTAGTCTGTTAAGTCTCAATCCACCACTGGCGTACAGTTCTCCCCAGGACTTCAGGGTAGCGCTCAGAGACTCACAGGGTGGCACGCAGAAGCCAACAGGAGATTCCAGTGGCCACTGATCAGCTGGGAAGTTGCAGAAAAAGGGCTTGGTATTCCAGAAGTCCAAGTGTTTTAAAGGGGGTACGTAGAGGTGCCGCAGCTATGCCTGGCATGAATGACCCCTGGTGATGCCTTAACCAATGGGGTTGAAGTTCCTTGGGCTAACCCTACCCACTTTGACCATTTTCAAGATAGCAGACGTCTTTGGCCACACTAAACTTGGGCTATAAGGACTGGGTGTATGTGTGCTGAGTATACTATGGTAATCCTGCTCTCTCCCCACATCTAACACTAAAATACAGTATTTTTTTGATAACCCAATTTTTATTGATTTACATACATAACAACAGATCCCACAGAGGGTACAATTCATTAATACTGTGAAGCATTCATATACAGACTCTTGAGCGAGCAGGACCACGCGGCCAGCTGGTCCGAAAACACAATCAGATCTTGTGATATTTACTCTCACATCCCCTTGCCTGGTAGACGGAACATTCCATTTGAGAACACCAATCCATCCCCCTTCTCCACTGCTACAGCGATGGGGGACTCGCAGATGACCAACATCCAGCAATGTCTTTTTTGGCAAAAAGCAGAGCCATGCCCACTAATGTGTGGGTCGCCTGGGAGCTCCCCACACCCTCCATCACTCCCAGGAGGGCCATCTTAGGAGAAGCCGCCAAGTCGAGACTCAGTGTCGCAGACAGCTCGCCAAGGACACCCGCCCAGTACCTCTGGATCTTAGGGCACAACCAAACCATATGGAAGAAATCTGCCGGCGAGTGGGAACATCTACCACATCGGGGGTCTGGTCTCAGGCCGGCATTAAACAATCGGGCCAGCGTCAGATAAGCACAGTGCAAGAAATACATCTGAACCATTCGGAGCCTTGCGGATATTGCCAAAGTGCACAGCGCCATCAAAACATCCCGTTAGTCCTCCTCCTCCAAGAGGCCGATCCATTCCTCCCATCGGGGCCGCAAGGCCAGAAGGGGAGGAGAGGCATTCAGCACCAGGGAGCGGTACATCTGTGACACACCTCCCCTACCCAGCGTTCCCATCATTGTCTTTGCTTCCATGGGACTAAAGTCTGGAAACTGGGTGCCATGTCTGATGTGGGCATGTAGGGCATGTCTGAGCTGTAGGAATTTATGGAATTGCGTCTGGTTCAGAGTATATGCCCCCTGGAGTCGCTGGAAGGACATCATGTGCATACCCTCCCGGACCTCTCCCACTACCGTGATGCCTACATCATCCCAATGCCTAAAGCCCTCAAGAGTGGCAACCTCACGCATCCATGCTCCCCACCAGAGCGAGGTGTGCCGGGTGACTTGACCCCACCATCCCGTCAACTTCTGGGCCGCACGCCATCCATATAGAACCTGGCGGGTGATTTCGGGTGTATCCCTGGGGATAAGGGAGCCATACAACCAATCCATAAGTCGTGGGAATCCCATCTTGGACAGCTCTAATTGATAAGATCATCCCACCCCCCAGTGAGCCATTCATTAATAGTGAGTATCTGTGCGGCCAGGTAATACAAATATAAATTCGACATGGGCAGACCACCCTCAAAGACTCTGCGCTGAAAGGATTCCCAAGTGAGGCGATGCCATCCTCCCCACCACACAAAAGAGCGGGCCGCCGCCTCCATCTCCCGGAACCAGTGGCGGAGAGCAGAACCAGCAGAGACTTCTTAGCATTCATTTTGAGGCCAGACGCCTTGCCGAAGATATGGATCAATTGAAGACACTGTGGGCCACTCCTTTCGGGCGCGACAAGTAGAGCAGCACATCGTCTGCGTATAATGCAATACGGTCTTCCCCTCCTGTCTCCCATTGCCACCCCTCAAAGAAGGCGTCCTGGCAGATCATCTGAGTGAGGGGTTCTATGGCGAGCGCGAAGAGGAGGGGGGACAGGGGGCACCCCTGTCTAGTACCCCTCGAGATATGACTTCTGACAGCCTCCCGTTCACAAGGACCCGGGCCGAAGGCACCTGATATAATAAATGAACCATTTGTCGAAAAGGAGCTGCCAGGCCCGCCTTCTGAAGAACCAGATCCAGGTAGCCCCAGTCCACCATGTCAAATGCTTTCTCAAAATCAATTAGGAGGAGGGCCAGGGGGGCACGCAGTGTGTGTCTATGCACTAGGGCTACATGAAGCCTTCGTAGGCAATGCCTAGTTCTGCGGGTGAGCATGATGGCGCACTTATCCAAGTGGACCAAGTGTTGCAGCACCGGCTGCAGGCAGCTGGATAATATATTGGCATAAATCTTGAGCTCTGCATTGATTAGGGATATCGGCTGATAGCCCGTGCACCATCGAGAGGACGGTCTAGATTTAGGCAACACAACAATGGTGGCCCAGGCGAGTTCAGCAGGGAAGGCGCCTCCCTCCAGCACCTCCATATAGAGGTCGTGGAGCTCGGGCACCAGGAGGTTGCGAAACCTGGAGTAATATTCTGCCGGATAACCATCTGGACCCGGGGTCCTTCTGGAGCGCAGATACAAAATGGCCTCTCCTATTTCTTCTAAGGTTATGGGGTCATCAAGGCCTCTGCTAACCGAGGCTGCGAGGGTTGGCAGGGTTATTTCATTTAATAGTGGCATCTGTTGTTCGACAAGAGGTCTAGACACCACCTTGTATAGCTCAGCGCAATAGTGGGCGAAAGTCTCTGCTATGTCCTGAGGGGCCGTATGTGTCTGTCCAGACTCATCCTGTATCTCAGGGATCACCCGCCCCTTCTGGGGTCCAGTGGCCAACCAGTACAGGACCTTACTATTTTTATCCCCCCATCCATAGACCCGAGACTGTGTCGCCCGTCAGATCCTTTTTTGCCTCCTCCAAGGAGAGGGTTTGAATTTCGTGCCTCACTAGCTCCAGAACCTCCCCCCCGGGGTCCAGAGCCTTGCACTCCAGAAGGAGTGCCTGGGCTTCGAGGGATGTGATATGCGCTTGCATCTCCTTCTCTTAAGTCGCAGGAGACTTTTCGCATGTCCGCGGATTGTCGCTTTACCCGCTACCCACAGAGTGATTCGAGAGGGGACCGAGACGGTATTCTCACTAAAATAGAGTGTCATTTCTTTGTGAAGGTCTGCAGAGTAATTCTCGTCTTGGAGAAACCAAGCTTTGAGACGCCATACTCGCCTCCAGTGTTGTTCCGGATGGCCAATAACCATTGAGATAGGGACATGATCAGAAAGGCCCCGACCATGAATCTGGACCTGCATGACTAGAGAAAGATCAATGGCCCGCGTAAGGACCATGTCTATATGGGCCTGGGTATGGTGTACCACCAAAGTGTGTGTGTATTGCCGGTGGCTGGGTGCCACACTCGCCAGGCATTGGCAAGTCCCGTGTTCATTATCCATTGGGCCAACACGCACGAGCGCCCACGGCGGGTCTCAGATAGTGGCCCCATAATGTCCAGAGTCGGGTCCAGGACCGGGTTCATGTCACCACCCACTGCTGTAAACCCCATAGGCATTTGGGCGAGGAGAGCAGTAAGGGCACTGAAGAACCCCTCCAGCCCAGCGGGCGGGGCATAGACACTAAGCAGGTTTGTAGTGAGATCATCCAACCTTCCCGTTAGGGCCACATACCTCCGCTGTGAGTTCTCCCATGTTTGCTGCACCGTCAAGGGGTAACCCGGGTGGAGCAATATCGACACACCCCTCGTACCCCCGCGTATACCCCGAGTGGTATGCCCGGTCAAAGCCATAACGGGTCAAAAACGGGCATGTGGACCCCAATAAATGGGTCTCCTGAAAGACCAGGCCAGGAGTTCGGAGGTGCTGTGCATGGCGCAGCACTGCCGTCCGCTTAATATTAACTAGGAGACAATTAACGTTCCAGGAGACTATTGTCGTGTGGGCCATGCAATGCGATGAAACAGGGCAGCCTCCAGCATCTCCCAGGCCACTGAAGGGTCAAGAGCCGGGGCCCGGACCCAACGTGGCGGGCAGTAGACCCCACATCGCCCAGTGTCCGTGTGTTTTGTGTATGTCCCCCCATATGCGATCTCCAAGGGCTGAGAACAAGAAACAGACAACAACACAATAACATCCGTATACAGTAATAAGTGTCTCCCAACTCCCCCCTCCCCAACTGAAGAAGCATCTGTCGCTCCAGAAGACTCATACAAGTAAACAAAGAAGATAAGGTAAACCCTGTAGAGCCGTGGAGTGGTGGACCCCTCCAATGTTTGGGATTTCAGTTGCATTCCGTTCGCCAGTCATGCCAAGCCAATCGCTGCCCCGGGGGCTCAAACAAGCGGGGTCTGACTCAGTCTCTCCTCCTTCCCGGAGCAGGGCGCCCTGTGGGGATCGATTCCCGGGAGCTCTCTCTCCTCCAAGGCGGCGACCGCGAGCGGGTGTCCACCCCGCCGACCCAGGAAGCTCTCCATGACCTACGCCTCCGGCGACGGGAGCCACTTCGAGGGCGCCCGGAGTGGCCGAGGTCCCCAGGGGCACCGCCGCCCACAGTCCTTCAGCTCAAGAAGGGGGTCCCCAAGTGCTCCCCCGAAGCAGCCGCTCCTCCGTCGCCCATTCCCAGACCTCCTCCGGTGTGTCGAAGAAATGTGCTCTACCGGCGTGCAGAACCTTGAGGCGGGACGGGAAGAGGAGCATGTACTTCAGGTTGAGTACTCGCAACTTCTGCTTCACCTGCTCATAGGTGCGCCTCCTCCCCTGGACCTCTCGAGAGTAGTCTGGGAGGATCAGGATCCTCGAGTTCTGATAGCGGATGTCTCGTTGAGCACGCGCCTCTCTGAGCACTGTGTCCCGGTCTCAAAAATTAAGGGAATGGGTGATCAATGCCCTGGGTTTCGCCCCAGGAGGGGGCTTCGCAAGGAGAGCTTTGTGGGCGTGCTCAACGGCAAACCAGGCAGACAGTTTGTCCAAGGGCACCCAGGTCTTGATCCATTGTTCTATGAACTCCACCGGGTCAGAGCCCTCAACAGCCTCCGGAAGCCCCACAAAGCGCAAATTGTTCCGTTGTGAGTGGTTTTCAGCATCTTCTGCTCGTTGTTGTAGCTCATGCGTGCAGGTGTGAAGGCAAGTGACCTTCTTCTTGAGGTCCCGAACCTCATCCTCCACTGTCGACACCCGGGTTTCGGTCTCAGTAAGCCGCGCAGAGGTGTTCTGAAGGTCCTGGCGCAACAGCGCCACATTGATTCATACTTCTCCAATTTTGTTTTCGACCACCACCTGGGAGGAACTCCCACACCCCCAATCTCACCCACCCCGGCCGGAGTGGTAAACTTGTCAATGCTGGGAGGAGGAGGACTTGACCTGTCTGTCCTTCCCCATTGTTCTACCGGTCCGGTTCACAGCGTATCGGCAGGCACACACCGCGTCAGGGCCCACCCAGCCCGCCCCACGGAAGCCAACCGCAAGGCCTAGAGATGCCTCCAAACCAGCCTATGGGGCCCACTGTCCAGCTCCACCACAGTCCCAGACCGGGGGGGCCAGCCCGACCGGACCGGCCCTCCCCGTGTGGTGTGGGCACCTCTCCCCGCAGGTCCAGGCACAGTCCCAGAGCTCACGGGGCAGCGGTCCCTCGGAACCAAGGTACCTCCAGGAGGCAGCAAGGACATTGGGGTCCCACAACCTCCCCCACAGCCTGACCGCCACGAGGTGCCCAAGTGCCAATCGCGTCTCAAACGAACACTGCCCACTGAATCACATCCCATGATTCGGTGTGGAGGTGTTCTGGTGACGGTGTTCTGGTGGCGGAGCTGCCCCCATGGATCCCGTCCCCTCCCGGAGGATCAACGGACAAGGTAAGTTGATCGTCCGTTAGGGAAGGGGGTGGGGGGGTGTTGTGTGTTGTGTGCATGCATGGGGGTGTGCGTGTGAGAGTGTAGAGGGGGTGGGTGAGTGAGTGTATGCGTGCGGGGGGGTGCTGTGTGTATGGGAAATGTCTGTTTGTATGTGTGCGGGTATGTGTTGTCGGGGTGTATGTGTGCGTGTAGGGGTGTGTATATGTGCATGTTGGGGGTGTGTGCGTGTAGGCATGTGTATATGTGCATGTTCGGGGTTGGGGTAGGGCCACCTTTGGGGGGTGGCAGGGGGGTGGGGGGTGTGGGGAGAGGATTCGTGGGGGGTAGCGGGGGTGGGGGAGACCCCTATCACCCGAGATCCATGGCGGTATGCAGGGTCCTGACCGCAATCTCCAGCCCAGAGGTCTTCACCGCCATGGCGGTCGGAATGGTGAAGTGGCGGCAACGATAGATCCTGCACAGACCAGATTGCAGGACTGCACATCATCATTGGGCAGTCGATGGAAAGGAACTTCCCTCACTCTATGTCAACTTCATCGACTATGAGAAGGCATGGACAGAGAGACCCTTTGGAAACTCCTCCACCACTACGATGTGCCAGATCAACTCAGGAATCATTAAGAACTCTTACAAGTGAATGACCTGCAAGATAGTCCATGGAGGAAACTCATAGAAACCTTCCAAATGAAGACTGGAGTCTGCCTGAGTTGTTTTCTTTTGCCTGTGCCTTTCTCCTGGCCATAGACTGGATCATGAAAACATCCGCAGCAAGGAGTAGAAATGAGATCCAGTGGACCCCTTGGAAACAGCAGAATGACTTATACTTTGTAGATGACCTGGCCCTACTCTCCCATACCCATCTGCAGATGCATGAGAAGACTGACAATGTGGCACCCACAACAGCACAACTTGGACTCAACATCCACAGGGAAAAAAACAAGATCCTGAAGCTAATACGACCAGCACATCTGCAGTCACTTTTGCAGGTGATGCACTGGAAGAGGCTGAGGCCTTCACCTGCCTGGGCAGTGTCCTAGACAAGCAGGGCGACACAGACATCAACGTCAAGCAGGGCCAGACTGGGAACCCAAAGCAGCCCTGGCAGATTTTGTCAGACCAGCCCCCTTATGGCGCATGACAAGCAAGAGCAGTGAGCAAGCCTGAGAGAGCATACAAGAGGGGTAG
Organism: Pleurodeles waltl; assembly: GCF_031143425.1. Classification (NCBI taxonomy): domain Eukaryota; kingdom Metazoa; phylum Chordata; class Amphibia; order Caudata; family Salamandridae; genus Pleurodeles; species Pleurodeles waltl. The sequence continues at coordinate 1,583,225,899 of NC_090445.1, read as the reverse complement.
GAGGGGAGTTCTCCAACCCAAGAAAAGAAAAAGAAAAATCACTGACTGGACAGTAATTTATTGTAGTTGTTGCATGTCTGAGAATTGGGAGTATGGGAGGTACTGAGCAGTGGGCTGGGCCTTGGTACTGAATACTAGGTCCCTACAATGTACTGAAACATCAGTTCCCTTAGGGTACAGAGTAGCGTATCCCTAGGGGTACTGAGCCTTATGTACCTGGGAGTATCACACCTAAGGTCCCCCAGAGCTATGCAGGCCTACGTCCCCTGGGAGTACTGAGACCTAGGTCCCCTGGGGTACCGAACCCTAGGTCCCCCGGGGTACCAAGCCCTAGGTCTTCTGGGGGCATTGAATAGCCCCCCAGGGGTACCTAACCTAGAGTCCCCCTGGGGTATCAAGCCGTGGGTACTTCCGGGGAGTACTAAACAATAGGTCCCCTAGGGGTACTGATAAGGGGGTCCCCCTGGGATACTGAACCCATAGTCCACTGGGGGTACTGAGCTCTAGATCCTCCAGGGTATTGAGTAGTGGGTCCCTCGGGGTACCGAATCCTAGGTCCCCCAGGGTTACGGCACCCAAAGCCCCCCTGCGCTTCTGGAATCCAGGTTCCCCCGGGGGTACTGAACCCTGATCCCCTAGGGGCCACCGAATCCTAGATCCCCCAGGGGTAACAAACCAGAGAGACCTAGGTTTCGATACCCTGGGGGGACCTACGACTCAGTACCCCTGGGGGACCTTGGGTGTGATACCCCAGGGGACCTGGGGCTCAGTACCCCAGAGAGACCTTGGGTGTGAAGCTCCTGGGGGTCCTAGGGCTCAGTACCCCAGGGGGACCTAGAGTTCAGTACATCAGGGGACTCTGAGTATCATTATCAGTCATGCTCCTGACTGGCTCTCAAGGACAAAGGGGTCTGCTTTCTGTTATAGCACAGTGCCCCACTTGAGGTGTATGATACCTGGATGAAGCCTTATGATTTTTTTGTAGCTGACAGCCTCTGAGGTCATACTTCTTTGTTACAATGAAGTTTCAACACAAGTGTAGCATTCTGTTACTCTACAAAGGAGCCCACAACCAGAGCAGATGATTTGCATCGAAGACCAGCAGTGCAGGACTAAGAACCCAAAGCAGTCCTGGCAAAATGTGGTTCTCCACCCAATAAAATGTGGGGGGAAATGTAAAAAATGGCACATTCTACAACACTTTTTTCATATATGTTCAATTGTATTCATTTTTAAAGCATAGTAAATAATGACCTTACAGTGCACCAGGATACAACAATCTTTACTGGGGCTCTTCAATGATTCCTTCACTATCATTCCCCAACAGTGCTACTCATCTCTCTATAGCCCTCTCTCACATGTATTTCATTTGTTTTATAGGACCTCTGATACCAGTGTAGGGTGTTGGAGCATTCTACATCACACACACATACAGAGACAATGAATCATAGGTGTGTAATCAGTGTGTACAAAATGTTACATACGACAAAGGGGACTACAAGGTGTAGGATTCACATATCATCTATACTGCTAGAAATTTTTTAAGAGTGCTTTGTCTGGGGAAGTACCAACTCAGGATTCAGAACCTAGCACAGTGAATAGGGTCGATTTACTAATAAGAATTTATTTCTACCCAAACAAACCTTTTTTAGCGAAATTAGGATAAGAAAAGATTGGAAAAAGCATGACATTCTAACATAGATTTTGACTGTAATTTATGAACTGCACAGTAACAAAAAGATCTCTATGACAAAAGCAGTAACTCACTGAGGTATGCACATAAAATACTGCTCTGTGATCTGCATAGTACACGCTATTTGAAGCAGACATGTTAACTCTCTGCGCTCCCTTAAATGGGTCAAAACTGCCACTAGAAAAAACTCCAGTCTTTCTCCAGCAGGTACGTTAATCACAAGCGTTATCTCAGCACTTTTATTGTTGCCTGAGAACTGTTGGATATACATGGAACTCTACAGTGCTTTTAAAAGTGCTGCACTGCTACAAAACTGGCCTCCCAGTAACACAAGTGACCCCCACCCTTCTAGCCTCCCGGGAATACGGCCAGTCCAGCCTTGTCATCAAGGCAAGAATCGGCAAAGGAAAGGCAGCCTTCATTCACCTAACAAAGACCTAACGCTGAAAACCGAGACCAGGCTTTTTAACCCCAACTTAAAATCGGTCTTTCTGTATAAAGCAGAAACTTGGAGGACCACAGTGATCACCATCAACAAAGTCCAGCCCTTCATCTACACCTGTTTCAGGAAAAACTCCAAATGTGCTGGCCAAACACCAACACCAAAAACAACCTATGGCAGCAGACTTTCCAACTCCCTGCTTATGAATAAAGACTCTGGGGTTGTAGAGGTCTTACCCTTAGCAAGCCTGCATCAGACACCACCAGGCAAGCCCTGACCTGGAACCCTCAATGAAAAAGTAAAAGAGGAAGGCAAAGAAACACCTGGTGCCAAGGCTTCGAGGCTGACCTCAATTTTTTGGGTTACACCTAGAGTCATACTGGAAGAAAAACCAAGTACAGAGATGGCTGGAGAGTCCTGGCTGATGGCCTATACCCCAGGAGGGGTAGTAGGCACAAGCGAGTAAGTAGACAAAATTCCGTTTTATCATTAAATTAGACTATGTTTAACTATTAAAACGAGTCCTTTAACTATTTCTCCAGCTGTTTCCTAGGTTGAGATAACATTTATTACACTTAAAATTGTATCCCACTGCTTACCTACGGAGTAGCAAACCCTGCTACAGAGAAAATGGCTTTGAGGGGCTAGTCACTATAAGGAAACGTCCTTTAAATGTCCTGTTTTCAAATATCATGCATGCTGCCTTTAAGGGCAGTAAGGCTTATGTGACTTATAAATATTTAGAAGGAGAGTTTTAGGCCTGTCAAACGGAGTTGTTTTGACAAGTCAAATTTGTATTTAAGCCTGCACCATTGTGGTACACATAGCAGGCTTCCAGTCACGTTTGTCCTGCCACTAAATTGGGTTGCACAATGTAAGCTGCAGCCCACGGACGACTTTTAACTCACAGGCCCTGTGTACACTTTAAGTACCATATACTAGGGCTTCTCTTCCCATACAGTACCTCCTTCTCTAGGCCCAGACACACTCCTCCCCTCTCTCAGCATGCAGGTCACTCTAGGTTTTAGGTTGATCCTCAGCTCCTCCAGCAGAAAGTGCAGATTTCTGGTGAAGCCCCCTCACCTCTGGGATACAGACACTAGCTTTGGTTCCACAATAGATCTGCAAGTGCTCTTCGGAGTACTCCATTCCTTGCTGATGAAGAAAATGTAACTGGAAGCAAGTGGAGGGGTTTGGATCCCACTTTTATACATATCTTCTAGAAAGGATGTGAAAATCCATTGTCTAAGGTTTCCAACCCAGTCTTGTTTGGTTTGCTTTCAATTGAAATTTTATAGTCTGCTCTCCAGACACAACCTTTGTTCAAATTATTGGATCTCACACCAGGTAGCTGCGGGGCTAGCTTCAAGCAGACGTATGTACAATATGAGCACAATAAAGCCACCTTCCTGATGCAGTAATTAGATACAGACAAAAGGGCATGCTCTGCCTTGAAACTTCCTCCCTTCAAAATAAATTGCAGTCCGATGTCTTACCCCACCATATGACAAATGGCAGTGCTCAGGAAGAATTAATCACAGCCCTTTCCTAGTTGGACCTCAAAGAATTTCTAGAGCTAGCCCTGTCTCCAACTAGAAGGAGAAGGAGCTGAAGAGTGATGTTAGTTATGTTTTTCAGCTTCCACTCATGGTTTTCACCCTGCAGCCTGATATCCAGCACATGAAGACAAAATTGTGAGTTGCGGGAAATTAAAGCCAGGGAACTTTATGCGTTTTCCTAAAGATCCCCAACTTCAGGGATTTAGGTTTCTCATAGCCCACCAGTAGGCAGGACTCAATGGTCTGTAGGCAACTGAAGTGCGACCAATTCCACAAAATTCACTATCCAACTATAAAAAACAGTATGCCATCCAAGTAGAGCTAGCCAATTTGTTTTTCCTCAGTTTGCAATAAGCAAAAACCAATATCATAGCAAATCTGCCTTTTTCAGTGAATCCACTTCCTCGTACTATGAACTGAGAAAATAGTATGAATAGCATGGTGGTGGTTTGATAGTGCTCAATTGAGCACTATGAAATTACTGTCCCACAGGTGAGTCACTTGTAGTTCGATTTAGGGCTAATCTGATTAGCTGCCATGGCCTAACGTGGAGACCTAATATGACTGGTTGAAAAGGTGGCTGAACCAATAGCAATCTGAATTACATCCTTTCAACCAGTGAGAAATATCTGAGTGGAACAAATAACCAATCATTATAGGCATGGCCTCTGGAATCGTGCAGTAGGGAGCACCAAATTATGTGAGTGAGGTGAATAAATTATAAGGCAAGAAAAGGTAAATTCAGTGGCATTTTGTTGCACATTCTGTGTCTTACTATCTTGCTATTTTGATTTTTTAATGCACATTGATACCAAGTGGTTCCCAAATACTTAGCAAAATACCAATTTTTTTTAAATTATATATGTATGCATATACCCAGATCCTGTTGAACCTGTTTTCACCTGCGAATAATGATTTTGCCTTGAGTAAAAAGCTCAAACACTTCTTCATTGACAAAGTCATTTTTAATACCAAAAGTTAAATAATGTGTGTATGTGACAGGAAGTGTGTCAAACACACAAAAGGTGGTAGAAGAACGCTTATAAATAATCTAACCACTGGCAATCCCTCGGGGTAGCATTCTAATCCTCCATTTTTTACCCACTGTGCCACTCTAGACAGACATCTGTCTTATGCAAATCAGTAATGACCCTGCTCCTCATGGGAACAGTCCATCCAGAGCTACTAGGCAAGGTCGACTCCAGAAGGGACCACAAGAAATCCTAGACCGGTTTCGGCCTTATTAGGCCTCATCAGTGAGCTATGGCTTTGTAACCAATGGCACAATGAGCAAGGGACCCACGTCTGGGCATACCCATGGATACTTAGGGTGTTACCTTCAACATGCAAAAGATGATCAGAGGAAGGCTTGCAAGAAGTGTGCACACAAATGCAGTGCAATTTGTGAAGAGTGCTCAGCCGGTGCTTTTAAATGTCTGCGTGCCAAATACCAAGACTGGTGTTCTTGAATCCCCCTCATACCTCTTTAATCCACTACCAGACATTTCCTGACCCCCATATCTCACTCTGATAACCTTGATAGCTCCATTTGTAACAGTTTTTCCGTTTATCTTTTTCTCCTTTGTGTGTTTTTCCCTCTCTTGCTCTCTGTAAATGTCTGATGAGGACAAATAAGTGCCAGTCTCCAAAAATGAGTGTCAGTGGGCCCAACCAGCAACCACCATACAAATTAAGCACTGCGTGAATGGTTGTTTTCTGCTGAGGGTATTATGAGTGGGTGAATAAATGGCCAGCTTTCACTGTCCATTGCGGCCAGGCAAAACCTGGCAGTAAGGGGCAGTGAAAACTAAAAAGTGCCCCCGTCATGGAAAAACTCCCAAAGCAAGGGGGGGGGCATTGTTTTTTTTTATTTTCTAAAACAAAACCCCAGTTTTTGTTTTTGTTTTGAAAAATAAAAAAAAAGATTGTAAGTTTGCTGTAAGTCAAACTTACAATACATTATCAGGAACTTCCGTGACAGGGGTTTCTGCCTGCTTTTGTTTATTGCTTTCCTTATACTGTGTGAGAGGGGGTTGGGTAAATTGAAAAATGAAAGTTTAAAAGGTACACACGTTTAAATTGCCAGGTGAAACACAACTCATATATAATCGGACCCGGCAGTGTAAGGCAGGATCCAAACACAAACCTGGGAATAGATTAATTAGGGTTGTACACTCCGCACACCTCAATGGAGATACATCCCTGGACAGGCACATAGAATGTCATCACACGTTTCTAAGTTTCACATAACAGTGAAACTTTACATGAGAGAGGTCATTAGGCAGCACTCACTGACACAATGCCAAGGTTTGGTCGCACTACAAAATCATAAACTGATGTATACGGCCACCATCACTTTATATAAGGTGACCTGGGGAAAAGGCAGCAGTCCACTGCTATGTTTGGTGCATTCCACTGGGTCACAGGAGAGGTCCTGGACCTCACCTTACCAAGGATGAGCCTATGCCACTGCATACACACTAGATTAGTGTGTTTATGTCGGGACCGAAATAAAAGGATTACAGTTTCACATGTAGTCAGACACTCATTGCAGGGGTAAATACCCGTTCAACATGCATCGGATATATCAGTTCCAACAGAAGTGTTCTGCTGATCTGTCCCAGGTAAAGTGCATACTTATCTATCTTATTCTCTGTCTATGCATGACTTCTACATCCTTACATATCTCACTTAGCTCTTACAGGTAAGTTCCATCATGAGAACCCAGCCACACGTCACGTCAGTTAAGTTCAGGGCCATAAGACCAAAAGTCCTCCTTCAGAGTACCCTGCAGAGATAATCCTTGGATTGGTCTGTTACAGGATGTGCTCTTGCCCTATGCAGCACCATTGTAGAGGAAATTTCACCATAGGGCTACACCCCCATACATTTACTCTGGCTAGAGGAAGATGGAAATACCCCACACCCACAGAGAACCTCTGTTGGGTAAACCCAGATTCTTCGACATGAGACTTCATGAAGGCATATTACATCAAGAGGCCAAGTAATTGACAATCACTGTGCTCTACGAATCCTCCAAGCATTTTAGGAAAGCCACATGGTTTTGAGAAGGGATACCCTAGATAACAAGAGAGAGAGGCATGGGTAGACAGAGAAGAGGGAATAGGCTAAACAAGGTGAGGTAGTTTATTACTGTCCTAAGCAAACACATTTATGGAGATACCTGCCTACTTCATCTAACCAAGACAAACTGAAACTCCTTACTTCATAGTTACGCAAATCACCATCCCTGCACCAGCCTGCCATTAGAATCAATTTATAGACTCTAGCAATGCAGACTTCCCCAATCACCACACACTAACAGCCCATTAAACCTAGAAAAGTACAGTTGAACCACTACCAAGACCCAAGCAGATAGTTTAACTGACAGAGCTGTGATAGATTAGGTAGAGGGTCAAAGGACCTGCATCCCCACTGCCATACATCTTCACAGGTGCCCCTAAAACATCTCACTAAAACAGGTCTGGCTGGGCGGGTCACAGTAGTTCTCACATTTTGGGATGCAACAGCAGGGAAAACCCAACACACAACCACTCTCACTTTGTTGGCAACGGTTTGTCCATGGCAGCCCCACAGATTAATCTGCACTGGCAAACCCACAACCTCAGGCACATTTGCCTTCAAGAAGGATATGCATGAAATAGTATGGTATATCATAACTAGTGATCTATATAGGCACCTCTGGAGAAACTAGCCTTTGCAGTTGCCTTCCTTGACACCACTGCAGATATCATCCACAGCAGTCTTTGAATATTGGGCAACCTAAACCCAGAACAGACACCAGGCTCCACACCAGAGCCATGCGTTCAAATGTAGAAGCCCATCATTTTCATCAACTGGTTTTGGGTCAGGCATACATAGTCACTCCTTTGATACTATTGTGTCCCTTCCAGGACACACCACTATTATAGTAAGCCAGTCCTTTACCTGGATTAACCACCACTTCATTCACTTTAACACTAAGCTCCCTTCTAGTTATTTTAGATAACTCTTAATGAACAACAAGGCCCCCATCAGGCCATGGTAGGAACTTGATCTTACCACTCTCCAATCTACGTTGTTGGATACATCAATCCCATCATGAAAGTATGGTAGTTTTAATCTGTGGTTCCCTATTGCTCTTTGATAAATCAGTCAGTCAAGTCAAGTCAAGAATATCTTTATTTGCTGCATTTCGGTGGCATAAAAGATTTTTAAAAAGTCAAAATAGGTAATAAATTGAAAAAACACCAAAATGCAGTTATAAACATATGCAGCATGCAAAACTATTACACTATTGCACACTTAGGCCCTCATTCTGACCCTGGCGGTCGGTGATAAAGCGGCGGCCAACCCGCCAACAGGCCAGCGGTCCAAAATATGCAATTCTGACCCTGGCGGGAACTGCCAACACAGCCCGCCGCATTAACACTCCGCCCGAAAAGGCGGAACAAACAAACAGCGCGGCGGTCCCCGCCAACAGCCAGGCGGCAGACAATGTACCGCCCACCCTATCACGACCCACCAATCCGCCACCTTTTCCGGGGCGGGAGCACCGCCGATAAAAACACGGCGGAAACAGACTACGAACGGGAAAACGCTCACCTCCACATACTCCACGCGAGATTCCGGCAGTATGGAACCCGAGTTGCAGGTCATCCCCGCACTCCTATACCTGCTCCTGTACCAGGAGCACGCCCGGCGGCGCGGAAGACATCGGTGAGTAGTGCACCTACGACACAGGGGAGGGAAAAGATTACCGGCACACAACCACCCACCCACACCCACTACAACACACACATCAATGCATTCCCACAGATCACTGTCACAACCCACAAACCCCCCCATTCCGAAATAATGCAAAGACCAAAAGAAGAGATCTCAAACGGGCAGATATATTGAAAAATGGACAGCAGTAATCCAAATAAATAAATAAACTATGTACAAAATATATACAGCTACTAAATGTAGTCCAACCACTGTCCGTGGACCACAGGGGTCCTGAGCAAAGGGGCAAGGCCCAGTCCCACGACAAGAACTCCACGGAGAGAACACTGCAGGGGCATCAGAAAGAAAAAAGGACAGGCACCTCAGGGGGAAGGGAAGGGGGGGCACCTCAGCCACTTGAGTACACGACGCCAGATCCACGAGGGGACTCCATGACCACTGGCCCATCCTGGGGAGAGCAAAGCCACAGTCCAAACAGTCCATACAGTGGGTGGCCTGCCCACTGGGCCATCCTGGGGGGAGCAAAGCCACAGTCCAAACAGTCCATACAGTGGGTGGCCTGCCCACTGGGCCATCCTGGGGAGAGCAAAGCCACAGTCCAAACAGTCCATAACAGACTCCACTGCCACTGGAGGAGGCATGTTGGCCAGAGGACATCCTGCAGCCCTGCCCGAGACAGATCCTGCCCTGCCACGTCTGCCAAAGGGCCAGCGGTTCCTGCCTGGAAGGGCCCAGTTCAGCGGTTCTTGCCTTGAAGGGCCCAGTTCAGCGGTTCTTGAGACGGCGGTCCCCAGCGGAGCGGTGCTGGAGACGGCGGGGCCCAGTTCAGCGGTTCTTGCCTTGAAGGGCCCAGTTCAGCGGTTCTTGAGACGGCGGTCCCCAGCGGAGCGGTGCTGTAGACGGCGGGGCCCAGTTCAGCGGTTCTTGCCTTGAAGGGCCCAGTTCAGCGGTTCTTGAGACGGCGGTCCCCAGCGGAGCGGTGCTGGAGACGGCGGGGCCCAGTTCAGCGGTTCTTGCCTTGAAGGGCCCAGTTCAGCGGTTCTTGAGACGGCGGTCCCCAGCGGAGCGGTGCTGGAGACGGCGGCCATTCTATGGCCAACTGCTCATTGCCTGGTGGTGCCCTCCTGGGCAGCGGGGATGGTGCTCCTTCAATGCCCACCTGGGCTGTGGGTGGTGGGGCCCTCCTGGCCAGCTGGGCTGGGTCCTCCCTGGGCAGCGGCTATGGGGGTGGTGGGCTCTCCCGGGGCAGCTGTGCCGGTTCCTCCCGGGGCAGCGGCTATGGGGGTTGCGGGCTCCTCCTGGGCAGCTGTGACGGGTCCTCCATGGGCAGCAGGCCTGCTGCCTGACTTCTCCGCCTTGCTGCCCTTGCCCTCCTTAGTCGGGAGTCTGTGGCCCTTTCCTCCCTTTGGAGCTGTGGCTGTTGACGGTGGCTGGCTAGTGTCCTGGGGGGATATCGAATCCGGGCTCCGGCGGCGGCCCTTCCGCCTTCTGCTCCTCTTCCCAGGGGGTGGGCTGGCTGTCCCCTTGCTGCTGGGCGAAGATCCAGACCTGCGGGCTGGTGGGCTCCAATACCCCTGCACCCTTGTCAAGGGGGCTGCAGGGCTGGTGGTGGCTGAGGTGCTCTTTTTACCCCGACGAGAAGGAGGGGGGGGCTCAGGGTCAGGAAAGAAGGTAGCAGTAGAGAGATAGATTTTCTTGGGACAATGGAGAGTGGTAGGTACAGTGGGTATGGGAGTGGAGGGAGAGGATGTGGTTGTAGGCGAGACAAGTTTGCTGTCTTTGGGTGCAGGTGCAGGAGCGGGAGGCTGTCGTGAGGTGGATGGCTGTTGGGTGGGTGGGTGGCTGCGTTTGTGTGGTGTGGAAGAGGGGGTGACAGACACAGTGGGAGAGGACACAGGGGACGTGTAAATGGCAGTGGGGGTGGTGACTGCACGTGTGCGGACTGTAGTGGAGGGTATGCTGGTGATGGAAACACTGGCTGATGGTGAGGTGAATGAAGGTGTGAGTGTAGACGTCACAGGGAGGGAGGAGGGAGACGAGGAGGTGGGGGTCACAGAGGTGGTAGTGACTGTTGGCATGTCTGCATCGGAATGTTGCTTGTGTGAATGTCTGCGTGATCTTTGGTGCTTATGTTTGGATGAGCTGCTCTTGGGTGTTGAGGTGTGTGCAGGCTGGTCTGATGGTGTGGGTGGGACAGGCAGAGGAACAGGAGACTGGGAGGAGGGAGTTAGTAGAGGGAGGCAGGAGACAGGGACAATGGCTGCCGTCAGTGCTGAGGCCAGAGCCTGGAACGATCGCTGATGGGCAGCCTGACCCGAATGAATGCCCTCCAGGTACGCATTGCTGCGATGAACCTCCCTCTCCACCCCCTGGATGGCATTCAAAAGGGTAGTCTGCCCAACAATGAGCGTTCGGAGGAGGTCAATGACCTCCTCACTGAGGGCAGCGGGGGTAACAGGGGCAGGGCCTGAGGTGCCTGGGGCGAAGGAGATGCCCGGCTTCCTGGCAGAGCGGGCACGGGGCGAACGCTGAGGGGCTGCTGGGAGGGCGGAGATGGTGCGCTGGGTGGCGGCTGTACCTGTAATGGCGGGGGGCACGGATGGTGCCACCCCCGCAAGGGAGCTCTCTTCCGAGGACGTGTCCGTGTCGCTGCAGGGTCCAGTCGTCCCCGTTGTGGAGCTCCCCTCGCCCTCCGTCTCACTGGTCCAGTCAGACTCTGTGGCATGGCCCTCCTGGGCCATGTGAGATGCAGCTCCCTCCTGCCCCGATGCCACTTCTCCTCCGCCTGATGATGCTGATGCACACAAGCACAGAAAGACAAACAAAAAAGGGGGGGGGAGAGAGAAATAAAGAGATTTTGAGTACATGGATCACCGGTACAGTTAGCGGACATGACAGACACAGATGCCCCCTGCACTAAGTTGCGCACTTGGGGTCCGCTACGCATTCCGTGGAACATGCCCTACATGCCTAGAGTTGACAACTGCACCCATGGATGACACGGCCCAGGGATGGCTGTACTGACACACTACTGAGGGGGGTGGCTGGGGACACAGGGGCTTACTGGGGTGCCCAGCCTACAGATATCGCCCTGGCCTAGGGGGACCCACAGCCCTCCTCCCCCACCCAGACACCTCCACTGCGCGACAACAGAGTAGATAATGCTTGTACTCACCCCCTTGTGTCTGCTGTGCTGCCCTCACGCGCCCATCCAAATCAGGGTAGGCCACCGCCAGGATCCGGAACATCAGGGGGGTCAGTTGACGGCAGGCACCCCGCCTACGTTGGGAGGCCATCCCCAGCAGAGACTCGGCGGTCTTCTTGGTCCCGCGGCGGATGTCCTCCCACCTCTTGCGGCAGTGGGTGCCCCGTCGATGGTGGACCCCCAGGGTCCGGACTTCCTTGGCGATGGCACGCCAAATCCCGATCTTCTCATGGGCGCGGACCTATGTGACACGTACAGGGAGGGAGAAATACCACGTTCAAGTTTGTCTGCATTTTCGTTGCCAGTGGCCCTACGCCCCCCATCCCCGCCAGGCCCCCCGCCAGGCCCCCCGCCAGGCCCAACATGCCCCCCATCCCTGCCAGGCCCCCCGCCAGGCCCCCCGCCAGGCCCAACATGCCCCCCATCCCCGCCAGGCCCCCCGCCAGGCCCCCCGCCAGGCCCAACATGCCCCCCATCCCCGCCAGGCCCCCCGCCAGGCCCAACATGCCCCCCATCCCCGCCAGGCCCCCCGCCAGGCCCCCCGCCAGGCCCAACATGCCCCCCATCCCCGCCAGGCCCCCCGCCAGGCCCCCCGCCAGGCCCAACATGCCCCCCATCCCCGCCAGGCCCCCGCCAGGCCCAACATGCCCCCCATCCCCGCCAGGCCCCCCGCCAGGCCCCCCGCCAGGCCCAACATGCCCCCCATCCCCGCCAGGCCCCCCGCCAGGCCTCCCGCCAGGCCCAACATGCCCCCCATCCCCGCCAGGCCCCCCGCCAGGCCCCCCGCCAGGCCCAACATGCCCCCCATCCCCGCCAGGCCCCCCGCCAGGCCCAACATGCCCCCCATCCCCGCCAGGCCCCCCGCCAGGCCCCCAAGCCAGCCAGTGGCCCCAAATCCATATTGAATTAAACTCACTTGTTGGTCTGGAGGACCGTAGAGTAGCGCATACTGGGGGAGGACCCCATCCACAAGTTTCTCCAACTCCTCTCCAGTGAAGGCAGGGGCCCTTTCCCCAGTCGCAGCAGCCATTGTCCCTTCCAGACCGAGGTCACAGCAACACTTGCAGTATAGGTCCTCTCCTGTGAAAGTTCAAGTCGCAAGTGGATAAGTAGATAGAAAATGGCGGTCACGTCCGCGGCGGTGCGTACCGCGGCGGTGCGTACCGCCACCGCCGGCGCCCTTCGCCATTGGCTCCTGAAACCCATAGGCTTCAATGTTAACCAATGCGGCTTCGCGCCGCGGTCTTCGACCGCCGACCGCCGCGGTGTGCCACGCCAGCGCATTGACCTCACATCCCATTGTCACACTTCACAGGTCAGGCAGGCGCCATTTCGAGGGTCCACATGGCTCAATTTCAACTGCGTCACACAGGCCTAGGCCTTGCATAGCCACTCAGACACGCCATTCACTGCATAGAGAATCGTTTACTGTGCAAGCTGTGAGTACGTACCTGTGGGTTGCTTGACTCTGTGCTCCATGTTGTCCTTCCTAGGCACCGTCCGCTGGGTTTGGCGAGGAGACGGATGAATCCTCGCGTGTACCGACCGCTGGTGGACCTGTCGACAATGGAAGAACGCCACATTATCCTGACCTACCGGCTTAACCGTGCCACTATACATGAACTGTGTGCCCAGCTGGAGCCCGACCTGATGTCCCCCATCCGCCAACCGACAGGGATTCCCCCTCTGGTGCAGGTCCTGTCAGTACTCCATTTCTTGGCAAGTGGGTCATTTCAGACAACAGTGGGAATTGCTTCTGGGATGTCTCAGCCCATGTTTTCGAAGGTGTTATCCAGAGTGTTGTCTGCCCTGATGAAATACGTGAGGAGCTACATCATTTTCCCTGAGGTGGGCGAATTGGCTACAGTGAAGGGTGATTTCTACGCCCTTGGACATATTCCCAACGTCATTGGTGCCATTGATGGGACCCATGTGGCTTTGGTTCCCCCAAGAGACAGGGAGCAGGTGTACAGGAACAGAAAAAGTTACCATTCCATGAACATCCAGGTGGTGTGTTTGGCTGACCAGTACATCTCGCATGTAAATGCCAAATTCCCAGGGTCAGTGCATGACGCCTACATCCTGAGGAATAGCAGCATCCCTTACGTGATGGAACAGCTAGAGAGACACCGTGTATGGCTATTGGGGGACTCTGGGTACCCCAACCTGTCGTGGCTACTGACCCCAGTAAGGAATCCCCGGACCAGGGCAGAGGAACGGTACAATGAGGCCCATGGGCGTACTAGGAGGGTGATCGAACGCACCTTTGGCCTCCTAAAGGCCAGGTTTCGGTGCCTGCATATGACAGGTGGATCCCTAATGTACTCACCTAAGAAGGTGTGTCACATCATCGTGGCCTGCTGCATGCTTCACAACCTGGCTTTGCGCCGCCAGGTGCCTTTCCTGCAGGAGGATGGTCGAGACGGTGGTGTTGTGGCAGCTGTGGAACCTGTGGAGAGTGACGAGGAGGAAGACGACGGGGCTGAAACAGACAACAGGGACAGAATCATTGACAGTACTTCCAATAGGACACAGGTAACAATTCAAACATAATTCAGTAAATGTGAACTACTCTCCTGCATCTCTGCTGCCTGTCTATTTGCCCCAGTGTATGATGACTGAGTTGTGGCTTTTCCCTCCCTATTTCAGATCTGGGGTCCCCACTACGAGTCCTGTGCTTCGTTTCCCCATGGACTACAGCTTTGTGGCAGCTGTTTGTTGACTTCACTATGTACAAGGACATATTTGCACTGTCATGTCAATTACAATATTTTGAAATCACAGCCAGACTCCAGATAGTTTTGTGCAAAATAGGTGTTTATTTCAGTGCTCAAAATGGGATGGGTGGTTTCAAGTGGGTGGGGGCTATGGTGAAGGAATGTCCATGGCAGAGTCCAGAGTAACAGTCACGCAGGTGCATTGTCCAGAGGCCTGTGGAGAGATGGAGCATGGGCAGTTCAAGGATGGACAGGGTGACAATGTGGGACAGTGGGATGACATCAGGTGGTATCCTTTGCTGGCGGGGGTCTTGACATCCTACTCTGTCTTCTTGCGAGATCTCAGGGCCCTCTTGCGGGGTGGTTCTTCTCCTGCAGGAGGTGGGGGTCTGGTGGGCTGCTGTTGTGCGGGGGCCTCCTGTCCACTAGCGCCGGCGGAGGTGGTTGGCTGTTCTTGGTCCAGGCTAGTGGCAGGGGCCCTTTGTTGTTATTGAGTGTCCGTCCTGGTGTTGATGAGGTCCTGCAGCAGCCCTACCATGGTAACCAGGGTGGAGGTGAGGGCTCTGATGTCCTCCCTGTACCCCCGATAGTGTTCCTCCTGCAGTACCTGGATCTCCTGGAACTGGGCCAGTACCGTCGCCATCGTCTCCTGGGAGCGGTTGTATGCTCCCATGATGGTGGTGAGGGCCTCGTGGAGAGTGGGTTCCCTGGGCCCGTCCCCCCCCTGTCGCACAGCTGCCCTCCGAGTTGCCCTGTTTCCCTGGGCCTCTGCCCCCTGGCCGGTGTGCCCACTACCACTGCCCCCAGGTCCCTGTTGTTGTTGGGGTGGTGGGTTATCCTGGGTGCCCTGTAGTGGTAGACACACCGCAGATTGACGCGCCCTGGAGACAGAGGCATGGGCCCGCTGGGTGGGAGCTGTGCTGGTGTTCCCAGAGGGGTTTGGGTCTGTAGTGGCCTGTGCCTGTGTGAGGGGAACCGACTGTCCAGAGGTCCCCGATGGTCCGGGCTGGTCATCAGTGTCCAGGTCGATAGAGCTGCTGTCATCGCTGACGGCCTCTTGGGTGGGGGGTGTGGAGAATTTTGGGCCCTCCGTGGCGGTGTGTTGACGGTCGGGTCCTGCAGGGGTATAGAGGTATGGTTATAGTTTCAATGTGTGGCATATGGGTGTATCTGTGGGTTCCCGTGTCCCCAAGTGCTGGCATTCGTGTGTGGGGGCTTTGGTGAGGGTGGCTTGTGGGGGGGATGTGTATATGCATTGGGCATGCTTTGGTGATGGGTGTCCATGCTTAGTGGACGCATGCAGGCCTAGGTTTTGGGATGTGTGGGTTGTGATGGTGAGACATTGGCAGGGAATAGGTGTGCTGGGGGTGGGGGTGAGGATGGTGGTGGGGGTGAGGATGGTGGTGGGGGTGAGGATGGGGGTGAGGGTGGGGGTGAGGATGGGGGTGGGGGTGAGGGTGGGGTTCGAGGATGGGGGTGAGGGTTGGGGTATGATTTGGCATGCAGGTGGGGGGGAAGCAGTAGTGAAGCTTCAACTTACCAGTATCCATTCCTCCGCCGACTCCTGCGAGGCCGTCAGGATGCAGGATGTTCAAGACTTCCTCCTCCCATGTTGTAAATTGTGGGGGTTGAGGTGGGGGTCCTCCGCCAGTCTTCTGCACGGCGATGTTGTGCCTGGATACCATGGAACGCACCTTCCCCCGTAGGTCGTTCCATCGCTTCCTGATGTCTTCCCGATTTCTGGGGTGCTGTCCCACAGCGTTAACCCTGTCGACAATCCTCTGCCATAGCTCCGTCCTCCGGGCAATGCTGGTGTATTGGACCTGTGTGCCGAAGAGCTGGGGCTCTACCCGAACGATTTCCTCCACCATGACCCTGAGTTCTTCGTCTGAGAAGCGGGGGTGTCTTTGGGGTGCCATGGAGTGGTGTGTATGATGTGTGGGGTGGAGAATGTGTAGTTAAGTGTGTTGAGTGTGGTGGTGTGTGTTGTTTTGTGTGTGGATATTGTGTGGGTGATGGTGTAGTGTGCCTCTGTGTGATGGTATTCTGTGATCGCTGATGTGTCTCTCAGTGCTTCTTTCTGAATTTTTGGTCGTAGGGGTTTGTGGGTGATGTGGGTGTGTGTTTTATATTGTATTGTGTGTGTGGGAGTGGTGTGTGTATGTGTATCAGGTGTGTGGAATTCAAATCGTCCAATGTGGCTGAGTTTTGTTCGTTTGTGTGTATTCTGACCGCGGCGGTGTGTACCGCCAATGGAAAACCACGTTTGAAAGACCGCCGCGTGGATTCGTGGGTCGTAATGGCATGGGCGTATTTCTGTTGACGTGACGGTGGAGGTTTGGTCACCTCCACTTTTCCGCCGACCGCTGGTCTGGCGGTCTGTTGTGGCTGTCGGATTTTCGGAGGTTTGGCTGCTGCGGGTCAGAATGACCGTGGCGGGTTACCGCGACCGCGGCGGAATAATGGAGGATTTCTGACCGGCGGTAGGCGCCTTTTACCGCCGAGGTCAGAATGACCACCTTAGTTTAGTGTATGTCAGATACAAAAGACAATTCCACAACCTATCAAAATGCAATTACAAACCTGTACAGCTAACACAAATATCACAATATTGCACAATTCCTTAGTATGCCAGATGCCATATGCCAGATAAAAGAGGCAACCCTACAACATATCAAAAGACTCTGTAGTTACTGTAAAAAGAATAAACAGGCCTACATTGGTGAATTGGCAATATAAACTTTCTTCCATGCGTTTGATAAAAGGAGCAAAAAACATAATATGTAAGGTTGACTCAACAGACTGCCCATTACAGGGAAAAGGACTCAGATCAGGTAAAGTGCAGCACTTAGCAGGGAACCCGACCAAGAAAGGTAGGTGGTTAAAATGGAACCATGGAACAAATAGCTGCTGTCTAGGATAAAGGAAAGGTACTGTTGAAGGACGTCATATGCGTGGACCGAGTTGTATGAGGACACCGTAGCTTTTTGATTATCAGCATAATCTCTTGAAACAAGACTTATCATAAAATAGTTGTTTTAAGGGTCCTTTATCAAAAAGGTGGCAAGACTCAGGAGCAGCAAAGAAACCTGAATGGCCAAGCTCCTCACAGGTTAATTTCACGTAGGCAAACCACAGGATATCTACAACAGATTTAGGTCGAAGGCAATCCTTTATAACTATCTTTTTGAGTACAGTCTCTTCCCTTGCCCTGATGGAATGCCACAATAAGAGGGGGGGAAATTTAATTTGATCCTCTATATAAGAAATGCCCAATTCAGTGAAGCAAATAGAATTGGCGCAACTACATGGGACCGCCAATACGTTTTTCAAAACATTATTTTCCACTTGTTGTAAAATCTTTACATTAATCATGCCCCAAATACCTGCCCCATATTTTGCAATTGCCACACATTTACTGGAGTAAATTACAGATAGCTCTTTCAATGGTTTTGAACCCAATGTTTTGCAAAAACAGTGCAAGCTGTTAATAGATTTCTCAAAAAGAGCTTTCATGTTTGTTAACATTGGTTGCCAATTATATTTTGCATCAAATTAGATTCCTAAATAAGAAAAATATGTGGCTGCCAATATCTTTGTCTTATTAATAAAATTGGAGGGTTTTTAGGTCGGTCATAGTAAACATTTTACTTTCATCTACATTCAAGTCCAACTCATTCAGAAAATCAATAAAATCATCAGTTAAAAGTTGGAACCCTGTCCATGTTCTAGCTACTAAAACCACATCATCTGCATACAATATTATGGGGAGGGGTGTGGCCCAATATAGAGAATATCCTTTGCTCATGCCTTTAAGAACTTCTCAACCCTGTTAATGTAAAGTGAGAATAAAAAGGGGGCCAAGATGCATCCGTGTCTTATTTCCCTTTGAATAAATAAATTGTTGGTGCATTCTGCATCTTTGCCCACATGAACACAAGCATAGGCCTCTTTGTAAAGCTATCTAATAAAATATATGATACCCTGCTCAACTTCCAACTCACTCATAATGGACCATAATTTGGAATCTGTATCTCAATATGCTGATAGGTCCATGAATGACATATACAAAGGACCCTTTTTTACAGTTGTGCATTTACCAGTAATTAAGCTCAGATTTAGGCACTGCTCTACAGTGCCTAGGCCTTTCTTGAAGCTATATTGGGTATCAGTTAAAATGTCATGCTTGGCTGGCCAATCCTTCAACCTGTGCAAAAAATACATCTCTTAACTTTAACTATTGCATCTAAGAGAGATATGGGACTGGAATTCTTTGGCTGTGCTTTTTACCCTTTTTATTTATGGGAATTATGGCTGATCTATTCCGCATAGGAGGAGGCCTACCTTAGTTACGGCATTAACCACATTAGCCAACAGAGGGGTCCAGAGATCCGGTTTATCTGTAAAAAGGTCAAATGGGACCTCGGCTGAGCATGGCTCCTTACCCTTCTTACTTTCAGTCAATGCAATACAGACCTCAGTATACTCAAATACCAGGGGTGAGCTAGCGACCTCTGTAATACCTACTGGGCTATTACTTCTTTGGCCCTCCGGACAAAAGTGGGTATTATGAATATCACTAAAGTATTCTACTCACAATTGCTCCAGGATGTGGACATTTACAGAGGGACCTGATGGATCACTAAAATGGGGGGTGTTGACCATCCCAAAAAGCAGCACTATCTTTTTGTAGACTGGCCTTATACAGAGCATTCCAGGCCTCCTCCTTTATCTGCTTTTACCTTGCAGCCAGGCATGTTTATAAAGTGCACATGCTTTCCTAATTAACGCCACGGCTCAGGGTGTGACATGGAGAGCGGTTTGGAGAGCCATATTGGCTTTAGTACAGGCACTTTCAAACCAGCTACAAGACTTTAGAAGGGGCGATCTACTATGGCGAGTTAAGACCTGCCTAATGTTCTCAGAGATATCAATAAAAGTTAGTCTAATCTTGTTGGCCTCTGCTTGTAAATCAATGCAGAGAGCCACCTCTTGGTACTTTTCCTGAATTATAGACATAAACAGGTTAGTGGTGTTTACCTCGGGCCATTTAATTGTATATCCATTTTTCTGCCCCAATTCAGGTTTATAACTAACCTTAGGGCATGTTTTGGTCAGAGCCTCTATCCCCACCCTCAAAGTTAGGGCCGCACGGTTACTAAGGCATGTGAAATAAGCTACAAAATCACTGATAAAATTACTCAGAGTTTCCGAGACTAAAATGTAATCAATGGTGGAGTTGTAAGAGTTTACTCACAAAGGTAGGAGGGCACTTACACTTGAGTTTAAACCTATATCATTTGTCATGATCACGTTATACTTGACCATGGGATTATTCAAAGTATTCCCATAAGTGTCATGTGTAAAGTGGGTCAGATCCTCCCCTCCAAAATTAAACAGTCCACAAACTTGCTTGGCTGGCCATTTGCAGGGGTGGGCGTTGAAATCCCCTGCTCAAAACAATCACAAATGCTTGGAGTGTTCCTTGAAAATCTTTTGAATAGAATCATCTAAGTTGACCATCACCTGACTATTTTTGGAGTCAAAACAGTTGTTATACAGATTGACTAAGAGTGTCTCCCACTCACCCTGCATGGCACACAGAAGTAAATGAAAAACCTAGAGACATCAACAAACTTGAGACCTTTCGTGGGAATGCCTTTACGATATATGTAGCAACGCCTTCCCTCACCCTTGGCTCTACCTGGACGAGAGGGCAGAGTCGATGTGCAATAAATAGATTCATTGTCGTTGTGACCACCCTGCAGAGCCCAAAATTCTTGAAAGCAAAGTACATGCAATGTAGAAATGTATTCTCTCCAAACAGCCATGACCATCTTTTTCTTCAACCCCACTGTATTCTATGACAGGAGCCCAGTCTTATTACCGGCTCCCATAGTACTAAGGGCCAGATGTATCAAACAAAATGGGCCGTTTGCGATCGCAAAAATGCATTTTGGTATGTAACCAGTCCAATTTGTGATTCGGTAACTTGTTACCAAATAGTAAATTGTATTGTATTTGCTACTCTATACAGATTCGGTATTAGGTAGGGACGTGTCAAGGGCGTCCCTTCCGAATACCGAATCGCAGAGGTATGTATGATTGTTTTGTGACCATGAATGCGGTTGCAAAACGATCACAGTTACCACCTACTTCAAGTAGGTGGTAACCCATTCCCAAAGGGGACCCCTTCCCCTTTGTGAATGCATCCATCCCACGGACCACTGCATACTCTTAAAAAATGAAAAAAAAACTTTTCATTTTTCATTTTTGAAATGTATCCCATTTTCCTTTAAGGAAAACGGGCTGCATTTTTAAAAAAAAGATTGCTTTATTGATAAACAATCACAGACATGGTGGTCTGCTGAGCCCAGCGAGCCACCATCCCTGTGATTGTAGCCATTCACAATGGCTCGCAAATTGCGACCTACCTCATGAATATTAACGAGGTAGGTCGATTTGCGAGCCCTTGTGAATAGCAGTATGAAACTCCTGGAGTTTCATACATTCCAATAGCGATTACTTAATTGCGATTCCCTAAAAATTGCAATTAGGTAGTCACTATTGTAAATAATGATACATGTGGCCCTTAGATTCTTACAAGAACCAGTTGGCAAAGGTGTTTGAACTGATAAAAGGGGGTTAGTCATGGTTAAGGTGTTGCGTGGAGGGTGGAAGGGTGAAACAGAGACTACGGATAAGGTAGGAAGAATATCACGGATGCTCATCTTTCCATTTTGGGGGATTCAATCCAGATCGTTAAGGTCACTGAAACATGCAGACCGATTGCTCCTCCTCTATCCATTATCGTTTTGTAAGTAGGTCTGTCGTCAGAGTGTATGTGTTATGATGCACAAGAAAGGCAATCACTGTGGGGTGTCTCTAGAAATAACCCAAGGGAACTGCAGTGATGGTCTTAGACATATTATGAGCAGTAGAGAATATATGAAGAATCTTCCCAGCCAACACAGGCTGACAAAAATAGAAAATTATGCAATCCCGTGAATGTGTCTTCTCTCCTCTACCCACTCAATTTACATGTCTGATCATAATCACATGGAGAAATGCAGCATTAGTTACACCAACCCTACATCCCAACTATTATATGCATTTGTTTTTAAGCCCCCCATGACTCCTGTTTATCCTCTGGAAGACGGGAACCCCTAATAAAATGTGTACATACAAAGCTGACTCAGGCGGTAATTCCAGATTATTCAATGAGGGTTCAATGAGGGCTTAACAAGATTCTCCGGGGTAATCTGGGGAGCTGGAGACACGTCATTAAACGAAGTCCGAAGTGGGACGGTCTGAGAAGACTTCTGAAGCCTAGGTAAAGTTGTAGAAAGAACATTACCAACACTTTCAGAGTCTATGACCACTGAGCTAATAGGCTCATCAGTTTGGACAATAGAAGTCATGGGTAACTTGCAAGGTTTAGGAGACTGCGCCTTTGGCGAGGATCTCAAGAAGCCCATACAAGCCTCTAAGAGGATCTCTACTGATGTCAGTCTTCTGGTAATGGGAGATAATTGAGATGTAATGCGCTGCTCGAGGGCTGAAATCAAAACCTTGCGCTGCTTAATGACCACTTAGTGAAAGATCTGGAGATCTGGGTTAGGCAAAGTCTCATGGCTGGAGCTACCAAAAAATGTACTCCGTTGCATAATTTGTACTCGTGCCACCAGGCTTTGGATTCCTTTTTAGGAGGTGGAGCAGGGATATGCGGGGGGGGTAACTGACTGGAAGATATCCACACAACAGCTGTTTACATTTGCACACCTAGAGTCCCATCACTCCCTGCGGGGATTGAGTTATGCTTCCTCTTGCCCATGGTATACAGTTAGGGGCATCACTAACAATAATAAGTTAGTAATAAAACAGAACCACGTTAAATAGACTTGTACAGTGCCCCAAGCAAAAGTCCAAGCAAATATGATTAATCACAGTCGACATCAAATGGTGCACTGCAAACATAGAGATCCAAAAATAAAATTACAGGGGGATGGCCCCAGCCAGTCTCATCTGGACTCTGATGGGTTGAGATGGGCCCGCTCTTGGCCCAGCCTTTGCCCAGGCATGCACCCGCATGAATCTCATGCAGCAGGTTGACCTTGCGCCTTTGAAGCATGTGCTAGCCCCGCCTCATATCTCGGGGCTGCTGAGGGATGAAGTCCAACCACAGCGATCAGGCCGAAAGTCAGTGCGGGCAGGAAACAGGCAGAAAATGCATCCCACGCTGCAGGTTGACCTTGCACCTTTGAAGCAGTCTCCAGATCTCTTCACAGCATCAATGCTGTTGAAAGACTGGCAGTTTTTACTCGTACTTAAAGACTTTGATAGCAGAAAACAAAAGACACCACACAAGAATATACAAATCTCTTCAGTTTTCACAGAGCTCTTTACATATGACCCAAGAGATACTTCTTGGCGCTCGTGCAAGCACAGGTATTAACAGCATGAGTGGAATGATCCAAACTCCTGCCTCGACTTATCTAGAGGCATTGGGCAAGTAACAAACCTGCTAGAGACTGTGGGGCATTTTGATTCATTGTTGTTACTTCTGGCACCGAGGACCTCTGTTGTGCACACACAAAAAACCTAAACTGTTTATTTAGATTTTATTTTAAGCCAGTTTTATTGCAGAATAAGTGTAACGACATAATTGCGGAAAGCAATAGTCCTGTAATAAAGCACAACATGTTAATAGTATAGCAGCAGACATCATGTCATGTTGTGCATTGTAAGGGATCTCTACCTGCCTAATCTTTAGCCTTAAAGAGTTGCCATTTTACCAAGTTCAGTAGTTTGGTAAAGGCAGCCCACATGCATACCTAACTACTTCTGTTTATTCTAGTCCGAGGCCTGTTACGAAGACCAGGCCACATTATGTCTCTGGAGAAGGAATGTTGTGAGAAAATGGCTCTCGCACAACTATGCAAAGAACCACCCTGCTCGCTTTTGTCCTGGTAAAGAGCAGCTCATCGTTTCTCCTGGAGAGGGCTAATTTACCCCATCCAAAAAATATATTTTGAGAAGAAAAAAAAACTGTGATCAATGATGTCAAGTAGGAGAAGTAACTGGGGAAGTAATGTGTAAGAAGTGTTTTCTGGTCACGACTAGTTCCACTAGTTGAGTTCAGTGACACAATGAAACTCCAAACCCTCTTTTGTAAATGAACAAAACTCACAAAATAGCATTAAGAACCAGAAAATAAACTTTAAAATGTTGATTTCTGAAACCCAAGTCTAATGCATAAAATATGAATGGTAGCCCCAGACAATGAGAAAACAAGTACAGTAATGCAGGACATGGCCAGCAAAAATTATATCAGCATTCGTAAAATAGTTAAAATGTTCCTAGCGTCCTAACACCATATCACTTCATCTAAGCACTATGATAAATATTAGCAGAAACAGAAAATTGCAAGCTTATCATTCGAGATTCTTAAGATAGATAGCACAGCATATCTTCTCTTGGTAAAAAGAAGCTGTTTAGCTATTCTCTATCACAGCTCTTGCTCAGAAAAGATAAGCAGTGCCTAGCTGAAGGTCACTTCTCTGCACTTTTCCCGGATCAGCCCCTACCGAGGATGGTTCTCACTGCAAATTGGCATGACCGCTAACATGAACATGAAGCACTGCCAATTAATGGTTAGATACCATGGTTTTTAAAGTATCTGATCAACAATTTTATCTTATATTTATCAAATAAAACAGTACTTGCAGACACTAAAGACTCAACAAGACTAAACAAATAACTGTGTCATTTCAACTTACATATAGATAATACGCTTCTAGAACTAAAACAATAACTCCATGTCAACTTCTACTGGAAGCATCCACAATGTTATGGCTACACCCATAACAAAAACAATAAAAGTATGCGAGCCTAAATAGGATAAAACCTCCCACTTTCTAATGAAAATATATAAAAAATCTGCAAGCAAGCACATGAGGACAACAGAAGAGGTCTAAATTGGCCTTGTCACAGTGTTAAAAAAAGAGTATATCTAAAGAGATCAGTATACAGAATCTAACATTGTAAGGAACTAGGATGGAAGTTGAAAGAGCTTGAATATAATACATTGATATTCTACCAGAAGAGCTTGTCAAACCATTTTTAGGAAAGAGCTAAGATAGGAGAGAGAGGGAGCCTCATTATGCCCCCTCTTCAGTGACTTATTATTAGAAGAGTCCATCTCTGTTCCTAAAGGGGCAACCCGAACTCAAACACTCATGGAGTCAGGCTTCCAACCAAACTCATCTACCAACTAAAGTACTTTCAAACCCTGACAATAGCTGTAAAGAAGTAAATCTCCTGTACCTCCTCCAGCATGCTCAATACGCTTTGCTAGCCGGTCAGACAATGTATGCTGAAATGCTTTAACATATTTGCTCTACTTGGTGACTTGGTTGACACTTTTTCTTTAGTGGAGCAAGATCCAACAATAATTTTAGGAGATCCAGAATGGCAGCCCATCCTTAACAAGGCAAGTATTATCAACTTTGAGTACCTAGAAAAATCCTCGAGTACCCCAGCCTCTTACATTTTACTGTATTCTACAAAGTCAAAGTTCAAAAGTACATTGAAGGAGATTAAGAGTATCTAAAACATACAAATGGAACCAGGACCTAAAATGGACACCTCAACAGAAAAGTAGACACTTTATTTGAGAGACTGTGATTATTTAGGGAATTACAGCAATAGATGGCGAATCGAGTATCCAGATTAGGAAAATAAGTCAAAAATATGATGGACAAATATGACCTTAAACTTTGTTTAAAAAACGTAAGGATCTCAAGAGTATATCTAGACTATCCTACCTTAGAATTATAGGGGTTCCTGAAGGAACAGAGGCTGCTTCACCACCATGACCAACTGGGTTATTAAGCAAGTACTGACTGAACATTTGGGGGAAGCACTAGGAAATCCCAAGATAATACCATGTCTATTGTTGCGAGAGCCAACAGAGTACCGGCTGCAGCACTCAATTCCTGAGCCAAACCAAGAAAGACTATTTCCTTTTTTCAAGAATATAAAATCAAAGAATTGGTTCTTGATATTGCTTGACAAGGTGAATAGTAACCAAGCAAGGCTTCTTATTTTCTACAATCACAGTTATGGTGTGTGAAACAGCAAAGACACAGTGAGAACTATGACCTTAATCCCTGAATTCAAGTCCCAATCCAAACCAGTTACAATTAAATGCTCCAATCTGAAGATAATTTCGCAAGGAGCATTTGTGGAAGCTAAACAGGTTGATCAACCTTTTGTACCATAAAGAATAAAGCTTCAGGCAAATAAATGAGCCCCTTCCGGCAAAGGAGATCATAATGGGTATAACTGCCTTGCAAATGTTTTTTTACATGGACATAGGGTTCTTGACGAGAAAGCTAGAAGCCAGGTTTTTAGGATGCATACTCAAGCCTCCAATAGAGAGAGGGTGGGGGCATCTACTGGCTTGACAGGATCCAGGAGGCAAGGGTTGCTCCAGGAAGTTGTGTTGCAAGAGCATGTGGGAATAAGGAAGGAGGATAAAAATAAAAAGGTAGGCTATCATGGATCAAGACATAAGAAAGATGAGGACTGTCTTACACTGTAATGGCGCAAATCAAAATAGTTACTTTAAATGTCAAGGGCGAAAATCTAGGGTCAATCAGAAATGGGTTAAGCAAGAATTAGTTTCACTACCCTTCATGCTATAATTGAGTTAGCTAATTTATAAAACGAATGCATCTTTAACACCCTCCCCTGCCTTACTCACTATTTTTATGTTATCCATGCTTTAAATCTCTCAGAACTCCCACTCTGCTTCCCAATATGTGGGCAAGGTCTCCATTTCTCTTGCACTTCCTGCCAACTAGAAAACTTGGGAAAATCCCTATCAGTTGCTCGTTGCCCCTTGACTACCCTTGAAACACTAACATGCCATTTTTCCTTCCTCGCCTCTTCTAACACAGACCGCTTTGTATTCCCCGCTATTTCTAATTTGAGATTTGTTCCTTTCACTAGTCGTGGCGATTTAATTTTGCATGACCTCATGTTGGGACAATTCTTTTGTCAAGTGTTTTCACCATCTTGGTGTATCTCAAAGGCTTTCTGCAATGTGAAATCCCCAGTTATCAACAACTGTTCCAAAAACTTTTTGCTGCCTTTTTGAACTAATTAATCTATCAGAATGGAAGCCTCTGTAGTTCTATGTAGCAGCTAATAGGGGTCACCATGACCCTGCTGGTCTTTTGACCGCCAGGGTTAATGTGGCAGTATCACCGCCAACAGGCTGGTGGTGTATACCGCCATATTATGAGTGTGGCGGCTTGGCCGCTACCAACCCATTGCATCACCACTCATACCACCATGGGGGTATGAACCGCCAGTCCGGAGATATTCATCTGCGACCCGGAGGCCCACAGAGAACCAGCGGCAGCATTACGAGCCGTCCTACCTCCATGGTTTCTGCGGCATTAGCAACACCACCAAAACCATGGTGGTAGGGCCTACCGGTGACAGGGAATTCCTTCCCTGTCACCGGTAGGCGGCTCCTCCATCCCCCCAAGCAAGCACCTAACTCCCCACCACTCATCCATACTCATACCCCCTCTCCCGATTCAAACACACACCCCCAACCCACGATTCAAACACACAACACCATCCACCAATTCCAACACACACACCCTCCACTCCCGATTCCAACATACACTCACCCACATACACTCCCACACCCTCAAACACGACACTCATTCATGCACACGCAGACATGCACCCAACACACAATTGCCCACACAGCCATACACGCACACAGCCACACACAATCACATCACCCCGCCTCCCCACCCCCTACAATCACAGCACCCTTCACCCCACATCCCCCTCCACATACATGCACTCGCAGCACACATACACCGATTCACCTACACATGCGTGCACGCATTCACTCATACATACCAACACACATTCAGGCACGCATTCACACAGACATACTCACATGCATCCATACACGCATTCACACAGACATCCACACACCCATTTAGACACACATTCACACTGACATGCAGACATGCACTCACTTCAACTTTCATACACGCATTCACTCACATGCATACAGCCACGAATACACCATAATACTCACATTCAGACACACATGCATACACACAGTCAGACACCACACACTCACACAAAACACCCCCACCCTACTACCCTCCTCCCCTGTCGGACTCCCTTGCCCGGCAAGGTGGTCGTCCGCAGGGAACGGGAACGGGCTCTGCCACTGCCATCAGCACCCTGCCATCAGGATACCGCCGGGTTAGACTAATGGCCTTAATACGGCTGGTGGCATCCGAGTGGCGGGCGGTGCTGGTGGTAGCAGTGCCAGGGCCCCACCATCCACCAGCATGGCTACTGCAGGATTGTGGTGGAAATCCGACAGTGTCCATAATATGGGGGCGGAAGACCGCCAGCACTGGCAGTCTTCTGGCGCCCTTGGCATCGGCGTTATTCTGAGAATACTGCTGATGTCATAATGAGAGCCAATGTGCTCAGTCCTGCCTTATAACTTTCTTCTGGTTTTCTGGGCTTTTGACTCGTGCTCTAGAAGCCACATTTCTTCAACACTTCATTATTTTGCTTGCCATTGTTTGAATTTAACTTGTATACTCATCCATATCCTTTTCATCCATTATCAACTGAAGACGAGAATGTTTTAGTACTAGTCGACCTTCAGCTCCCAAATGTATTTTAGTGTTGCCAGTTTACTTTTGTCAGTAAATATGTCTCCTCCACAGCTCTTATATTGGTGACGAAGTCCTCCTTTCACTCACACCAGAACAAAGAAATTCACGTAAGCTATTTAAAAATATTGGTGGAGTAGTCATTCCTTCTATGGTGATACATTAATATAAAAGGTGTAAGTCACACAATGTGTGCAAGTTGTTCCTTATTCTTAGAAGGTTCCCTTATATTCTGCATGCAGATGATCACATGGTCATAATCTCCTGGCTTGTGACACTGCATCACAAAAAGTGTGATCATGGTCCTTCACCAAAGGCATGCACTACAGTACATCATACTGCTGCTGCATTTGACGCATGATCAAGACAAAATGCACACTGCAGGCAGTGCATCTGACATAAGTAGTAGGCCTATGAGCAGATCTTTTCAGAGGGTCCTGCTGGGTAGAAATCGTCAGTGACTTTATCAGCTCCAGGAGTACAGTATCAGCGGCTGCCCCGGTTACTTTCCAGTAATCTTCATTAGCCTTGGCCCTACATGTCCTTGTCATAGTCATTACTTTTGAGGTGTTCAAACCTTAGAACAAAAGAAAGAACTGGAATGGAAGTAGAGATCTGCCCACCCGGCTGTGTGCTATAAAAGAATAGCCAGCCCAAAGTCAAAGTGCTTCCTGACTTTACCAAGCCTATTGAAGGCCAGCAGTCATGGTGGGTGGTAGGTCATAATGACTGCGACAAGAATGAGTAGGACTAAGGATAACACACATTATTGGTAAGTAACCAGAGCATTACTGCCAAGCCCCTCGTCCTTGTCCCAGTCATTATCTTTGAGCATTATTTTTGAGTAAGGAATAAAGCTCAGCTGTCATTTTCAAATAAACTATTAATGTTATTCAGACTTTGATTAGTATCCCCGCAAGCAGTTATGTAAAAAGAACAGAACTCAAATCACTACAACAAAAATAGTGTTCTTCCAGCCCTATTCTGTCAATCCTGTAATATCTAACAAATACGTAGGAGGAGGCTCAAGTGGTGTCTGGCAAAACCCTTGCACCTCAGCCCAAGATGCTGCTATATCTCTTGTAGATCCCACCTGGATCGCTTCTGAAATAGGAATATGAGAGAAAGAGCAATCCTGTGGATCTAGTAGAGGATATGATTATAATATTTATCACTGTTCCCTGAATCTTTAAAAGTTATAAATAAATGATCTGGTTTCATAAAATATTTTTGCCCTGATTTAGAGGTTGGCGGATGGGTTACTCTGTCTTAAATGTGACAGATATCCTGTCTGCCGAATTGCAGTCTGCTCAGGCTATAATGGGATCGTAATACAGTGGACCGGATATACATCACGTTTGTGACAGAGTAACCCCCTCTGTCAGACTCTAAGTCAAGCCCTATGACTGATCCAAGCATTTTGACATTGCCCTTTTTGGGTCAAGAAAGTGACACAACTCCTCTTCCCAAGAGCAAGGAGTGGAAAAGAATACCAACTTACAGTCACATATTCCAGGGTACACATGCGCTGCAGCCGTCAGACACTGATTCAGTACAAGAGGACCATTTCTACTGAATCAGCATTTGATGGCTGCAGTGAGTGTATACCTCGGAATATGTGATCACTGGATGATCATCGAAAGCAGATCATTAAGGTGGGTGGGTTGTAGGTGTCAAAAGATTAATCCTTGTGCACTTGACCCTTGGTGAGAGGTGGCTACCAGTATGTTCCTGATGAAGACTCCTCAACAAATGTTTTCATAGGGGTTGGAACGTCGACACATAAATGTTGACTTTAATGAATGTTTACTGTAAAAAAATTGTTAATATTGCAACTTGTATGGCTAATCTGAGCCTAAGTCCAGAGAACAGTTTAAGTTTAAGTTTTTTAATCAACATTTTTTGGTTTTACATACTATTGCGTACTATATAAATATAGATATGTGTGTGTGTGTGTGTATAGGTATATATAAGTATATGTACAACCATTAAACAATTGGGTTTTGAAATCATCAACTAGATTGTTTTCCTTTGTTGCCTAGGAAGTATATGTTACTAGGGACACAGAAGACGCCATGCATTTCTACACCCTTAACTAAAGTCGAGCTGGAGCTTAATGTTGAGACAACTCAACAGCTGAGCCAACGTCAACCCGCTTTCTTATTGGAGGAGCACCATTTCTAGATCTGTTCTGAAGTGTGGTTCAATGAAGATCTATCTTGTGCTGATTCCAATTTGCACCTTGGAGGAGGGATAAGAAACCATGCTGCTGAAGACTGCTGTCTACCCCTTCAAGGTTCCTTCCCCTGATGGTGCATAGAGAAGCCAATTGTCCAGATATTGGAAAAAATCGAGCCCTGAAGGTATAGGAATACTACCAAATGTGCTATCATCTTCACAAATACTCCTGAGGTAGACCTGGTGCCAAAAGATAGACCCTGGAACTGAAAGTGTTTTCCCAGAAGACAGAATATCCAGAATTTCTGATGATCTCTTGATATCAGAAAGTGAAGATTTGCAATCAAATGGATTGTTCCATTAAGGTTCTCCATCTTTATAGGAATTTTCTTAATCCATTTGTTTATATGTCGAAGATCTATGACCAACCTGGACTCTCCTGAAATGTTGGAAACAAGGAAAGAATTGAATACATTTGTCCTTTTTTCCTGAGTAATCAAGATAATGGCTTGCTTCATCATAAGAGTATGGATGGCCGATAACATTCCCTTCTTCCTGAATGGACTGTGTGGATATGGTACAGATATGGTCTCAGTCTCCAGAGGAGTTAATGAGAACTCTATCTGTCATCTTTCCCTAATGATCTTCAGTTCCCATGAACTTGCCGTAGGCACCTCACAAGCTATCCTGAAATGTCTCTCCTACTAGCCACCTATATTATGAGGAATGCTGAGTCCTTGATGGTGAGGCAGGTTTCCATTTCTGTTCTCCTTAATTTTAATAATGTATCTTCTGTCACCTCTCAGAAATTGAAGACTGTTGTGGTGAGAATCTTCTTGAAGACTGAAAAAAGATGAACTGTGTTGAAGCTCCTGCAGAGCCTGTTGTCTGACAAAGTAATGAAGAGCGTTTGTTTTCTTTAAAAAGGTCATGTAAATGTTCTTCAATTTATGCACCAAACAGCTAAACTCCATCAAATGGTATATGAAGTGTTGAAGACTTCTGTACTGAATCTGTATTCAGTTTCTTTAAATACAGACTACTCGGGCAGCCTCTGCTAGGGCTGCAGCATGTACAGCACCGAAGGATATGCCTGAAAGGAACTCCATTTGCCTTTCCATTACTTTAAGTAACATGGAACACCCAGATTCCTCTTGTACTGCCATAAAGAGATAATCAAAGTCAGAGACCACAGCATAGCTTGAATAGGCACCCTCATAGCTAAATTAGCACCTGAATTGCTCTTCGTTAGAGTCAAATCAATCTTCTTATTTGTTTCATCTTTGAGAATGCTTTCCTTCATATGTATCTTCATCCTACCAGACTGAAAACCAAGGATTCCACAGCCACTGTCTCTGGAATGGACTTATCTGTGTCTTCCAGCACTTAAAGCTTTGACCTGAGCCTAGAAGTATTCATTTTATCAGGTTCTTTCCATTCATGTAGGGCTGCTTCCACAACATTCGGATGAATAGGGAGGCCTCCTTGGAATGGTCTTAAAACCGGTTCGGAAGGCGAACTGGGCAATTCTTTAAATGGAAATCTTACATTTTCTTCACACTCTACATAGTAATTCAATGTATTTTCCCTTTTGATCACTGTGGAATATCTAAATCCTCATCCTCCAACTCTGATCCAGAGCAGAGATCATTATGGTGTTCATGATGAGATACAGCAGAAATGGGAAATCTCATTGCAGACTGTCTTGAACACTATTTGATTGATTCTTTTCTAAAAAACGTGCTCTCCTCTTAGTAGTCCACTTGCCACTTGTACAGTTTTGTTTTTCAGATTTGAGGGAGAGCTGGAAAATGAGGACCCTTCCACAACATGCTTGTTTTCAGTATGTTTAACCTTCTTTCCAAAGATTTGCAAAATGACAGCAAAATTTCAACAGCAGAGCTCTCACACACATACATACTAGACCAGCGCATCTTTGAGAAATACCTAAAAACCATGTGCTGGCTAAGTGTCAGAAAACGTGTCCACCTAGCAGGTAGCTGCCTAAACTTTCTTTTTGTGCATGCACATTGCAGACAGTAATGGAGCGTGTCACTCAATAGCATGTGTGACAGTTACGGCTTCAAAAGGGAGTCTCTTGCTTTCCTGTAAGTATGATCTACCTTCAGATGCCTTCGGGTGAGGTAGATGTTTTCAGAGCAAAGCTGAGATATTCCTTTCCCCCTGCTCCTCAAAGACTGTGTAGTGGAGCACTCTCCTCCTGTGTCTGGACCAGAAAGATCTGTTGATCTCACTTTCCTGTCTGTGTCTCAGTTTTGAGACAAGAAAATATCTGGAAGTTATGGTTGGTTATTCTCTGAAAGCATCTATGAGGGAGTGAGAAGTTTGTTTTTACTTTCTGTTCTGTCTCCTGTCTTGTGGTGGGAACCACCCCAAACATAATGACAGTGCAGTGGTTAAATGTGAAACAGTGAGTGCCAGCGCCTAAAACTTTGCTAAAAAGCTGGCATCTGGTGCAACTAAATGTCAGAACGCCGAATACCAAGGCTTGTAGCCTTTAATCCACTTTCAGACACTTCCTTACCCCTTTTCTCACGCGTGAAGGTTTCTGCTTTCCTGTTTGTGATAGTTTTGCCATCTTTTTCTACCTCTGTCAATCCAATCTGTGTGTTTTCTGTCTCTTGCACTGAGTAAATATCTAATACAGAAAAAAGTGCTGGTGCCACCCATCGGTAACCACAGGCTCAAATTAAGCACTGTGGTGTGGATGACGGACGTAGGATAATAACTTTAATTATTTTCAACAATACCCTACTCGATTGCCACAAAAGATGCCAGGCAGCAGTTTTATTTGGGTTCTTCTTTCACCCAGTTGCAGGCCCACCTCTCTGCTCATCTCAATGTGGCATCCTCGGCCTCTAAATAACTTGTTGTCAATGAAATAATTGACAATCACACAAAATGGAAGATAAAGGTGAACCTCAATGTGAGAAACATCCGAATGGGCGGAGATGCCTACCAACTAGCAGAGTGGAAAACATGACACATTAAAAGACCCATATAGAACTTTGGAGGTGTGAGACATTTTGTTATCTTATCTAATCACAGCATAACAGGACAGGATACCATGATTCATAACTTTTGCCAAATCACCAGGAAAAAGGTACTATGTGCAAACGCAGTCTTTTCATCTTACACCTGTTCGACTCCATGCATAAGCACAGGCACAAGTTTCCTGCAAAATAATTAAAAACAACCATGTGAACTTCAAGCAGGACATACAATGCTTATCTAGAGACTGCACTATAAAGTAACTACAGCGACCATGTACTGTGAAAGAGGTAGCAACAGACTATATTAAACCCACCTTCAGAAAGGGGTTCCTAAGATCCAGAACCCCAAATTCAAACAAATGATAAATATCATGCCAAAAAATAATAATAGCCAACAGACACAAACCACTAATAACCTAATGAAAGAGGTAGATTCTTACCTAAAGTTGTACAAAAGGATCCCAAATATTGCACTAGCCGAATTAAATGTGTTTGTCTTGTATTTCCGTTTCCAGTGTGCTACACAGGCACATTCTCTCTCCCGTACTCTGAACATTTAATCACCTTTCCAGCTATTTGTTAACTCACAAATATTCCCAAGATCCACTACAAATTACTGCTACAAAAGTGCTGCAAATGAAATCCACAGGAAAAACGTTTTTATTTCTGATGAAAGTGCATCTCCTTAGTTCCAAATACAGTGTTAAAACTTGCTTTTATCCCGGGCACAAGTCCTAAAAAACAGAAGTGAGGAGGGGTAACCTAGTTAGGCATGACGCAAGTGACATCATGGTGTGTGACATCACAGGATGTGACATTGCATCATAGAAAGTGGCTTCACAGCCCACGACCTCACAAGAAGTGACATCACAAGAAATGACATCAGATCAGATCACAGGGTGTGACATCGCATAATAGAAAGTGGCTTCAACGCCCATGACCTCACAAGAAGTGACATAAGAAATTACAACAGATCTTAACACTTCACACATAAATTTAGCAGATCTGTCATGAGTACATTTGAGCACATTACAATATTTAACAAAAGAGATTGTGCATTGGGGTTGTGCCAAAAAGTGACGTAACCCACTTATAAATGGATAAATTGAGGACCAGATTTTGTGTTGGGGTTGCATCACATTTTGGCACAACCCCAACGCAAAATGTGGGCCTCAACTTATACATTTATTTTTTAAAACCCTGCCACGAATAAATGGGCAACATGAAGAACGTAAAAGTAAATCTGTTCTGCTTAATTGGTTGCATAGCTTTCATTTTAAAATATCCCATGGGATTAAGGCACCTGCTGCAGAGATCTTTGTGTGCCAACTAAATCTCAGTAAATAATAATAATGGGAGAGCAACTCTGGAGGTTAACGTATTTGCTGGAGAAATATGTGCTTTGTCTAGTCCCCAGTTTTGAATCAAAGTAGCACAGAGGGTTAATAAGTCTTCTTCAAAGCACATTATGTAACACACACATGACAGATTTTTAGTTTATATCAATGGGGAAGTGGGTTACTGCTTTTCAAACACAGTTCCTTTGTTACTTGCAGTTCATTCATTGTAATCCTTTTAATATGGCACAGTGACCTATTAATGATATATGGCTCCTACACTTTTTAATCCTCACTGTCTTACTCAACACATCCTGTACACCGGTTGGCACACATATGTTTTATCGCTGCAGAACGTGTCTCAATGTCTGAAAATTACACGGGACAAGTTTACCATATTTCCGTGGGGGCCCAACCTCTTCTCAGGGTAGACTGCGTCCACCCTGTGAAAAGAGTTGGTAGACTCCGTCTACCCGCGTATGCCCGCGACTTGTGCCCTGCTTCTACCATCATCCACCTTAGACATGACTGCAGCGTCTGCCAATTGAACTAATCATCAGTGCATTTCGGGCATATTAGCCCATTACCGGGAGGCGCACTGAACAGTTCACGTCAGAAATTGCTCGTAGCTCATGCTGGTAAATACATATGCTGCTGAGGCGCCACCACTTCCGCTGCGCAGACTCGCAAACGCCTACTCTTGGAGGCGTCTTACTCAAACACCCAAAGGCGCTTCAGTGGTGTGAAGCGCTATACAAACGCACCATCCAGTACCAATGTCGTTTTCGTGAATTGATGTCCTTGCTCACCATTTTCGTGGAAAATTAAAGAAGTGCCCTGACGAGGTTTAATTACAAAAATTGTCATCAGAGCTTTCGAATTTGTTTAGTGGTGTACAAAAAGCCAGTTGTTGTTTTCCGTGGGAATAAACAAAGAAGACAGAATGCCGTGCTTAATTATCCACGGGATTACATCAGAGATCTGCAAACTCTAATTAAAAGCAGATGACAGATTGCAGGACATAATTATCCGCACGATGACATCAGAGATAAATAAATATATATTGGAACAAGAAGACAGCTTGCAGTGCAACAATTATCCATGGGATGCCAAGAAATAACAGCAAATGAAATTAACGAGACATCTAGTGGAGTGCCACAACAGTCCACCGGGTGGCGCAAGAGACTCAGCGATAGGACATAGTGCACGAAGCAAGCGGAGGCCTTATCTTTTCACTGGAGGGCACTAGAGATGAAGAAATACGATTTAATGTATATATGTGCAGTTTTCATATAGCGCAAACTTGGACCAAAAGCATTACAGCTCTTTACATGAGCACCACACTGCATTACAGAAGTTCAGTTTTTTAAGGCACGGAGATATTACACTATTTTCCCGGAATCATAGGAAGCTGAACCGACATCGGGATTCAAACCTCAAATCGGAAGTCCGCAGCTCTGGCCCTTAAGCCGCACATGCTCCAATCTCCTCTAATTAAAAAAATAAAATAAAAAAACCTGTCAGCTTCTGCATCTGTTCAAGACAAATCTTTCGAACAAAATCGCCTGTACGTTAAAAAAAAATATCACACCAAATGTTTTATTCTTTACGCGCACAAAGCTGTCCCAGTCCCCCGGGTTCGCAATTCTCACAATCTCCCCAAACTGCTACATAACAAGGGGGAACATTTCTTTTGTCCACTATTTTGAACAGGAACCTCCAACCTCGACCTATATTTGTGCCCGCTCCTTCTATGTTTATTTATTTTCTACACAGATTCCAAATGTATAGCACGGAGGCGCCTTTGCGATTTAGTTACATCGGGTGGACACGTGTCTATATGTAAACGGGATAGTGAAACGTCCCAGTGGGTCAAAGGTCGACCGGACTTAGGCTGTGAGAAGGTTCTTTCGAGTAGAACATGTAAAGAAGCAATGCTTTAAATACAGCGGCGACTAGAGTCGGGGCAAACTGGCGGAACGGGCACTAAGCAAACAAGCATTTGCAATGCAATGGGTCTGAAGTTTGCTCGCGTTAGAGCTATTAGCGTTGTTAATTCCTAACTGGACTTTTTTTTGCCACTTAAATTAAAAATGAAAAGTAAAACAGTTGACGTAAGCGAGCGGATTCAAAGCGCCATGGCCGCCATAAGCATGAACGTGAAGGAGAGACAAAAAAAGAAAAAGTTCACTCGCAGTCGGCAACAGTGCAATTATGCATGTAACAGGGGCCTGCAAGGCGGTAACAAAACCGCCCCAAGGAGGGATAAACGTAAAGCCTTTACCAATGATAACGAGTGATTTTCGAAAGGCAAGCCCACGAACGGATGAAAGTGATGGGCATGCGGTGGGTGTGGTTAAAAGCCCACAATAATTGCTCGACCTAAAAAGACACACAAAAAAAACCCCACTTTGCCTGCTGCTTTGCTGCTCTTCTGGGTCCCTTGTTCAAGGCATAGGCTCCCAGCATGCCCTGCGGCCAATCCTAACACTGCTCTCATACTGCTGGCAGCATGAGAGCAGCACCAAGATTGGCCTGAGTGCTCTCGATTTGCGCTCCTAGGCAGACTGGGAGCGTGAGAGCTCAGTGCGCACGTCTGTTTGGCCGTCCTGAGAAGGCCAGCCAAACACACATGCGCACTGAGGGGAGTGTACCTACCACTCCCCCTGGTGCCTGTCATTCCCATGGCCCCGCTCCCAAAAAATAAAACGATAATAAACATAGTTTATTAACATTTTATTTTTCAAGTTTGCAGCTGCTAGTGATGGTTGCGGGGAAAGGATGGAGGAAAGTGGGGTTTAACGCTCCTCCGCCCAGAGTGCATGGAAAAAAGAGAAGTGCCCTTATCACCAAATAGATTGGAGTTTGTCTGGTAGGGGTGTGTCTGCGAGGAAGGCACGTAACATTTTTTTTTTGCAGTTTTATAGGACAAACTCAACCCAAAGGTATTGAAGCACTTTTCATGAGAACCAGTTACGTTACACATTCATTTTTAACGTGTAAAACCACGTTCATTTTTTGATTTTCCCAGAATCACAGGATGTTGAGCCGACCCTGAGACTCTAAGCGGGTTCCCCCGCTCCAAAGTCAGCAGCTCTGACCCTTACACCACATGTCAGCATTAGGCGCTTTGACAATGGTCAGTGTATTCCAGCGCTGGGTTTGCTGGGTTGTTGCTGGAGCCTTACACCCTGACAGGGCGACAGTTCCAGTGTCCAGAGTTGTAGCCGTCAGGGCACTTCTCCTCAATGCTATTGCACGTCAGTTAGAATGGAGGGCTGCAGCAGCAACCTAGGGCTGGGATACATTCACCATTGGTACTCAGAGCGCCTCAGAGACAGGCTTCTTCAGAAAGCCTCATATTCAGCAGCAGCTATGCAGAAAGTACCCACACCTCAGTGCCTGACTGTTGCCACTAGCAGTAGCGGTATTCTAGCACAGTAAGGAGAAGTTCCGGTACTCAAGGGCAGAACAGTGAATAGTGTAGACACTCAGTGCCAGTGAGTACCGGGCATTTACAGCACTCTATGGAAGGGGAAAACAAAAAGAGAAGTGTGGTCAGAATATATGTGTTTTTTAGGTTTTGCCTGCACAGTACTTGCACTGTGCTTGCAAAATCTCCTGTAAATATAAAAACTTTACTTAAAATGGGTTTAGAGCCTGCCCATTACATACCATTGATTGGCTCCCACATCATTCTCCTTTCTTTGCTTCTCATTAGTCAGATCCTCTTCCTCGCCTCCACTTCCTTCTGGGTTTTGGCAGCCTATCCCTGCTGTGAAGCATACACCAAGTACCGTTTCCTGTCTTCATCAAGTGTCCTTCCACCGGTCACAGCCTCCTGCATGTTTTCTTTTGTAAAATTTTTGGCATGCCCTCTTGCCTTTCAGAGTGCATGTCTGCAGGTCCCGCCTTCACCCATGCCCTCTTTCCGCTTTCCGTTGTTTTTAAAATCAACCCCCAGCTCTCTTCAGCTCTCTGATGTTATTAACCCAGAACTCCCGCCCCCCTCCAGGTCGTCACTGTTGTTTTTTTTCTTCCAGCACCCTCCTCCACCCTCACCTTTTGTGCTGTTGTGCAATATGTAAAAAAAACACATTGACAAAGTTTTAGGTTTTGTACAGGTGAACCCTATTGGATTTGCCAGTGCTTGTTTTTGTTCTACTGGTTATGAAGTCGCCAGGGGAAATGGGGAATGGCATCAGGTCGTTCCTACATGGAGCTCCTAGGTTTCTCAGGTCAATGCGTAATTACCTGATCCAGGGCAGGTATTTTTTCTTTTCCATCTGGGACTTGTAGTTCTATTGATTCTATACTAAAAAAGGGACAACAAACCTCAGAATGCAATATGAAACCTGACCTGGGAGACTACACATGCATGGACCAGGGATTACTAAGGTATATGGCTCTACAATGGTGCCCAGCTAGGCACTGTTTACATCATGTCCTACCAGGAGCTCAGAAAATCAGTGTTTCTTCAGCCTTGCTCCATCTCCAGCTCTAGAAGGCTGCAAAAAAACACAACAAACCAAGGATCCCCATTAGTATCTGCCCATTGGTGGCTCTAGTCGGCCTAGTGCTGTCCCATCTAAGCTTTGGGAGCCGCAGAGCACTGTACCCTCTCCAAGCATAACCTTTGCTCTGTTAGAGACCTGCATCGCCTGCTGCTAGGACTGCAGGACTTGAGCCTCTCTCCATGGAATGAGCCCACACATCACCACCTTATTCACTCAGGGCCATATTTATAAGGGAGTTGCGTCATCCATGCACCACGCAACATGGTGCATGTGTGACGCAACTCTAAAATGCAGTTTATCAAACCACGCTAAAAGCCACCTTCCGTGGTCCTGAGTAGCTTGCTAAATCTAGAGTAAAGCAATGCAAGGCAAACCTCTCCGTTGCATTACACTTCCCCAGAGTGGCGTTTCGCGGGTGTTGCAGGGGTACTCCAATACAACACCCCTGGATTTTCATGCATTCCCAGATTTACCAAAAGTGGTAGACCTGAGAATGCGTCAAAACTGCTATGCCTCCCCAGGTGAGGCATAACGAGGAGATATATGTTTATTTCTCCTTGTGTTTTCCTCTTTCTATGTGTGCCGAATTCTTAAACACATTTAGAAAGAGGAAGATACCTCAAAGGATTGTTTTTGTGCCGGAAGGTGCCCTTTCCTGCACAAAACAATCCTCCTTACATTGCAGACACCCATGCACCATGGTGTAAGCATGCCTGCCTCAGTGCTAGACAATCAAAAGGGAACCAGTGCAAGGAAAAGGTAGGACTGTGCCATATTATTGTAAATATGGCACATTCCTGACCTTTCCCTGTCACGCAACGCAGCATGGCGACTTTCTGCGCTGCATGACTTTCTTATAACTATGCCCCCCAGTCTTTGTAATATTGGAAACTTCCACTCTAAGGTTTCTTGCTGCTGCAACAACAAGGAGACATCAGCCAACGTGAGCGATTTCACAGAAAAAGAAAAGCTTTAAGATTTGCCCAAAAAGAGATATTTTGGGATATAATTACACTCAGAAAGAAGAGTTTCCAAAGTCAGGGTGCTAAAATAGACAAGGATTTGCTACCAAATGTTGATTTATTAAGGCCAAGACTGAGAAGAAACTTTAATGATGTTGGGGTACATAAAGGACAATATTTGGCTAATTTTTATTCAACCAAATGAGAGTTTAAGCCGTACAGATATTTGTGTACAAGACAGAGGATTTTTAAGTGAACATGTAGGGTGGGATGGAGAGTAGTCAACTCAAATGAGGGGCTCCAAGCTACTCGCTGATAATCAGTGTGGTCACTGGCGTTTATTCGATCTATGTTATGTGCATTCCGTCTAGTTCAAGGCTTGAAGCTAAGTGCTCATGTGACGTAAACTGAAAGTGCCCTAGACTGGCTATCAAGTGGTGCTAGAATTCACTTCAAAAGTATATCCTTAATACACAAGTGCAAATGTGGTACAAGGCTTCTGCCACGTTTTGGAGCGTGGCATAAAGTGTGATATGAACATTCTTATAAGGTCAAATAATATGATAGACAGGTTTGTTCCTGGCTATCCGCCAAGAAATCTTCATTCAGCAAAGCAGAATGTTCTCCCCCAAAGGTTTTCACTATTACCCTTATGGAAGGGCTGCCTACAGCTCCTGGGCTATCTATAAGGAGTAGCCGGAACCTGGGCAGCCTGGGCTGGTATTCATGTATCAGTGTGCATTAGGAATCTTACCATCTCCACTTCAAGGTGGAAGCCCTTTGTGGTATGATGATCGTCAATGGTGTAACGAAACAGGGAGGCCGCCCCCTGCTAAAAACAGGGACCCCCCCACACACTCATTCATGAGCTCCCAGACCAGGCTGCTGTGCTGAGGGGGTCCCTGGAGTTTGCCCCACCCGAAACCGCTGGGCTGAGGTGGTCTTTGTTATGCCACTGATGGAGGGTTCAAGATCTAAGAGCAGCTGTCGCTGAGAGGTTGATCTGTTGAGATGTTTGGCATATCATTCTTAAATTGATCTATTCTAAGCAGAGGTTTCACCAGTAACACCTCATTCTAGTCCACTTCCAGTTTAAGCGCTCTTCGCTACATCTGCAGGAAGGATAACATGTCCACAATTTCTTCGTTCCATGTATCGCCTTCTCAGACCCCCACCTAGAGACAACCTTAATCAGTTTCTGTGCCACAGAAATGCTGTTAATCTGATTTGCTTATCCACGTTTGTTGAGAGCACTTTTCCACAAAAGTAGCTCTCCTGTTGCTGTTCTTAGTCTGTCACATCTCTGTAAATTGAAAAGGAGCTTTGCTATCTGTGTCCTGAACAGCTTCAGATGTAACTTTGTCTGTTTTAGAGGATTGTACAGTCTGTGCCACCACAGGCACATCTCTGCTGGCCATAACAAACGTGTAGATTATTGTGGAACTTATTTCATGAATCTATGAGTCTGTTCTTTGTGTGCTGCATGAGGCATAACTCTGCTTTGATACTTCACCTGTAAGGTTTATGTAATCTGCGATGTAGCTCTTCTGTCTAAAATTAAATGCTTCCAAAAGCTGTGTAACCTTAGCAGCAAGTTGGTTATCTAAAAATGTGTTTAACCTGAGGGATGGCTCTGCTGTGTGACGCCTGAGGCTGTGGGTTCTTTGACCTTTGAGGGAGAGTTCTCCTACTTGTGGTTTGGACTGGTCAGTTCTGGTCTTCTTCGTAAATTAATTATCTTCTAAAGTTCAGGTGAGGTTTAAGATTATCCTCTCCACTTAACATTTGATCGCCCAACACTACCATTTCCTTGATGGTGGAAACACCTCCTGCCTTCCTGTCACTAACCCTATCCCTTTCTTCCTCTCTGTCACAATAGCCCTACCATTCCTCCTTACGGTTGTCACTGTTCCCTTGTCACTCTCTCTTTAGTCTTCTTTCTGTCACTGTGCCACTCTTCTCATCCCACTTTCACTATATCTCTATTTCCTTTGTCTTTTGTCATTACCCTCTTCACTGAATGCCTCTTCGCCATCCCTTATTCACTGTCACTAGGTCCATGTCACTGTTTTTAAGGTTAAGTGCGCAAAGGGCTCTGTCCCTGTTGTTATCTCTCTACAGGCTTGTAACCATGCCCATCGGTTTGTTTGCTTCATAGGCTTGCCTTTTAAAATCCGCTTGCTTTCGTTAGTGAAAAGCATGCATATCTCACGCCTTTTCTGGTGTTTAGCCCTCGTCGAGCGCACCGACTAACTACTGAAAACATACGAGGCTCCATATTTTCCGTATGGTTTCTGAACTACTTTTCTCTTTGTTTCGTAGGCAGTGTGATCTCACTGGGCAGTAGTCGTGTGCTTTGCATGATATCGATCCTGTTACATAGATAATTGCACTTTTGCCAGTAACATGGATAATTGCACTTTTGCCGATACGTTTCACTGCAAGCAAACTTCTGTTTCTGTTTGTGTGTTTGCTTCGTGGCTGTCGGCTCGCTTACGTTAAACTGCTTATATCTTTATTTTCAGTTTATGTGGCAAGAAAACTCCGGTTAGAAGTTTACAACGCTAATAGCTCTAACTCGAGCAAACACGAGGCCCGTTGCATTGCAAATGCTTGTTTCATGCCTGTGATCATGTTCTATTTCCCGGTCACTTTACATTTTCTCTCATACCCCCCTACTTGATTCTGCTCTCTATGTGCTTTTCTGGTGCATGTCCCACATGCGCGGCCAATA
Source organism: Pleurodeles waltl (assembly GCF_031143425.1). Lineage (NCBI taxonomy): Eukaryota > Metazoa > Chordata > Amphibia > Caudata > Salamandridae > Pleurodeles > Pleurodeles waltl. Next base: position 1,583,183,083 of record NC_090445.1, on the reverse strand, counting down.
GGATGAACCGCTTTGTGTTGTCACAGTGAATGGCTCTAATTTGTTACATAATACAAAGCTTCATGCAAGGAACTGTGTTCAAGAGGTACACTCAGACACTACGACCCTCATTACAACTGATCCCCAAGTCCTGCTTTAGGAACTGTGATTTGTGATAATTAGAGAACATCTAAAATGTTTCCCCTTAACATTCCACCAGGAACACTATTGTAAAATGTGAAAGAAAAAAACTGCCTAAAACGAGGCAAAACATAAGCTCATCGACATACAGTTCTCCCTTCCACTCATGTTATTCTTCATTCTGAGCGGAAATACTCAGAGTGTGGTAATTGCATATCCAGTAAATACCTGACCAAGCAGTATGGTCCTTACGTGGAGAGTCTGACAGTTATAAAGGGACCTAAACCTGCGTGAAAATCGTCTGCAGTAAGTGATTATTGCATGCCGTCATAAAGTTTGTAGTATATTGTGAACAAAGTGTGCAGTATTTTGAAATATGTGAGCAGGACGTATTTGGCTATCCAAAAAAGTAATCATAATGTTCAATATGTATTGGGTAGCTTTGAAACAAAAGCAAGCCTACTTTTCATACCATTTAGTATTTATTCAGAAGTAATCACTCATAGATAAGCCAAATGAGAGAAAAGTTTGAGATTAAAATTTGATTGTAGGTGCTCACATCCAAAAGATAATAAGCCAGTTGCCTCCTGATCAGTGCTTAATTCATGTGGGTGTTTGCTGGGGCTAGTACTGCCACTGATTGCTTGACACTGACACACATTTATGACAGTCTCCCACATGGTGGCGTAGTCTGTCTAATTTTAAACACAGCACGTCCTAGCATTGTTTAAGAAGTGCATTTTTATTGAATAAAACTAATAATGCCAATGTGCCCAGGCCAGTGCTTAATTTGTGCTTTTTGTTTCCGGTGCTGAGCACCGGCACTTATTTTTGATGGCCGGCGCTTATTCTACTGCCTGAAGCATTTGCTGCCAGCAAAAGACACATTTGGGAAGAACAGAGGAAGAAAAAAACGAAAAAGCGTTGCAATGGGAGAAAGCAGAAAGCTGCAAGAGTGAGCTGAGGGGCAGGGAGTGGCTGTAAACGGTTTAAAGAGGCCTGAGATGGCTTCATAATTACGCTGCCTCAGTATTCCGTGCTCACACATTTAACTGGAGCAGCCGTGTGTTTCAGAGGAGAGCTCTGAGCACCGGCACGTTTTTATTTACAAATTAAGCACTGGCCCAGGCCACTCTTATAACGTTTAGTGATGTGGAATAGTCTAGATTGTCACATTTGTAGGAGTGTGCTGGCTTGTAAGTAGCACTGGTGCTAGCATTTGGCAGCACCACATGGACAGTGGGTGATGCAAGCTTCAGTGGTTTCCTGAGAAAGATCCTTGGCCATAGTAGCACTTACTTATTTTTATTTTTTACAAATTAAGTACTGCTCCTGACAGACATTTGCCTTGAACTTCTCGGTTCATATCCAGCAGCTAATAGGCCTGCTGTTTCCCGATGGACCTATGCAGTGCTTAATTTGTAAAAATGTTGTGTCAGTGCCCGTATCCAAAGCTCTGGTCAGAAGTACACAGCCCGTGCAAATTAAACCTTGGCGTGCCCAATCCAAGGCTGGTAGTTTTACATCTATCTCATGCCCCTTTAATCCATCACCAGACACTCCTGCCCCTTGTCTCACTCTTGCAGGTTCCTGCTTTTTCCCTTTGTGATTTTTTTCAACCTTTCTCTTCCTCTTCCTCACAGATTTGTGTGTGTTTTCCCTCTGTTGCCCTCAGTAAATAGCTGATGTGGAAAAATAAATGCTGGTCCCAAAAAACAAATGTCGACGACTCCCACGGCTCAAATTAACCACTAGACCTACGTCTAGCTTTTTCGGGTTCACATCCAACAGATAAGAGTCCAGTTGCCTCCCAATAGAGCCAGTGGCGTAACAAAACTTAAGTCCCCCGCAAAGTACATGGAGTGCCCCCTCTCCCCTCTGGACTTAGTCAGGAACCCTGTCCGTGTACCGTCCTGAGGGGGCCCATTGAGCTTAGGGGTCCCATGCACCATGAGGGCTGCGGGGATAATGTTCCACCACTAAATGGACCTATGCCAAAACCTTCCTCTGACTTTTTACACCTCCTCCCACTCCTTTCTCTAATAAAGGAATTGAGGGGCACAGTTACTTCTTTCAAAGAAAAGACTGAATGATAATTGCAGGTTTCCCAGAGTCTATTGAGTCTGCTGGGTTGAGACAGAGTATTCTCTGACTAGTGCTGCTGGTTTGTCCCTGGCCCCTTTATATTGAAAGGGAAGACATGCCTCACATTGGCACTGCTGATACCTTCTGAAGGCCCCAGGGGAAAGCAATTGCACTGAAATCTGTCCTCACATTCACCAGGATCTAATTTTTGACCTTTTTAGGGCACAGAAAAAAAACCTGCATGCTTTAAAAAAGGCAACATTTTTCTGAAACAGTAAACATATTTCACAGATTTATTTTATTTGAACAATGTGGCTTCATTTTTGTGTCTTGCATCATCTTTTTTTAGAAAGGGGCCTATGTAGTTTTTATCTCAGATAATAAAGCCCTTTACAAGTCAGCATAACATAACATAACCAGAGTGGCCACTCATCCAGAATGACCACTTGAAATATCATTTAGTTTGCATTTAGAGGTACAAAAGAGAAGGACTGAGAACTCATTTTGTCTTTTTCAAAGATTGATGTTGATTTATAACGCTTTTATTGAGAACGCAATGTTATTTAAGCACAGCCATTTTGTATGCCCAGTTTATCAGGCCTGCAGTGTCTAGGGGCCTCTGACTTATACAGCCTCCTTTTCATATTTGCCCCTGTAAGAGGCTTCACAAATCTCTAGCTCAGCGGCTGAGAAATGTATACTGTTTGTATCTTTTTAAAGTCTGTCTCGATCCTTTTCCTGTATAAGCTCCGCACTTGCAGAAGCCCCCAATGCCTTGGGTTTCGGTTTCTGTCACTTGTATTTCTCCATTGCTGCTTTGACGTAAGTGCATAGAAAGAGATGATTTGTGGGTGGGGGGGACGGGGTCAGCTTTACATGCTCATTAACTCGGGAGGTGACGCGCAGTTTCACTAAGTGCTCAACTGCGCTAACGCAGTTTTGCGCCAAAAAAATTAGCGCCGGCTAACGCCATTCTGAAGCGCCATGCGGGTGCCGTATTTATTGAATGGCGTTAGCCGGCGTTAGTCGACCGGCGCTGCCTGGTGTGCGTGAAAAAAAAACACGTACACCAGGCAGCGCCGGCGTAGGGAAAAATGGCGTTTGGGCGTCCCAAAATGGGGCAAGTCAGGCTAAGGCAAAAAAATCATCTTAACCCGATTTGCGCCATTTTTTTTTGGCGCCCAGACGCCATTAACATGACTCCTGTCTTAGCAAAGACAGGAGTCATGCCCCCTTGCCCAATGGCCATGCCCAGGGGACTTCTGTCCCCTGGGCATGGTCATTGGGCATAGTGGCATGTAGGGGGGCACAAATCAGGCCCCCCTATGCCACAATTTTTTTTAAAAAAAAATACTTACCACAACTTACCTTTTCTTCCCTGGGATGGGTCCCTCCAGCCTTGGGTGTCCTCCTGGGGTGGGCAAGGGTGGCAGGGGGTGTCCCTGGGGGCTTGGGAGGGCACCTCTGGGCTCATTCTGAGCCCACAGGTCCCTTAACGCCTGCCCTGACCCAGGCGCTAAAATACGGCGCAAATGCGGGTTTTTTAGTCCCGCCCACTCCCGGGCGTCATTTTTGCCCGGGAGTATAAATCAGACGCAATAGCATCGGAGTCATTTTTTAAGACGGGAACGCCTACCTTGCATATCATTAACGCAAGGAAGGTGTTCACGCAAAAAAATGACGCTAACTCCATGAACTTTGGCGCTAGACGCGTCTAACGCCAAAGTATAAATATGGAGTTAGTTTTGCGTCGAATTTGCGTCGAAAAAAACGACGCAAATTCGGCGCAAACAGAGTATAAATATGCCCCAATGTTCCGAAACCTTTCAAAGGCCACTGCAACTCTTTATTTCAGAATCATATTTGAATATTTATTTTTGTATTACTGTTTGACATTCTTTGGTGGTCTTATCCCTTTTTAGGGAAGCGCTCTGTGTTGCAGTCTTTCTTTGGGCTTCAAACCACGCCCATGTCACGTCAGTTTCTTTCATTGGTTCCTGAGCTTGCCTTTTAAAATCTGCTTGCTGTCATTAGTGAAAGGCATGCATAAGTCATGCCTTTTCTGGTGTTTAGCCCTCCTCGAGCGCAGTGACCGAATTCTGAAAACATACGAGGCTCCATGTTTTCCGACGGTTTCTGGACTACTTTTTCTCTTTTTTCACAGCGCTATCTCGCTGGGCAGAAGTCGAGCGCTTTGCATGACATTGACCCTGTTATATAGTTAATTGCACTTTTGCCGGTTACGTAGATAATTGCACTTTTGCCGGTTACATGGATAATTGCACTTTTGCCGATAGGTTTCACTACGAGTGAACTTTTTTTCCCTTTGTGTGTCTGCTTTGCACTGATGGCGGCTGTCAGCTCGCTTATGTGAAACTTTTACTTTTCAGTTTATATGGCAAGAAAAGTGCAGTTAATATATGAAACAGTTTTATTTTCATTTTCAATTTATGTGGTAAGAAAAGTCCGGTTAGGAGTTTACAATGCTAATTGCTCTAGCTCAAGCAAACGCGAGACCCGTTGCATTGCAAATGCTTGTTTATATGAGCGGGCCATACTGGGGAAAACACTGTTGCAGCTGGAATGACCCACCCCATATCCTGCTCTCGTATCACTGTTTGCACCCCCGGTGCCTTGCATCTTCGGATCATTTTCCCATTTTGTCTTCATTTTCTCCCTTTCTCCCATGTCCTATCTCCTTGTGTCCTCCCTTGACTCCCAGTCCCTGACTGAACCTCATGTCCTGCACCCGTGACTACACCTTTCCAGCCCCGCGCTCTCTGTGCCACCACCATCCACTGCTATCATGAATGGACTCTGACTTCATCTCTTGTGAAGTGCCTATGGGACACCTTGAAGTGGACCGCTCAGGTGGCCCGCTCCTCAGCGACAGCACCAACACGTGATGCTGGGACTAGAGGCCGCCAGCCTGCAGTGCTGGATGGAATGCACTAGGAATTTGACTTACAATGTCAGCTTTGAGAAATCTTGAGACAAAATAGTTTTTTCCAGTGATGAGTGTCAGAAGCCCAGGCCAATGAATCGTAATGCCCCCCTGTTTGCCCCCCATCTTTTTGAGAATGTTTCGCAAGTGCCCCCATATATCATTAATTAATTGCATTGTGCCAGGGCCAGCATGTTGTCATGGGTGCTGTTCCTGTGCCATTGGTAGTGCTTAGTGCCATGTGCCAGTACCAGAATGTTGGCATTGATGCTATCCATTACCTTTGGTGACCTTTGTTTACAAAATTACATTTAGTATATCAGAGCCAGCATTTTGTCATCGCTGTACCCCACCATATGCCACCGTTGCCCTCCCTTGTGCCACAAATTACCTCCAATATGACACTGCCAGCATTTTGCTACATGTGTCTCGTATGCCAAAAATTATATCCTACGTGCCAGTATTTTGCCATGTGTGTCCCAAATATGAAGAAAAACTGCCAGTATGTTAGAGCCAGTATTTCATCACAGGTACTTGTACCAAAAAATACCTCCTCCACGCCAGTGCCACCATTATGTCACAGGTATCCCATGTTGTGGGCATGGGTGCCTCGGTAAGCTAAGAATAACCTCCAGTGTATGAGGGTCAAATGCACTCACAAATGTAGCATATTCTCTTGTACTCATGCTCGCTTACAGTCGCTCACTCACACTCATTCCAATCACTCTTACTCACTGTTGCTCATTCTCATTTATTCTTGCTCACCTTCACTCTTATTCAGTCTTGCTCATACTCATTCTCGCTCATTCACTCTCAGTCAGACTCCTCACTTACATTCACTGTTGTTCACCTATACTTACTCATTTACTCTTACTACCACCCACGTTCTCTCACCCTTACTCTTATACACTCCTTATTTATTAATTCTAACTCACACACACTTGCACTCATTGTTACTCTCACTCAGTCTCACTCATTCATTCAAACTCACTCACACCCACTTGCACTCACTTTTACTCTCACACACATTCTTTCACACTCATTCTCACTCAATGAAACTGTTTTAATGCACAATTAAACTCATTGCAATCACATCTAGAAAAATAGATGGACATTGGAATAAAATAGCTAAGTGTTCATTAACCTCTAATAATTAAAACCAGATATGTAAAGATGAATGGCATTTACAAATGTTCACCTGAATGGAACATCACTTAGTCAGCTAAAATTTTATAAGAGCAACTTACAAGCTTTTCTAAGGCTAAGCCAATAAAACTGTAAAAAGCGCCCATTTATTTGGGAGTCAATGCTACTCATATGCAACCACCACATCTATGCATTTCTTAATTTTCAAACATAAAAGAGACAGTCTTAACATTTTTGCTCTTGTTCAAGACAAATCCTGACAGATGCACAAAATATGTTGTTGCCATAAACTGCAACCTGTATTTTAATCACCATTGATTTGGCCGTAGGAAAATCTCACCATAGTAAATAAACAAAATCTAATTCTTACTCCTGCGCTTTCCTTCAGAACTCATGGGAAGGTGGAGGTAGTTATGTGAAGCTTTACTGAGAGTCACCCACATGCATTGCCTCCTTTGTACCTCTTGTTGGACTTCAAAGTGTGATTGCAGCTTTGCCTGTGTCATAAGCAGGACTCTAAGCTGAAGGTGCGCTAATAATTTATTTGTTATAATAATTGCTTATACGTGTTCGAAATGTGCTTTTGTGTAAATACGTGAAATTTCAGGAAAATTATATGCAAGTCCATCTTTTGGTTCTATATTTAAGCACAAAATGTTGCATTATGTCAATTTTTGCCGCAAGGCTCCAATTCACTGGAAAAGTATAGGGTGATAAACACAAGTCGCGCCAGCAACAGCGGCTCGCATTGTGGCCGTTCATGTTATTTGCTTCTGTGGTAAAATTTAGCCACAAAGGAATGTAATTTACATGACGTGACATAGTAACGTAATGTCAGGAATTTTGCACACAACACAAAAGTTCCCAAAGTGTGCAAATTACACAGGGGTAATTTAAATTTCTCCCGGGTCTAATGACTTATTCCAATTATTTCACCCTTTGTTAAGTTTCAGCTGGTTAAACCCGCCAGAATTTACCAGGAGAAAAGTATACAGTATTTACCATGTCATGCAATGTTTCCCTCTCGTTTCTCGCTGATTCTCTGGGACCTCTGTGAGTGGCTGGTGTAATGCAACATTGCACCTTTCAGGTGATTCTCTAGGCCTCCTGAGTGGCTGATGAGATGATAAGTTGTATTCCTGCACTGATACACGATTCTATGGGACCTCTGAGAGTGGCTAGTGTGATGTAACGTGTATCTCTCCACTGACTGTTTGTGTTTTCTGGGAATGGGTGGTGTGATGCACCACTTTATCTCTCCATTGGTTCTCTAGGAGGACTAGAGTGCTTGGTGTGATGCAACGTGGCGTGATGCATCACTGTATTTCTCCCCTCTGTGAGTGGCTGGAGTGAGGCAACACTGTATCTGTCCACCACGTCTCTATATTTTCCCTAAATGGGTGGTGTATTGAAACACTGTATCTCTACACTGTTCTCTGTGAGCTATGTGAGTGGTTGGTGCGATACAACATCTAATCTCTCTACTAAGTTTCTGTGTTTTCTGTAAACAGGTGGTGTTTTGAAACACTGCATCTCTCCACTGGTTCTCTGTGAGCTCTGTGAGTGGTTGGTGCAATACACCATGTAATCTCTATCTTCTGAGTTTTTGTGTTTGGTATACACGGATGGTGTGTTGAAACACTACCTTTCCACTGATACTTTGCGAGCTCTGTGAGTGGTTGATGCAATACACCATCTAATCTCTATCTTCTGAGTTTCTGTGTTTGGTATAAACGGGTGGTGTGTTGAAACACTAACACTGCACTGATTGTTTGCGGGCTCTGTGAGTGGTTGGTGAGATACAACATCTTATTTTTCTACTGAGTTTCTGTGTTTTCTGTAAACGGGAGGTGTTTTGATACACTGGTTGTTTGCGCGCTCTGTGATTGGTTGGTGCCATACAAGATATTATCTCTCTACTGAGTTTCTGTGTTTTCTTTAAACGGGAGGTGTGTTGAAACACTGTATCCCTCCACTGGTTCTCTGAGAGCCCTGTGATTGGATGGTGTGATGCAACATTGTATGTTTCCACTGAACCTCTGGATTTTCTGTAAATGGAGGTGTGTTGAAACACTGCATCTCTCCATTAGTTCCCTGTGAGCTCTGTGAGTGGTTGGTGCGATTCACCATCTAATCTCTCTACTGAGCTTCTGTTTGCTGTAAACTGGTGGTGTGTTGAAACACTGTAAAGTCGGTGTGCTTTTCCTGGATCCATTTTTGTACATTCCTGATAAGGAATTTCAAATTGTGAATCATTAATTCTATCAATTTCTGATTCCTTAAAAGGAATCGTTGTACATGAGGTCCCTTGAAACTAAGAAGCTTTGCTGCTGAACTAAGAGGAATCTAGCTTTCTCATTTAGGAGGACCAAGGTGAAAACGGTGTATGCCCTCACAGAGGAGGAGGCCTGCACTTCTTACTGTAGCGTAGGAGTACAAAGTAAATGGGATTTCAAAAGATCATGGCTGCTGCAAAGCTTCACTCTAATCAATGTATTACTTATTGGTACGTTTACATTTGCAGGCCACAAGCTTAGCCTTACCGAACCTCGGAGAAGGCCAAGAGAGATCACATCACCCCTCCATCATGAGAGATCTCCACTGCTTTCTCCCAAAACCAGAAATCACTAAGTATCCAGCGTAACACAAAGAGCAATACACTTTACACTACCCTCCAACTTAAAGGAAAAAACTCATGATCTCTAGATGTAACAGACCCACCATCAACAAATGATGTCTTTCATTAGAAATCCACAAAGCAAAAAAGATCAAGACTTTAAACCAGGCCTCCTCCTTTCTGGCTCTGGTTTGGAACAATCTGCCTAAGGACCCAAGACTAAACAACACTGTCCTACAATTTAGAAGAAACTAGAAGGATCATGTATCCACGTCTATATTTAAGACTCTTCTGCTTCTATGTTCCATCATTATCTACGTTTCTGCCTCTGTCATTGCCGGCTTTTTATTTCCTACACTGTCCTACCTTGGACTTATCTTTAATGTCTTTCTCCGCTAATATGTAAAATGATTTGATTCCCATGCAGCAAGGTCTGCACTTGGTGAATACTAGAAAAAAAAAAAAAAAAATAGTGATAATCCTGAGTAAGATTGGATTCGATCACTTGTGCGGATTTCTTAAGACAACCTTTAGTTCAGTGAGTTAGGTGCAGAGGGCGGGCATCTCCTCTACAAAATTCAGTGTTGACCCAGTGTAAGGAGCTGAGATTGAAGTGCATTGGGTGTTAATGATCGGCCCAATCCTCCACCACACTTGCAGGAATGCTTTACAAACACAACCGCACTGGGTTTTGACCTGTACACTAGGTCCATTGGGAGAAATCAGCGAATCTCGCTGCTAACCCAGTGACTTGGAAGCTGGAGTATTTGTATACAGGTGGTAACATTGAGACACTGCCTTGAGAAGAGCACAGCCTTAACTGCAACCTGATCCACATGAGAGCCCACCAGCTAACCATAAGTACACATTCTCGCTTATGTAAAATGGACAGGTAGTTCATTGAGCAAGCATCAGCTGTTCGGTACACATGAAAACAATTGGTTACATTTTTGGATACTGGTGGGACAGGTTCCAAAGTTCATGCTTGTGCTGTCGATAAATAAGTGCTATGGAGTTCAGTAACAGTAACTCCTACTTTACAGATAAACATTACCTGGCAGCAACGTGGTAGTAATGTCTTTGTTTCATCTTCAAACTTGTAGAAAGACATAAAGGTATTCTTTTTTGGTTTATTCGTGGGTGTGAATATAGAGGTTTAGGAATAATTCCATTATCTATCTATCTATCTATCTATCTATCTATCTATCTATCTATCTATCTATCTATCTATCTATCTATCTATCTATCTACATGCCTGTCTCTCTTTCCCATGTATCCCCTTTCCTCTCTGTCTTATTCTCCTCATCTCTTTCTTTTTCTGTTTTTTTTCTAAATATATGTTCACCTTTTCCTCTATAGATTTCTTGTTTAGCTTCTCTAACTCTGTGTTCTCTAAAATTGTCTTCTCTCTTTCCTCAGTTTCTCTCACAGACTTACTCCTTCGCACTTTCCCTTCCCTCTTTCTACCTCGCTCTTGTTAGAATTTTCTTTATTTCTGTCACTCACTATCAGTTCCTCTCCTTTTCATCAACCAGAGTTTTTTTGCTATTTCGCCTCGGTGCTTATTTACTGTTAAAAAAAACTGTAATTACTGCAGTTTTTACAACGCTTTGCAGTCACATTTAACAGCTAAAAATTTTAAATGAATACCACCACTGTTGTCAGAATTAAGATCTCGTAAATTGTGCCATATTGGGTGCATGCTAATGTATGCAGATATATGCACACTAATTTGCATACATTACCAGAATCAACGCCGGGCCCTTTTTTTAGATTCATATTTTGACAATGACATCGGTGTGATTTTTATTGCCAATTTGCTACTCACTCCTCAGTTCAGATGTTGGATCCAAAAAACAATTAGATTTGACTCAACACGTTCTGATTAAATGTGAGCAGCTGCGAAGTGCAAGAGCAACTTTTATGTTGTCAGGAGCGACAGAGTCCCGCACAGTGGGTTTTAGTAGTGTCACTGTTAAATCTTTCTTTTATCATAGCTGGATACCACTGTGTCACGTAGGCGGCTTTATTTGGTGTCACAGGGATCTTTGCTGGTGTATGCATTTTGTACATATATGTCTTACATTCAAATTCCACCAGGAATTTGCTCACGGTGAATGCTCGGTCTGTTTCACCAAAGTTCCAGTTCACTTTTGTATCTTCTGCAGATGGGCTTGGGGCACAGGGAGGTTGGAGAGGCAGCTAAGTATGTGAGTGGGTTGATAGGAAGGTGGGTGGTAAGGGGGGAAGACTGGCAGAGGGACAGAAAAAAGGAGGTATGAAGAGGTAGAATGCGTGTGTGCGGACTGTACCCGAAGAGGGAGCATGGCTTAAAGCAAAAGGAAGTTAAGTAAGGGTTCATGTGGCCCCTAATACATTTTGTAATGAAAAATGAAAGGGAGTGAGGTAGGTTCACAGCAGCCTCACCCATGTGCTTCTTGATAAAGGGCAATCTACAGCTATGAAACAGTAGCCGCTGGTCCCACCACAGCAGAACCAGTTCCATTCATAAGGATGTTCTCAGGGAGGGCGATATGAGATGCGGGGAAGAAGGAGAAAGGTGATTGGGTGAACTGCAAAGATTTGAGGGCCTTTCAGATGTCGAGCGGATCATCAATTGCTTCAGTAGAAGAGGGTGGAGTGAGAGGAGAAACTGGACTTCTGCACAAACAAAATTAACTCCGCAAACTCCACTAGAGAGTTATTCAAAGTGATAAACATTTTGTCCACAACTAAAGACCCTACCAACTTGGATGGATCCCACGAATTCTGCAACAAGTTAGCAAACTATTTTTAATCAAAAATTCTCATCATCTTTTCAGAATACATACGATGTAAATAATCCTGCATACTTTGATCCACAAGTTAAGCTAATTATTTCAGAAAGCAGAGAGGGAACCATAAACCGTGCTGTGGTCCTTTCTTCTGTCACACAAATAAAAGAAGAACAAACGGAATCCCATTTTTTGGACGACAAGTCTGGGTCCCCTTTTGAGGCGTGCCCTCCTAAAATCATTCAAGTATTAGCCAGCACAATTGCTGCCTCCTTTACCTCAATCATGAACAGAGCCATTATCACAGGATGCCAGCCGCATTTTTGGAACGAAGATGCAGTTAGATCTTTGTTGAAAAAACCTAATCTAGACCACAATGGTTTAAAAAATATATATATCATTAGATGTCTCTGCTCACAATACCCGCAAACATTTTAGAAAAACATCTAAATGTCCAGCTCATGTCCTATTTTGAGGAACAGGAATTGCTGAACACCTCTCAATTTGGATTCAGGAGCAGCTATGGCACAAAAACTGCCTTGGCTTCAGCTGTGCACAGCATTAGAACATTAGTCGATGCAGGTCAGGCTGCGGCACTGACCCTCTTGGATCTGTCCGCAGCCTTTGAAACCATCTACAGACCCTTCTGACAGATCAACCACTACAACTAGGTATAAAAGGCTAGGGCTTGTAACTCTTAACATCTTTCCTTACCCAAAGATCTCAGATTGTGACCTACAATCAAATTAAATCAGGGTCTTTTACTCTGCCATGTGGTGTGCCTCAAGGATCTCCCTTGAGCCCAACATTGTTTAATATATATGTATTCACGCTGGCCAAATTGATTTGATCTTTTGGGTTACATGAACTCTCCTACGCTGATGACACACAAATAATTTTGTCCATCACAGACGACAGACATTTCATTTCCCTCAACTTTTGCAATTGCATGAAGGCAGTTGCCAATTGGATGAGAATTAATTGTCTATAATTAAATGCAGACAAAACAAAAGTCATCATGGAGATCAATCCTCCATATGGAATAACAACTGGTGGCCAGATGTGCTGGGATCGTTGCCTGTACCCACCAATTCGGCAAAAAGTCTGGGTGTTATTGTAGACAAAAATCTTGCTTTTGATCTGTAGATTAACCGTACAATTTTCACGTGTTTTAATTTTATCAGGATCCTCTGCAAAGTGTTCCCTTATATTCCAGTGTCAGCAAGCAAAGTAGCTGTTCTGGCCCTGGTTTCCTCACAACATCACTACTGTAACACACTTTATCTGAATATCAATAAGTTATCTTTGACCGAGCTGCCAACTGTTCAGAATGCAGCAGCGAGACAGATACCGGACATCCCCAAATCTCAATCAATCTCACCAGGATTAATTAAGCTTCACTGGCCACCAATGAAAAAATGCATCATGTTTAAGGCCTTGTGCATTGCACACAAACCTCACATGATTCAGGGCCTAGAGCATTCAGAACAATGTTTCACTGGCATGTACCAATCAGACTTCTTCAATAGGTGTCTGAGAATCTGGTAGTGGTCCCCAAGTTTTGAAAAGCAAAATGTGGAGGTAGATCCTTCCTGCTGGCTACTGTTAAATTATGGAATTCTCTTACCCGTCACGTTATGAGTCGGAAAAGCTGCATGGCTTTCAGGAAAGCCCTTAAAACTTTCCCCTTACCTTATAAAATACAGGCCCTTGGGGGCATGCAATGAGAGTCTGCTCTTGACATCCAGCCAAGCACATTCTTTAGTGTCTTGCCGCCTTCGGGTAACTGTGCGCTTCTATGCACTCCATTTCATTTCATTTTAAATTGGAAGGCTGGTAGATTAACCAGTTGCCTTTTGTGTTCAGGAACACAGTTTAGAGTTTATAGATCTGGCATTGCTTGGCCTCATGGGATGGCTGGGGTAGTTTTAATTGAATCCAGAGGTGGAGACGAGAAGATCACTGTTGTAGAAAGATTTGTGGACAATACAGCATGTCTTTTGGCTACTAGATATCAATAGAGTGAGTGTAACTACCTTGGGATGTGATTAAGGTGAGGCGGAGGCAAAACAGCTTAACAGAGCACAAGTAAGATTGATAGGAAGTGAGTTGGTTCAACCAAGATCTCTGGGTGTGATTGATTGAGAGTTCACTGAGACTATATCGACACCAGAGATTTCCGCTGGCATTAAATATGATTTGACTGAAAGAGGCATGAATCCATATATCAGCCGATACCAGCTATTAATTTTACTGAAAATCTGACTTTTTATGGTGATCACATACATGAGTTTAAAGCAATGCATGGACGCGTGGTGCAGTCAGCTCGAAGTTGCTTAAACGCAACCACTTTGATAGCCACATTACTCTAAATATTGCTTATTCAGGAAATTATCAAAAAAGCACCAATTTAATTGTGGTATGTTTCTGTTTAGATAATTTAAAGGTCACATGTAGTTGTCCATATTTGGACCACAGTTCCACTGATGGGGCAGAGGAAAAAACCTATGCCACACTGGTAAAACAAAGACGGCCATGTTTCTTCTTCCCCACTTTCATGGCAGGGTTTTACACTGTGGTGTCTCTCAATGGCAGAGTGGCTTAACAGAGGGAATCCTCAGTGGCAGACTCTGCCCCCTGTAACCTGCCACTTTTCTCAGCCCTGTGACTCTCCACAATGACTCTGCCCTTCATGACACCACCCGCATACCTCAGCCTTGACTCTAGCCCTCTTCTTCTGTTGATTAAAAGGACCCCTTTCTTCCACCCACCCCCTTCCCGGACCTGATGTGTGCACTGGACATGTTTCATCTCCAAAGTGGAGTTGCTATTGCAGTCCCCAGCATCCTTGGACATCAGGGACCTTTTTGTACAGTTTCATGACAAAATGTCAGGGTTTACACTAACTATGTGCAGAAGATTCAATAGAAGTGATGTTCATTTTCACCCCTCACTGTGCCTAGCACTATCCACAGATTTTAGGACATGGAAGCCAAGCACAAGACATCTATTTGCCAATAGCACAGATACTTAGCTCAGAAAAAGTTCGCAGAAGAACATTATAGCGTGTTCTGTGACTTATGGCATGTGTTGTGTGAGCTCATAACCATAACTGGCAAATTTTTGTGGTTTTACATGTTTGATCAAGAACCATAGCTCAGTTTTTATTTGTGTTTTTCAGTGAATTTCAAAGTTAAAAAAAATGATTTACTTAATTTCCAGCTCCTGCAGTACACAGCCGTCAGCTGTGCACAGCCGGGGTTGGACACAGGGCTTGGCCGGCCTGCATCCATACCCTGCAACCAACCTGCTGTGTCCACCCAACACCTTCTGCACACATCCTTTGGCAGTGTAGAACGGACTTGCCACAGCCCCTGGATTATGGCCAGGCCCTGCTTCGTACCGGCAGTTGCCAGGGCCTTTGCCCTACCTCCTTTCTTCCAAGGAAATCCAAACACTCATTTTAGTGCTTGGCTTTGCTTGTGCTTTTTTTTACATTGCCTAAAACACTCAAAGTCAGAAGCAACACAAGGGTCATTCAAACTGGAGGTCAGATTCAGCAAATAAAACGGCCCCTGGCAAGCATGCTTGTTGGCTTTGAATGAATTCCATGTTGTTTCTGTGCTTTTTAAAGGAGGGCCTTGTACTTTCCACATGTTCGTGTCCCCATCAACACTGACGTTGGGTCGGTCACCTTCTGGGTGCCCCTTCAGGACTCTGGAGTTTTTTTCCCGCAGCACAAAACTTGTGAGTCGAAGTTGACCCTGGAGTTTCAAGCTGGTGTAAAAAATAAGTGCTAGTCCAGCTAATCACAGTTTATAAAAAAAACAATTGACATGATTCATTAGTCATGACATGCATGTTAAAATAGCAGAAGCATACAAATGTGTCAACCCTTTAAATTCAATTCCCACCTAGCAACTTTTTAAAATGCTAATACCTAAAAAAAAGTACTGAACAACCCCCCCCCCAAAAAAACCCCACACTTTTCCAAGTAAAGTTCTACTTTCATGAAACGTTTAGAGTAAGTCCATTCATCGCTCTTTACTGCTACATCTGTCAGAAAAAACTCCAATGAAAGCTAAAATGGGAATCCACTGTTCCCCCTCCCCCCACCCCCCACACCCTATTTTAACTTTTTTCCCCATGGACAGATCTTCTTGAATCTTGCCATGCTGAAACTTAGCTGACCTGTTGAGTAGATTGGCAAGTTTCGTGTAAATCTGTCACCTGGGTTAAAGGTTTTTGGCAAATCAAAAAATGCCTTTTGAAAGGAAATACCATTTCAAACATAACACAGTGGCTATCACCACTGTGTGATATATGTACACCACAAGTGGACTGGCATTTACATTGTCCAATCCTAGCAAAGGACGCTGCCGAGCGACTGTGGATTGACTCATTTGCCTTTCTCATATATTTACTATTTGGGGCACAAGACGAATAAATGATCTTCCCAGAATCACGATTCACCGTCATGTGCCAGAGCAAGGATTAGAGTCAGAGTAGTGAACCACAGCTTGATCACTGGGTCATGTCTTCCTTGCATACAGTGCATAATACAAGCCACGTGGCTTCCCCTCGAAAAGGCAGTACTGATCTCCTGGCACAAAAAGCTTCAGTGGCATACTCTGCAAAATGCTGGATGCTTGCACTGTCAAGAATTCCATCAACAATTTATGGAATTCTGCTTTTAATAATATCTACAATCTGGCAGAGGCCAGTGGACAGACTCCCTGTCCCCAGACAGGTTTCAGGAATCAGACTTCTGCTTCCCATTCAGGCCCTGATTAATACTTGCACTAGGTCTGAAATGACTGATTCTTGCTGTTCTTGAGATTGTTGTACCTCTACAATAATGCGCCCCCTCCAATGAGGTCTAACAATGCAGAAGCAAGAATTACTGGGTCCAAATACAGACGGTTGCTCCCAGATCCAGGGACAATTCTACTCCCATGAACCTCCTGCACTGAGCAAGTGGTAAACGGAAACGAGGGGCCAGTGCTGGGTATGAGGGCTGGGTCAGGAGGCGAGGAGGGTGCAACTGGTCAGGAAAGAGAGGGTTGGCAGGAGACTGAGCTGCACCTGTGCCCACTGCCCGATGCCGGGATAAGCACATGATTATACAGAGTGGCATTTCACACGTGCAGCAACACTGGGCCAGCGGTGATCAGCCAGATCCGTATTCTGCCCTCCGTGAAGATACAGCTCTGCCTGACTTGTAATGGGCCCCTAAGTCCTTTCCTTAGCCCTTCTGGCAGAAGGTCTTATTATGAAGCAAATCTTCCTCTGCAACATACATTTGATATTGACTCTGTTTTGGATAAGGTAAGCCCAGTGCTAGAACATTTCTAGCACTGAACAGAGCTATCCTAAGGATTCTGGTCATGTGATCTGTCTTTGCCCCTAAATGGGCCTTATCTTACCGAATGCTCATGTATTTACTTGGTCGAGCTACTCCAACTATGTCCTTCTAGCAGTGGTATAGTGAAACTTGAGGCCCCCCCTGCACAGAGCAGGGAGGGCCCCCTTCTGGACTCACGCAGGAGCTCTCAGGCCAGAGTACTGTGCTGAGGGGGCTCCCTGGAGCTCCAGCTTGCCCCCGCCCTGTGGCGGGTGCAGAGGCCTTTGTTACGCCATTGCCTTCTAGGTCCTCTGGTTCCTCTTTCGACCCTTGTTTACCTCAGATCTTCTCAAGGGATTCTTGTTCTTGACCAATAATCTTCTATCCATCTGTAATACGTCCATACAACTATCTAAGGTCCCAGAATTATGGAAACAGGCCAAACACAGATCTGGAGGTCGTAAGTAGGGGTGTGTAAAAATCACGTAATATGCTTTTACATAATTACACAAAATTACAGCAAACGTACATGAAATTATGCATAATTATTCACAATGCAAATGAGTAATGTTACACTATATTTAAACAAGAGCACCACAAACAACAGCAGCTCATGGTCTGTTGTCCCTGTACGTTTGTGGTACACTTTTTAACATAATTTACTATGACTTGCACCATTCACAGTAATTTTTACCATGAATGGCACATAATTAAGCCAAGTGACACAATGGCGTCATTTCAGGAATTTCTTGTGACAAGAATAATGTGAAATTCCTAAAAATAAACAAATTACGCAGACAAAATTAAAAATTTGCACAGGCCTAGTTCTAAGCAACCTTTGCCCTAATTCCCACATTCCTTTTCCTATTTAGAACAAATTTTTGTGTATGTCAGTGCATGTACTGAGACATCTAGAATACCATTTTTGAACTGATTGTTATACTGATTGTTATACTTACTCAAAACACTACTAGAACTTTAACATTTAATAGATTTATGCCTATTTTAAATGCATTGTTACCTTGTTACCTCATGCTGTACACTGCACATTTCTGCCTAATTGTTCAAGAAAGCCTAGCCTCCTTCTGAAGTTGGCATAACTAAGTGAGACACTGCAGATTTAGTGACGTCAGCCTTTTACCGTAGCTTGTTGTCTCATTTTTATTTCAAGGCCTTCTCACATTTTTTCCCACAAAATAACCTTGCACCTGCCCAATAGGTTTTATCTGAAGTTTCTGTTTAATCAAAGTTTATAAACGTAACGCTGAAATGTATAGAATTTAGTATAACATGCTCCAACTGATCATACAGCACAGCACTGGTTTCTTCTTTCAGCATAAAATGCAAGAGCTATGCAGACAATACCCAAATTCTGCCATCTCCACATACGTATAACAATGCAAAATGCCAGAAATGGCCCTGGACACCTTTAAATTCAGAAAACTGCCTGCATGTAGAGAAAACTCAAAACTATTGATAGGATCACAAAATAATATATGTGAACCAAAACATGTGAAGCAAAAACTCATGAGTTTACAAAGCCTAATAGTTTACTCCACCCTTTGCAATTTGGGTTTAGTGCTGGCCACAGCACAGATTCGGCGCTTCTCGGTGTCATGAACTTCCTGAGATATCAACTGGACAATAGTTGAGCTGCTGCACTGATTTTATTAGATCGTAGTGCAGCATTTGATACTGTAAATCACAGCACGCTCCTACAAAGAATAGAGGGCATCGGAATAAAGGATAATGACATAGCCTGGCTCAGATCTTTCTTGCATGATCGGACGTTCTATTTTAGAGACTAAGAGCCAGATGTAGCATTTTCCGATTTTGCGAATCGGAAATTGCGAGTCGGTGCGACTCGCAATTTCCGATTCCCAAAATCGGATGCAGTACGGTGTCTCAGACACCGACTGCAAGTCGCTATGGGGTCATTAATATTAATGAGGTGGGTCGCATTTTACGACCCCATAGCGAGTCCCTGCACTCACAGGGATGGTGGCCTGCTGAAGTCAGCAGACCTCCATGTCTGTGACTGATTTTTAAATAAAGCAGTTTTTTTATTTTATTTTGCAGCCCGTTTTCCTTAAAGGAAAACGAGTTGCAAAATAAAAAAAGTAACGAGACCATTTGGTTTCGGTTTTTCATCCATTGGACCACTGCCTGCTCTGAAAACCCCTTTTTGGCAACATTCACAAAGGGGAAGGGGTCCCATGGGGATCCCTTCCCTTTTGCGAATGGGTTACCACCAGTGTGACACTGGTGGTAACTGCGAATTGCTTTGCGACCGCATTCGCGGTCACAAAGCAATTTAGCATAGCAATGCGAGTCGCAAATAGGAAGGGGACACCCCTTCCTATTTGCGAGTCGCATTCACAATTTGCGAGTCGGTACCGACTCGCAAATTGTGAATGGGCATCGCATTAGGCATTTTGCATGGCGCAAACTGCAATTTTTGCAGTTTGCACCATGCAAATTGCATGCTACATCTTGCCCTTGGTGTCTCTGTATGCCTCTGAACACTCAATGCGCACCAGTTTTATGAGGTTGCCCGCAATTCTGTGAATTAGGAAATCCTGCCAAGGAGGTCGAGTATTCTTTTTCCTTGGGCTAAGACTCTGGAATGATCTCCCTTCTAGACTGAGGGAGTGTCAGTCACTCTCTTTGCTTCACAAATCTTTAAAAACAGGCTGTTTCAACTTTCAGAATCCTCCTAATTCTGGTTTTCCTTGGATGGATCCCGGTCTTAATCTACTTTCTGTCTTTGAGCGTAGTGCTGGGAAACCTTTTTTAGGTAGCCATGCGCTTTACAAAGCATGCATAATAATAATAATAATAATAATAATAACAGGGATTGTTTGTGTGCCTAATGTATATGTGGAATGTAGGGCTTTTAGAATAGTTGTGAAAAAACATGAATGTAGGAAGTGATAGCTTATTTTCAATTGTTGTTAAGATAAGAGCTTTTTTTAATGTTATAGAAAATGATATTGGCATAGCATAGCAAGTTTGTTGATGACTTTATGTTAATTAAACAGAGTTCTCCCAGGATGGTGTATATGGACAGTGTAGTAGTGATCCCCCGTTCATCAGACTGTCGAACCACAAAAATGCAGCAATCAAATTAGAGGCTCAAGAAAAAATGAATTAACTAGCTGATCCTAAGTCTTAAAGCACTTTCATCTATTCTGTAACACATCGGATACCTGGATGTGGGCATAACCAGGGTCAAGATCTATACATAAGCCCCATCTCATGGCAATGTTATGCAACATGCAACAGGCTGCAAACATCTTGCTCACATTTTCTGGAGAGTACCTCAGCATCCACCAATAGGATCAAGACATCTGAATCATGAGTTAATGATCTCAAAAGTGTGTTCAATAATGACATATGTGTATCCTATTGCACCTCTGTTGAGGAGGTGTGGTTGGATAACTTTTGAGTGTGATGAGAGGGGGGAGAGAGAGCATGCACTGCTTCACCTGCAACACAAATTATTTTTTACAAGGGAGTCCTCTAATGTAATTCATCCTGCAGCCATACATGCAGTGGGTTGAAGGCAATGTGTGTATATTGTGCTGTAGGAATTGCTGAGTATGACTAAGATGCCACTCAGATGCACATGTAGCCTGAGTGTTAGGTCTTATTTCCTACAGAATGAGCCACATGTCTCTGAAAATTCCCAGCAACCAAGCAAAGTGGAAGAGGTGACTGCTGAAAGATGTAGCTGTTGTATGGGCTTCCACGAAAGGCAGCATATACATCAGTGTCAGATCCCCTGACATCTGAGGTGTCCGCCACCACCAGAGAGCTTCCATCGGAGGATGTATCACTTTCAGAACTGTCCCCTCCTGTCTCCGCCGTGGTGCTCCCCTCGCCCTCAGTCCCACTGGTGCCCTCACCGTCGGTGGATTCGGCCTCCTGGGCCCTGTGGGATGAAGCTCCATCCGTCGCCGGTACCTCTGCTCCTCCGCCAGATGATGCTAATGCACAGAAGGACAGGGAGACAAAACAAAAAGGGGGGGGGGGAAGAGACAGAGGACACACTTGGTCAATGCCAGCAACAACACCACCGTTGGGGTACACAACACACAGGGAACAGCCCTAGGCACTAGGCAATGCACTACCAGTCACAATGCTAGTCACCAGGCCATGGACAGTAATATCTAACACCAGTTGCAGCATACCTGAGTCCCACAAATCCCTGCCCAGTAGTGGATGCCCACTAGCTTGTTTGGAAGTGGAGTGCATGAGCCCCTGGCCAACATGGAACCTACCCTGCAATGTCCGGCCTGGCCTAGGGGCACCAACAGGCGCACATCCCCCACCAGAGACCCCCCCCCACGTGCAAGTAGTATATTGGGAACTGTACTCACCTCCTTGTGGCTGCTCTGATGGCCTCAAGCACCCATCCAGCTACGGATAGGCCACCAATGCACGCTGCCCAGGACCCCTCAACCACCCCCCATTACACAGGCCTTCACACACAGCACTCCATGCATTCATGCCCCATGCATCGTGCACAAAGTGTACTCACCTGTTGGTCTGGAGGCCCATACAGCAATCGGTACTGGGGTAGGACCCCATCCACTAGTCTCTACAACTCCGCAGCGGTGAAGGCAGTGGCCCTTTCCCCAGTGACTCGAGCCATGGTCGCTTTCAGACACAGGTCACAGCAGCACTTGCAGCGTAGGTCCTCTCCTGTTGAAGGTCAGGTAGCAAGTTAGTGAACAGAAAGAAAATGGCATTCATGTCCGCAGCGGTGCGTACTGTCACCGCCGGCATACATCACCATTGGCTACTGTAACCCATAGGGCCCAATGATAACCAATGAGGAGTTGCACGGCGGTACTCGACCGCCTCCTGCAACAGCGCAAAACGTCAGCGGCATTACCTCATTTCCACCTGTCCCTCCACACAGGACAGGTGTCCGCCATTTCAGGGGGGGGCAGGCCATGGCACCTAACTGCGTCACAGCAGACATAAGAACATTTTGGGACTAAACATCAACATACTGTTTCTGTCACAACATGCAATGCATTGTACATTGAGGAAATGTCGGAAACTTACCAGTTGCTCATCGTTTTGCCCACTAGATTACAACCGCTGAGGATGAATAGGAGATGGAGACATACCCCGTGTACAGGCCCCTGTTGGACTTGGCAACAATGGAGGACAGGCACATTATCCTCACCTACAGACTTGATAGGGCCACAATCCAAGATCTGTGTGCCCAATTGGAGCCAGACCTGATCTAAGCTATCCGTCAGCCCACTGGGACCCCCCCAACTCTTGTGCAAGTCCTATCTGTGCTCCATTTCTTGGCAAGTGGCTCCTTCCAAGTGACAGTGGCCTTGGCAGCAGGAATGTCACAGCCAATGTTTTCAAACGTGCTGACCAGAGTGTTGTCTGACCTGATGAAATACATGTCCACATTGTATTCCCCCAGGTGGAGGATTTGGTCACAGTGAAAGCTGACTTCTATGCAATGAGACATATCCCCAACATTGTTGGGGCAATTAATTGATGGTACATTTATTGACTTTGTCCCCCCCCCGGAGAAATGAACAGAAATCAGAAATCGAAAGAGCTTTCACTCTATGAATGTTCGGATAGTGTGCCTGGCAGACCAGTACATCTCCCATGTGAATGCAAAGTATCCTGGGTCTGTACATGATGCCTTTATCCTGAGGAATAGCAGCATCCCATATGTGATGGCTCAACTCCAGAGGCACTGGGTGTGGCTAAAAGGTGAGCCCATGGTCACCACCCAGTGTATGTTGGTATATGGGTGTGGGGTTGGCCCTAAGGGTGAGTGTGTGGCTAACAGGTATCCCTCGATATTTGCAGGTGACTCTGGTTACCCCAGCCTCTCATGGCTACTGACCCCAGTGAGGAATCCCAGGACAAGGGCAGATGAACGTTACAATGAGGCACATGGGCGAACAAGAAGAATTATAGAGCGAACCTTTGGCCTCCTGAAGGCCAGGTTTCGGTGCCTCCATCTAACAGGTGGTTCCCTGTGCCACTACCCAAGAAGGTGTGCCAGATCATCGTGGCATGTTGCATGTTGCACAACATTGCCTTGAGACGCCAGGTGCCTTTTCTGCAGGAGAATGAGGCTGGAGATGGGCGTGTGGCATCGATGGAGCCTATGGATAGTGACGAAGAGGAGGCAGAGGATGAGGATGTGGACAACAGAACATCTATGATTCAACAGTACTTCCAGTGACACACAGGTAAGACACTGTAACTTCACCTTCCATTGCAGTTTTGTGTTGAAAATCTCCACTCTCAGGCTGCTGTTCCCACTACTATGGCCACTTACTGTACCCTTTGACATGTCTATTCACAGATATCTGTGCCCTACTCTGCCTCCTGGTGTATTGACTGCAGCACAATACAGGTCATACCTATGTATACATTACTGTACAGTCTAATTGCAATGTCTACAGATTGTTTAAAGGAATACATACCTACATCATTTGACATACTACATACTTTTTTCAAAGGGTGTTTATTTAATTGCTGAAAAGTTAATGAGGATGTGCAGTGGGCTTGGGTGATGGTGGAGGAGAGTCCAGGATAGAGTCCATTATCTTTGTATCACAGGTGCATTGCCCATGGGGGCATAGGAAGTGGAGCAATGGCAGTTCAAGGTGGACAGGGTGACAGAGTGGGACACAAGGGTGACAATCAGGAGAGTCTTATTTCCTGGCGGAGGTCTTGGCAATGTTCTCTGGCTTCTGCCTGGATCACAGCGACAGTTTACGGGGTGGTTCTCCTTCTGCAGGGGGAGGGGTGCTGGTGGCCTGTTGTTCCTGTGGCGGGGCATCCCATCCACTAGCATCAGTGGAGGTGGAGGGCTGTTCATCGATGTGGCTACTGTCAGGGGCCCGTTGGTGTGCCACTGCCTCCCTCATGGTGTTGGCCATGTCTGCCAGCACCCCTGCAATGGTGGCCAGGGTGTTGTGGATGTCTCTCAGGTCCTCCCTGATCCCCAGGTACTGTCCCTCCTGCAGCCGCTGGGTCTCCTGCAACTTGTCCAGTATCTGGGCCATCATCTCCTGGTAATGGTGTTAAGCTCCCAGGATGTTGGTGAGTGCCTTGTGGAGAGTCGGTTCCCTGGGCCTATCCTCCTCCTGTCGCACAGCAGTCCTCCCAGCTTCCCTGTTGTTCTGTGCCTCTGTCCCCTGAACCGTGTGCCCACTGCAACTGGCCCCAGGTCCCTGATAGTCCTGTGTTTGTGGGGTTGCCTGGGATCCCTGTAGTGCTGGACACACTGCTGATTGACATGTCCTGGGGACAGAGGTATGGACCCGCTGGGTGGGTGCTGTGGTGGTGTTTCCTGAGGGGGGAGGCTCTGTGGTGGTATGGGACTGTGGCTGGGTAACTGACTGTCCGGAGGTCCCTGATGGGCCAGGTTGGTCATCCTGATCCAGGCGAGCAGAGCTGCTGTCATCCCTGTGGACCTCTTCTGGGGGGGACTGGTTGTTGCTGGCACCTCCTCTCCGGTGACGTTGGGTGTGGGACCTGTGGGGATGTAAATGCAGTCTTAATGTTTCTGCATGTGACATCTTGTGCATGGGTGTGTTGCCCTGTATGGTTGTGGGTGCCCTGTCAGCTTTGCCTTATGTGATTAGTTATTTTGTGGGCTAGGTGACTCTCTCTAGTGTGCATGCTGTGGTGATGGGTGTCCATACAGGGCTGTGAGTGATGTCCATGCATTAGTGGTGCATGCAGTGCTGGGTACTGGGATGGGTGGGTTGTGATGGTGGGGTGTATGTGAGGTGGTGGGCTGATGGGGGTGAGGGTAGGGGTGGGGTTATGTGATGGCATGCAGGTAGGGGGTGATAGTAGTAAAGAGTTGACTTACCAGAGTCCAGTCCTCCTGCTACTCCTGCCAGGCCCTCAGGATGCAGTATTGCCAAGACTTGCTCCTGCCATGTTGTTAGTTGTGGGGGAGGGGGTGGGGGTCCACCACCAGTCCTCTGTACAGCTGGGGGAGGAGGTGGGGGTCCAACGCCAGTCCTCTGTACAGCTATCTTGTGTCTTGCAACCATGGAATGCACCTTCCCCCGTAGGTCTTCCTGATGTCATCCCTTGTTCTGGGGTGCTCTCCCACGGCGTTGACCCTGTCCATGATTCTCCGCCATAGGTCCATCTTCCTTGCAATGGATGTCTGCTGCACCTGTGATCCGAATAGCTGTGGCTCTACCCGGATGATTTCCTTCACCATGACCCTTAGCTCCTCCTCTGAGAAATTGGGGTGTCTTTGTGGTGCCATGGGTGCAGTGTGAGTGGTGTGTGTGAGGGTGTGTGGGGTGATGTGTTGGGGTGTGTGCTGTGAGGTGCGTGGATGGTGTATGGGTGATGGTGTTCTGTGGCTCTGGTTCTGTGGGTGCTCTTGGTGTGTCTCTCTCTCAGTTGTCAATTTCTTTGAGTCATAAAGGGTTGTGGGTAATGTGTGTGTGTGTTTTATAGTCATATGGGTGTGTGGGAATGGCGTGTGTATGAGTGTCAGGTGTGTGTTGTTTGAATTGTCCAATGTGGTGTTGTTTTGTATGTGTGTGTGTATTTTGAGCACGGCGGTATGAACCACCAATGGTTTACCGCGGTTGACTGTCCGCCGCAGTGATTCGTGGGTCATAATGCTGTGGGCGTAGTTCTGTTGGTGTAACGGTGTGGGTTTTACCATTTTATCACTGACCTTTGGGCTGGCGGACTTGTGTTTGTGTCTGTATAGTGATAGATTGCTATGTGTGTGTCATAATATGGGTAGCGGTATACCGCCGCGGTCGCCGTATGTTGGCGGCAGTCGGCATGGCGGTAAGCGGGACTTACCGCCAATGTCATAATGAGGGCCTAAATTTCATTTGTGCTTCTCTGGCGCCTTTTTCCCAAACCTCTATCAGGGCAGACCATTCTTCCATATCATAGTCTACCCGTAAGCATGTTTGCCACTTGGCCATGAGGGATAAAAGAAGAGGTGTTGGTTCAGCAGTTTATGCACGCCTGATGTCACTCCACGAAAAGAGCCCCAGGTTTGCAAATAATCAAGCACCGGTGAGTGGTGCAGAGTCTGCGGACAAGTACCCATGCGGCTATAAAGACAATGTGAAAGCTGCTGGTATTGCCAGGAATAATGGTTAGGGAGGCTAAATTCGGCTTGCAGAGCCGGAAACGTTTTTAGTAGTCCATTCTCAAGGTGTTGGTCGATAGTTAGAATACCTTTAGTTCGCCAGCCTTCCCAGTCAACCATTTCCCTGCCTATCATTAAGCCAATATTACCCCAGAGTGGAGCGTGAGTGTGAATTCGAGGGTCTACTCCTAAAAGGCAGTGGGCTCGACACCATGAATGTAGCATGGCTTGCACTACTGGGTGGGTGGGATGTGATGTGGAGGCTTTGATGTCGTAAAGTACGTTCAGGCCTCTTGTTTTATTCATGAGAACGCGTTCCGCCTGTACTCAAAGGGGTGGATCCGGTTTGCTCGGGAACAGGAAGATCAGCTGAGACAGGTGGAGCGCCAGCGCATAATGTTCCATGGAGGGCAAGCCCAGGCCTCTGTATTCCCGACGCGCGAGGAGCGTGGCTTTGGATAGTTTCAGCCGCATGGCACCCCATATGAATTTACGTATGCAGGAATCTACTTTCCTTAGCATTGGTAACGGTACCTGTAGTGGTAGCATCCCAAGGATGTATGTGTAGCGGGGTAAAGCTATCTCCTAGGCCGAAACGCTTTAAGGTTTTGAAGAGGTACCACCATTCTATTCTATCGAAGGCTTTTTTGGCATCAAGGGAGATAGCCACTGCTTCCTTCCTGGAATCTCTAGCACCCCAGAGTGAGTGTACTAGTGTGCAGAGGTGATTTCTCGATGATCTCCTGGGTACGAATCCTATTTGGGCATTATGTTTGAGACGGGCCGCCAAGACACAAGCCAGTATTTTGACATCTCCATTGAGGAGGGAAATGGGTCGGTACCTGTTGCATAATAAGGGGTCTTTTCTAGGCTTTGGGAGGACCAATATGGATCTCCTATTAGAAACAGGGTTCAAAGAGCCTGTCCTTTCCGCTCACTGGAAGGCTTCATACAGAGAGTCCACAGTTTCAGATTCCGTCCATTTATAGAACTCCGCCGGAAACCCATCTTCCCCAGGTGCCTTGTGGTAAGGTAAGTTAGAGATGGCCTGCTTAATTTTCTCTTTGCTGATATCTCCTTCTAATAGCCCTCTACCCTCCTCCGTGAGGCTGGGTATTCAGGCCCCCTCAAAGAACGCAGTTAGACAGTCATGGTTCGTTCAGTTTCTGGGCACCAAAGGCACCGGCTATGTCCTGAGGGTGTATGAGGAGTGTACCATCAGTATCTCGGATGGCAAGGATGGCTAACGCTGCCTGTTGTTGGCATAATTGGGCTGCTAACAGTTGCCCTGCCTTTTCCCCCTGCTCACAATGTCTGCCATTTAGCCTTAGTAGTGTGTACTCTGCCTGGGAGGTATAGAGGACATTAAGCTCTGTTTTCACCGTTTCAGGGTGACACCGTGTGGCTGGGGGGGGTCACAGTGTATGCTCGAGTGCAAGATATTATTAGTTCCTCTAGATCCTGTCGTTGGGAGCGGTTCTGGGCGTTGGTGAGGGCAGCATCCCTCATAAGTTGTCCTCTGATTGCTGCTTTCGCCGCTGCCCAAAAAACCTGAGGGGACTAAACCGAGCCCAGTTACATAAGTAGTGACGTGATCACAAAGTTGATCCTTGCCCTGTACTGTACGATAGCGAGACGTGTTTAGACGCCATGGCTTGCGGTCTGGGAATATAAGACCCAGTTCTAGTGCTAAGAGCACTGGGGCATGATTGGATAGCGCCGCCTCCAGGAGGCCCTAGCCACAGGAACCAGTTTGTGAGAAACAAGGAAATAATCCAGTCGGGACTGCGTACTGTGGACCGGCAACATGAATGTGTATTCCCGATCGAGCGGGTGGGACAAGTGTCAGTGGTCCACCAGCCCATGATCTGTCAGTACATCTCCCCATAGGGCTCTGTCTGCATTGTTGCTGATATCTAAACTGCCTGTTCGGTTTAGGACCGCATCGCAAGCCAGGTTCCAATCTCCTCCCAAAAGGTATTGAGTGGCTCCAATCTCCGTGAGGAGACGGTTAAAGTGCTGAAAAAATGAACGTTTGGAACCTGTGGGAGCATATATGGACCCTACACAGAGCGTGTGGATTCCGAGTTTGAGTTCGGTGAGGATGTGGCATCCGTCCAGGTCAAACCAATTATTTGAGCACCTTGCACTGTAGGGAGTGGCGGATTAGTATCACAACACCACATTTACGCGCTGTGCCGGAGCCCCCCGATGTGGATGGTGGGCTTCCGCTATAAAACACCCGGCCCACCCAATCTCAGCGTAATTTCTTGGACTCTGAGGGAGATGAGTGCTTTTCTTGCAGATGAGCAAAATCTGTACGTTAGATTGTAAATAGGATAGGACCTTCTTTCTTTTGATATAATGTGTGAGGCCATGAACGTTCCACGACACTGTCGTCAACGGGAGGGTAGTTCCCATGCCCTGGAGTGTCATCTGGGTCTGGCGGGTCAGGGCAGTTGCTTTCAGTTCTATAAAGTGCGCTGTGAGTGTACGAGCAGTTTATGTTGGGGTGGAATATACAATGGTGATATCAGGAAGGGAAGTAAGGTAAGACAGGTGGGAGAGGAACCGCGATCGCACTCCAGAGGATAGGACCAAGCAAAGAAAGAGGGAAGAGTAGGAAATAAGGAGGAAGGTGGTGTATAGGTAATGGGCAAGAGGTGAAGCAGGAGGCAAAAGAAAAGAGTGGGAGAAGAAAACAAGCAGTAGTGAGGTACAAGATTCATAAAGAGATGAGAAAGTGGTCCAGGTTCATCACAGGGTCTAGTTTATTACTCGTAGGAGCTTGGTGCTCTTAAAGGTCTAATCCTGTGAAACCCGCAGCCGGCCATGTCTGCAGAAAGGGGGGAGGGGGCAGAGAGCCTGTCGGAAGAAACTAGGACACATCATAGCCAGGTTGGGGAAAGTGGAGGTGGGGGGATCAGGGGAGGAAAGAGCGGGGCTCAGGAAGGAATCCGAATTGTGCGCAGGCGCGCCTATTGACTATGGTGAGAATAATGCGGATTATGGAAGATGCGGCCGGGAGGGAATGGAGATGGGTATCGTAAAGTACCGTAAAGTACCCCCCATACGATGGGGATGTGCTTAGAGAATCATGGTGATGAGGATGAACAAGGAGAGCAGTCAAGGCCTATACATAGGATATCAGGATTGCAGGAGGGATGTGATGTAGAGGATCGCCCCACGATCATCAGTTCAGTTCGTTAACGAGATCTATATATATATATATATATATATATATATATATATATATATATTTATATATACATACATATAGCCCGGAGGGGACGGTAGAGCGAGGGTCACCACCCGGATTGTCCTAAATATGTCCAGTGCCTGGTGTTGGTACTCATTTATTGGGAGTGGCTCCAATCTAATTAGTATTGTGACTACATCAGCAATAACAGCAGTAATAAGAAGAACAAAGATAACAATGATACATTAGAACAATAACAGCATATGTAAACATGCGTGGTACTTAGCGCTCAACCAATGGTCGTCCTGTAGTCTCGCTGGCGGAGAGTAGGAGGTCCATCCGGCATCCCCAGGGGACATGCCAGTGAATCAGTCAGCAGGGAGCTAGGGCTTCAAGGGGGACCTTGATTTGTCTCGGTCTCTGAGAAGCCCCTGGGTGATGTCAACCACGGCTTGGAGGGCCACGTCCCTCCCATCCTGAGATCTCTGGGGGCAGTCCAGGAATCTGCCCCTTTTTTGCAGACTGAGGTGGTCATTCCCAGTTTGGAGGTAACTGAACCACCGCGCCGGCAGCGGTCTTTTGACCGTCACCACCATGGCGGTGCAGACTGCCATATAACGAGTAAGGCGGTGAACCCAATGCAACAAAGACAACTCACCGCCAGCACCGACACTGCTGATGAGTAGCCTACTTCATGCTGGCGGTAGCCAATGTCCCGCCCTCCATATTCCAAGTCACCACACCGCCAGGATATATGGAGCGGGCTGGCCGCTATGAAAAACCTAGCGGAAACAGAAAGTACAAAAGGAGAGACCCACCTCCAGGCACAGAGATGCCTCCGGTGCCGCCATGGCAGACAGACTGCTAGTCTTCCCAGCGTTGTATCTCCCCATACACCTTCAGGGCCACCAACAACGACGGAGACAACAACTGTAAGTATGCCTAGCACAGAGGGGAGGAAATGGCAGTAATACATTCCCACACATTCTATGCACAGACAGCTAAGGCCACACACAGGCACACACAATATACGTCAATGGCAAGTACCCAATACACACACAAAGCCAAGCAGATACATGCCAAACATACAGCACAACGCACACCAACACCACCAACACACCCCATAACCACACAGTGACAACTAGACCACAAATACCTCAACGCATGCATAGACAGGAACGTTGTGCGACACCACACATACACACACTATGAACTGTATGGAGCAATGACACACAATCAAAAGCAGTGAACACACATCCAAACAATGACACAGGTGATACAACACGTACAACAAACAATCAAGGAAATCCACACATGCAGCACCATACACAAGGACGCACACAACACCCTATACAATCCCACAAGCAAGCATTCACACACATTACAATATCCCCATGGCCCAAACCATCTACCCAGCGCATGCAACAACACAGACGCAATCCATACACAGACCACACACACCGTTGCACACAGATGTCACACCGCCATGTAGAAGGAAACCAGGACAAACATCTCAACTTGCCAACCACAGCAAAGTGGGCAATTGTATTCAACAACAAATTATATAACTAAACTATATACAATATGTGCCAATGGCAAGCCTAATGTCCAGAAATACAGGACACATTGTCCATAAATCATGGGCCCCACTTGACTCCTGACAACAAATAGGCCTCCACGTCATAGGGGGATCAATGGGACAGGCAGTCACCTCAAGGGTGTGAGGGTGGTGGGGGAGGTTTGGATGTGGAAGGGGCACGTTTCGGTTTGGGCTTAGGAGGGGTGATTTTGGCACTGGGAGGGGTGGATTTCTTACTGGGTGGAGGAGCAGGGGAAACACCAGAGGGGGCACCCGAGGAATGGGAGGTAGAAGGGCCTAAGAGGGGCAGGGGGACACAGCATTTACGGGGAACAAGGGGTGGGAGAGGAGTAGGGAAGAGGTCAAGGGCAGCAAGGAAAATTTTCTTAGGTACACGGGGGCGGTCACATAATTGAGGGTTGGGAGTGGAGGTGGAGGGAGTGCTCATCTGATGTGTTGGTGTGCTGTACGTGGATGCTGGTGTGTGTAATGTCTGTATGTGTGTGGTGGCTGAAGGTAGGGTGGGTGAGTAGGTGCATGTGCATTCATTGGGAGGAGGGGGGCAGAGATACAGGGAGAGGGAATGGGAGATGTGTGAGTGAATGTTGCGGTGGTGTGACGGTAGTTGTGGTGAGTGCGGATGTGGTGTTTGGGCTGTGTATCCGTGAGTCTGCTGTTGAGGTGATTGAGGGTATAACAGGAATGGTAGCAGGACCAGTGAGTGATTAAGCAGTGCTGGCAGGTGTGAGTGGAGATGTGATTGCAAGGAAGGAGGTGGTGGGGGAAGTGTCTGTTGTTGTGTCTGCAGATGTGTGTTGTGTGGGTACATGCCTGTGTGAACGTTTGTGATGCCTATGACTGTCTTTGCGCACCTTGTCCGTTGTAGTTGGTGCATGCTGGTATGTAGGTGTGCTTTGGATAGGTGTAGGGAGAGGGGTTGTGGATTGGGAAAAGGTAGCTGGAGGGGGGACGGAAGATGAAGGGACACTTGCTGCTGTCAACGAGGAGGCCAGAACCTGAAACGATCTCTGTAGGCCAGGCAAGG
Source organism: Pleurodeles waltl (assembly GCF_031143425.1). Taxonomy (NCBI): domain Eukaryota; kingdom Metazoa; phylum Chordata; class Amphibia; order Caudata; family Salamandridae; genus Pleurodeles; species Pleurodeles waltl. The sequence goes on along the minus strand of NC_090445.1, from coordinate 1,583,151,082 downwards.
CACCGTGAATGCCTTCCAGGAACGCATTGGACTGCTGCATCTGGGATGCCAGATCCTGTATGGCATTCACAGTCTTTGTCTGCCCCACAGAGATGGACCTCAGAAGGTCAATAGCCTCCTCATTGAGGGCAGAAGGGCTGACTGGGGCAGGGGCAGAGGTGCCTGTGGCGAAGGAGACGCCCACCCTCCTGGGTGAGCAGGCACGGACAACTGGGTGGGGTACTACAGGGAGCGTGGTGCTGGTAAGGGGGTGGCTAACAAGGATGGTTCTGGGGTGGTCCCAGATGGGTCCGCCACCATCAGGGAGCCACCATCGGAGGAGGAATCTAAATCAGATATGTTGGTAGCTCCAGTCTCCCTCGTGGTGCTCCCCTCGCCCTCTGTCCCACTGGTCCCCTCGGGTTCACTGGTGTCCACCTCCTGGGCCCTGTGGGCTGCTGCATTCCCACTCGCTGGTGCCCTTCCTCCTTCGCCAGATGATACTAATGCACACATAGACAGAGGTGGAGAGAAAGGAAGGAAATTATGTTAACCCACACATCCACTTCACAGACAAACAATACAGATTACAGCTCCTGCCGGGGAAACAAGAGACCATTTAGCAATCATTTACTATTGAGTCATGCAAGCGATACCCAAACTCACCTCATCCCTGCAACCTAAACACCTGAATGAAGACCACTACATGGCTATCAACTGCCTAAATGACTTATCCAACAAACCAGCCCAGGACTCTACCCATCCACATGCCATCCATTACAGGATTATACAAATCTGAGCACAGAGGGACTGGGAACACTAACTAACTGACATGAATGTGTGGAGTACATGTGGTACAGAGGTCCATTGATGTAGCAAGTGAAGCAATTGCAATGTTTATGTAAAATGCCTGTCATTACCCATATGCAGTGCCAAAATGACCACTGTGTACTACAACTGTACACGCAGAGATGGAGGATGCAGACAGTGACATGATAGCATACTTGAGCGACTCATACCTACAGGTGAACGTGTGTCACAGTACCCCACTTCTTTTCCTGCATGGATCAACATAGCTAACGTCACACACACTCCTACTTGATGGGTGTGACAACCAGGACTGTACATTCCCTAAATCACATCTGACCATGTCAATTCCAAGTCCAGTGAGGGTCACAGTACACAACCATGCAGTAGTCACCTGACAGTCAACACTTACCCCCTTGTGGCCGCTGTGCTGCCTTTAAACGACCATCTAACTCTGGGTACACCACCGCCAGTATGTGGGCCATTAGGGGGGTCAGGGTCCGACGGGCACCCCTCTTACGTTGGGAGGCCATCCGCAGCTGGGCCTCCGCGGTCTTCCAGGCCAAGCACTTCAGGTCCTCCCCCCACTTCCTACAGTGGGTGCTCTGCCGCCTATGGGCCCCCAGGGTCCACACTTCCTTGGCGATGGCTCTCCATAACCCTTTTTTCTGGTGGGCGCTGACCTGCATGGGAAACATTCCGAAAATGGGGGATATGATGTTAATTACAACAATACAGCAGTAACCTTTGGCGACGCAAAGAAACATGGGCCATGCACACTGCCAATAACCCACACATATCCTGTGCATGCTAAACACCTAATCAGCCATGACATGTCAATGTGCACACACATACATCGTCAAACACCACCCGACATGTGGGAGAAAGGACGTTGTACTGACCTGTTGCCCGGGAACACCGTACAACCGCCCATAAACGGGTAGGGCCCCTTTCACCAGTTTCTCCAGTGCCTCCGTAGTGAAGTCTTGAGCCCTACACCCTGCAGTGCGTGCCATCGTCGCTCAAAGAGACAGGACACAGCAGCACACAAAGTGGAGGTCTGTCTTGCCCGAAAGCCAGGAGTCAAGTGAGCTAGCCCATACAAAATGGTGGTTACGACCGCAGCGGTCATGACCGTCACCGCCGGCGGTGATCGTCATTGGTTCCAGTCTCCCATAGACGTCAATGTTAACCAATGGGGAGTTGCACGGCGGTTCAGACTGCCTTCCGCCATGAAGACTTCCGCCGGCGGAACGAGGTAACTTCCAGCTGTAAAATGCATGCCGAACAGGCGGATGCCATATTAGTCTGTGACATGACTGTCCTGGGTTCACACGGTGTAATTACCTGTATGTCGTCACAAATAGATACATCAGATCACACATGTAGTGAGTGTCTGGTAACATCACCACACTTGTCACTACAGTTGTCAGCATATATGATCAGTATAGTGGAACACCTGGAAGGTGTACGTGTACATGTCCTGTATGCGTCCATTACCACAGGGATCATGTGCCATCGTTAGGTTAGGAATGGAGTGTGGAGTAATGTGTCTTCCCACAATATGACAGCCAACTTGCATGAATAACACTTCGTGACTGTTGTATGTCATACTTGGTGCCCTACATTGTGAGAGGTTCCCAGATTGTTGTTTGTGTCCCCACATAGATATCGCCACAATGGAGTGATGAGGAAAACACCAGTTTACCGGCCACTCATAGATCTTGATACCATGGAAGAGCGCCACATCATCCTGACCTATCGACTGAACCGTTTGTGCATCAGGGAATCGGTCGCCCAGTTGAAGCCAGACCTCCTGCTGGGTTTGAGAAATCCCCATGCCATTCCTCCAACAGTCCAGGTGTCAGTCCTGCATTTTCTGGCGAGTGGCTCTTTTCAGGTCACAGTGGGACTGGCTGCAGGGGTTTCACAGCCCCAGTTCAGTAAAGTGTTTGCAGTATGTGCTGGATGCCCTCCTCAAGCATGTGCACAGGTACATTAGGTTCACACAACATCCAGAATTTCCCACTGTAAAAGCAGCGTTCTACAACATATCAAATGTCCCACTTGTAATTGGGCCATTGTTGGGACTCACATTGCCTTGGTACCTCCGAGGACCAATGAACAGGTGTACAGAAACAGTAAGAGTACATATTCGCTCAATGTACAAGTGGTGTGCCATAGACGAGTACATAACACATGTGAATGCAAAAATTCCCAGGATCAGTATATGATTCCTATGTCCTGAGGAACAGCAGTGTCCCTGCAATTATGTCACAGCTACAGGGAGAAATAGCCAGGCTCATAGGTATGTGTACTGCCCTCCATGTCAGACGTTTTTACCCCTCATAACACAGTCAGAACTCTGCGTATCATTGTTACCTATGGTCATGTTCCCTTTTCCACACAGGTGACTCCGGATACCCCAACCTGTCCTGGCTCCTGGCACCTTTGAGACATCCAACTACAGGGGAGAACAGATACATGGACGGACGGGGCAAGTGATTGAGCGGACTTTCGGTCTCTTGAAAGCTAGATTTCATTGCCTTCATGTGTCTGGTTGTGCCCAACAGTACTGACCAGGGATAGTCTGCAAGATCATTGTTGCATGCTGCATGCTCTGTATTCTGTCCCTCAGAAGGCACATCCCACTGTTGGAGGAGGGGGACATTGATGCGGGAGCAGTGTTTGGGGCCGGTGACTTTGATGCTGATGGGGAGGCAGAAGAGGATTAGGCACATGACAACAGGACTGACATGATTCATCACTACTTTCAATGATGTACAGGTATGTGTGAATTGTATGTCATCTGCACATGTAAGATGTATTGCTGAAGCCAACCTGTAGCCAGTATTTGCATGCATCAAGGTGTGTGTGGGGACTACAGCCTTCCATCTTGGTTTCCGACCTTGAAGGGTAGTTGACTTACCATGAGGGGTAGTGGTAATGCACTGCTGCTAAGTACATGTGTGGAATGCTGGTGCCATTGCGGTACAGCCTTATAGTTGTACGAAAGATTTAGGGTCCTCAGTCTGTCTGTTTGAGGATATGTTAGGGGGACTTATCAGTCTTATCCTGCTGTGTAGGCATGTCATGCTGCATTGCGAGCTGCTGTGTGGCAAGTACCTGTTCCTGACTACTCAGGGAGGAGAACAATAGAGGATGTTACTTATGTTACAACTTTCCTGTCCCACACGTGTGTGAGTGCCTATGCAAGCCCTTACATATATGGTATCATAGCTGCTAGGCCAGTCATCCTGTGTATGTGTTCAAATGCTGTGGATGTATGTCTTGTTTACATGCCTTACAACTTTGTGCCTGATTCCATTTCATTTTCCCTCTTCAGGTCACATCTCTGTCTACAAGCTGATTTCTGTATTGTCTGTTGCCATCGTTGACACTGGATATCATTATAATTTGGATGTACTTACACACCTGCCTGGGTGTCTCACTACATCTGTCACTTCAACATTGTTGTGGTGGCGACATGCGTATATATTTGCTGCTTGGAAACAGGATTGCCACTACATAAAATGAAGAGACGTTCACCATGACTTGGGTGAATTTGTGTTTATTAAGTGTACGACATCACAGTCAAGAGGAATGGGGTAATGGTGTGGGTTCTGATCAGAGTGGGTGGTACAGCTGTTTGTCTAACAGGTCCTGTATCCATTTGCCCGGTATGCTGTGTACTTGGTATCAGACCGGCAACAGGGTGTAACAGTGGCACACAAGGGTGACAGTTCAGAAGAAGGATCACTTCCTGGTGGGGGAATTGGTCTTGGCCTCAAGTCCTGCAGGATGTCTGGATGGGCAGCCTCTTTTGCGGTGGGGGTCCCTCAGCTGCCGGGGGAGGGGTGCTGGTGGCCTGTGGATTCTCCTGCTGTGCCTTAATTCCAGTAGCAGGTGCTAATGTTGGTCGAAGTGGTGTTGCCTGACTACTGGATGGGGCTTGCTGTTGGGTTAAGGATGTACGCAGGATGTTGTTCAATTTCTTGAATTGCCCTAATATGGAGATCATGGTGGCATTGAATGCCTGCCACTGCTGCATGACCTCCTGGTGGTATTCCCTCTGCAGCCTCTGAGTGTCCGGCAAGGTGGTGAGTATCTGGCCCATCTTGTTGTGGGTTTGCTGGTAGGCTCCCAGTACTCTGGAGACGGCCTCCTGGTCGGTCGTGTCCTGTACCAGCCTCATCCCTTGGCCCACGATTGCCCTCCCACTGGCCCTTGCCCCCTGTGCCCCTGGTGCAGTGTGCTCCCTCCCACTGACACAAGGACCTTCATTGTCTTGGGTTTTCACCGTTGACTCCTGCCCCTGTCCTCTGGGGCACACTGTTGTTTGATGTGACCTTGGGACACAAGTCTGGGAAGGTGGGCTTTGCTGTACATTGGCTGCCACAGGGGAGGTGGTTTCAGTTGTGGGCAGGGCGGGGCTGGTGGTGGTGGACTGACCACTCATGCCTGATGGGCCAGGTTCGTCATCCATATCCAGACATCCAGGGGAGTCCTCCCCTATTGGACCTGCTTCCAGGCCTGGACTTTCTGTCACTGGCTACTCTGCTGTGTGGCAGTACTTGTGAGACCTGTGGAATGAGAGGTATTGTGTCAGATGATGGTATTGTAGCAATGACACACATGGTTGTATGCCATCATTGACTGGATTTGCAGGGCAGTAATGGCAATGACAGTAAGCAGTCCACTGCTTGTGTTTCCATTAAGGGAATGTCACAATGGGACTATTTTGAAGGGTAGTTAATGTTTGCCTTGCTACTGTCATTGCCATGTACTGATGTGCATTCCTTATACTTATTGGTGATGGGGAGTGACATGGTTTAACGTGCAATTGCAGAGATATGATGCGGATGTAGCAGTCATGCAAGGGTAGGGAGTGTTACATTGTGGTAGATGTGGTGCTTGCTGTAGTGTGGGGTATCCATGCACTAGGTGGGCCTGCGAGGGAATACTGTCAGTAGGGTGCTGTGGTATGCAAGAGTGGTTACTGGGTCCATATTGGGTTTGTGCATGTTAGAGTGGTGTGAGAGGGTGGTGGGGGCACATGCTGTGCACGGGGACATGTTGGCCGGGGTGTACAGTAGACTTACCAGTGTCCAGTCCACTAAGTATTCCCGTCATCCCTTCTGGATATAGAATAGCCAGGACCTTCTTCTCCCATGGTGGCATTTCTGGGGGGGGCGGGTGGGAGCCCACCACCTGTCCTCATAATGGCGATTTGGTGCCTGGAAGCCATGGCCGTACCTTCCCCCTAAGGTCGTTCCACCTCTTCGTAATGTCCTCTCTTGTGCGTGGATGGTTCCCCACTGCATTCACCCCGATGACTATCCTCTGCCATAGGTCATTCTTCTGGGCTATGGATGTCTGCTGGACCTGTGCCCCACACAGTCGCAGCTCCACTCTGAGGATTTCTTCAACCATTAACCTCAGCTCCTCTTCTGTGAATCGTGGGTTTTTTGGTGGTGCCATGGTGGTTTTGTTGTGGGTGCGAGTGAATGTTGTGCAGGGATTCTGGGTGTGCTGTTTGTTGATGTGAGTTTGTGTAGTGGTATGTGTGTGTGCTTTGTGGTGTTTGTGTTCAGTGATGTGTTGTGTGTTCAGTGTGATGGTGCCTGTAGTATCTAGGTGCAGTGCCTTCTTTCAGTGTGCTCTTGCCTCGCTTTGTCAAAGTTTCTGGTTGTAAAGGGTTCTGGGTATGTGTGGAGATGTGTTTTGTAGTGCTGTGGACAGGTGTGTGTATGTGTCTCAGGTGTTGGGTAATGGTATTGTCCAACGTGGTGCAGTGGACTGGTGATGGTGCCTTTTTTCCCCGCGGCGGTTCGGACTGCCAATGGATTACTGCTGTGTTGGGTCCGTGGTGCTGATTTGTGAATCGTTATTTGGCGGGTGAGATATTCTCATCGTGGCGGTGCTGGTGGTGCAGCCTCCTCCTTCATGCCATCATTTCGGCCGTCGGTGTCGTTTTTTGGTTGTATTTTGGGAGGTGTTGTGTGGGTGACTTGTAATACGGCGGTCTTCACTCCGCCATCACTGGCAGTCTTTTGGCAGCTGCTTGCACGGCGGTATTTGGTGATGACCGCCAAACTCGGAATGACCACCTGAATGGGGAAGACACTAGGATCAGCAGCTGCAAGTGAGGTGGAGTCACGTGGTGGGGGGGTGTTCACGTGAAATCCCCGGATTCCTGAACCATAAGTTGGGCGGAAATATTGTCTAAAAAAAGAACGCAGAACCACAGGTTCGAAGAAGTCTCTGGATTTTCCATCCACCATTGTCCACATTCTGGCTGGCTCAAAGAGCCCAAACTTGATATTCAGATGATGCAATTGAGGCCTGAGAACAAGGAACGCCTTCCTTTTCTCATTTCTCTCTCGGAAGAAGTCTGCAGGAACCTGTACCTCTTGGCCATCTTGTCGTTATGGACTGTGTGCCCTCGCGGCTGTCAATAGTTGGTGGAGCTGTTTGTGGCATAGAAAACAGGCAATTATGGCTGAAGGGGGCCAATTCTATGGGCTTGTTGGAATTCCAAATTGGTTGAAAAAGTAAGGCCTGTAATGGTGGGAATAAAGTCACATAGGAAGGCCCTCGTGTCGGTGCCCTCTGTTTTTTCCAGCAAGCCAAAGAAGCGAACATTGTCCCTCCGGCTCCGATCCTCTAGATCCGTGATTTTGTGCCAAAGGTATTGCAGTGTCAACACCAGAGCAGTACGTGCTCTATTGGCGTCAAAAATGCAAAAACCCAGCACTCTCAAAACAACGTAATTTATGCATTGTGCTGATATGTTGTGGTTTAACCTTTTGCATTGCAGATTTAAATCCTGAAAACTTATTTTTAATATGCTTACAAATACTGTTCCTTTGCAATGTATTGCTGCAGGTTTTCGGAGTGTGTTAGGGTGTGGCCCCTTTCCAGGGCCTTCCAGAGACTTTCCCTGCAACATGCCTGGGCGTGGTTCTGGGCTGGGCCAAGACTCTATAAAAGAGAGCCAGCCCAACTCCCAGTGCTCACTATTCAGAGGTCCCGGTGCAGAGCAGCAGCTTCTACCTGAGCTCCTGTCCCGGCGGCCTATTTGGATCTTCCAGTCTTCTGCCCTTCATCCTTCATTGGTGATCATGGTTCCAGGCGGTAAGACGGTGGTTGGACTGTCCCAACACCGTTATTGAGAATTTTCATATTCTTGGTTTAATTCTTAAATGAGTAACAGATTACTTGCGCGCTACCATTTCTTGACATTTATATGGTAGTTTACAAATAGGCAAGACGCTCGATTTGTTTCATAAAGGTTTGACTTTGTTATTCAATGCTTGCTACAATTTCTTGACATTGGCATGGTGGCTTAAGAATCGTCAAGACGCGCAATTCGTTTTATGGTGTTTAAACATTGTTGTCCATTGCGCGCTACTATTTCTTGACATTTACATGATGTTTTACGAATTGGCAAGACGCGCAACTAGTTTCATGAGGATTTAACTTTGTTGTTCATTGCGCTACCATTTCTTGACATTTACATGGTGGCTTAAGAATCGGCAAAAGAAGCGCGATTCGTTGTACTTTGATCTTGTAATTTATTGTGACTGTTATTTCTTGACATTTACATCGTGTTTTATGAATCGGCAAGACGCGCGATTCGATTAATGATGATTTGACTTTGATATTCATTGCGTGCTACCATTTCTTGGTATTTTACATGGTGACACTTGAATCGGCAAGACGCACGATTCTCTCCTCGAGTTTATTTCATATTGTTTATTGTATGCCACTATTCTAAGATATTTATTATGTAATATTCGAGTTGACAAGTTATGTGATTTGTTTCCTGAATCCATATTGTGTTATTCATGGTGCACAATCCTTTTATGGTGTTTACTATATATATATATATATATATCTGCAATATGCGCAATTTGTGTTGAAACATTTTAAGAGTACACAGAAGGCCAGAGTTTCTAGATGCAATATTGTATGTTCCTAGTATACATTCTCAAAACAGGATTTATATGACTGGTTTAAAATTTAGTCAGAATGTTTTTCTGATTCTCATGTAAAGTAAAGTACTTGAATAGGAAAGTTTTCATTTAATTCATCTTGATTCCCCTACAGGTATCCGGCCATCTTGAAACTTATTCATTTTAAACTTAACTCTTAGATTGTTCATGTTTTCAGAGTGACTAGGCTTAGAATCACAGTCTAGTATTGATTTCAGGAGATATAATTTTCATATTGTGTGTTCTAACCTTTTTCTTACTACAGGTCTCCTTCCCAGCGGTTCCCTTCCTAATCCCCTCTTCCCCTCTTGGACTCTCTCAGTCTCTGTGATTTATCTATCAGAGTCTTGGAGCTGTTCAGTGGTGGACGTGTTGGGAACGTGCACAGACCCCGAGGATCTGGTGAGTCTGACATGCAGTACTGGTTCGGTATCCGGGAAGTTTGTCACTTGACTTTCGACAGTGTGGAGACGGTGGTCCAGATCCGTAACTTTGACCTGGAACTTGCAATGTCCACTCGGATTGATTAGGAGTCGGATGAGAGGTCTGTAATCTTAGAGTCCAATGTTTCCAGGAGGCGAACTACTGCAGAGATTTTCTGCAGTATATGCTCCATGGCAGTGACTGGTTGGGTGCCCGCTGGGGAGACTGTGGGAATGTTATCCGGATGGACAGTAGAAGATGACATTTGTGGCGGCTGTGAAACAGCTTCAGAGAAGAGTAGTTGACGTGTAGTTTTACCATACGATTTGCCAAATGATTTGCCAGGGGACAACTCTTCTGGGCGAGGAGCCAGTAGGACACAAAACCGGAGGACCGGGATCGCAGGGCTGACTACTAGTTACCGCGGCAAGACCTAAGTTTTAATGGCCGCCGCACTGGACATACGCAGCGTTCAATAGTTCCCAATTGGTGTAGGGGCCTTCAATCATGGAGGGGAGGAAGTGGAGGGAACCCAAAGGTCGCTGTTACGCACCCTTGAAGTTCTGTACTGTCCGTAAGCAGGTCCGCATTGGTTGCCTCCATTGTAATCCGTGGATTCCTTCTACCACCCGGAGGGCGTGTTGACCTCACACAGAGTCCCACTTTCGAGTCACCTCTGCTCCCAGCCGATCCCGTCAGCTCTCAGTGATAGGAGAATAATTCCTTGGAGCCCGGAGATTCTGGTTGGTGCCGTCTGGGAGCCCACCTGCATGGGATGAAAGGAAGATGGTGCGTTGAAGCCCTTCCAAAAGCACTGTGGTGCTGACTGTACGGTGGTACAGTCGCGGGGCCCGTCAGTGCTGGGTGAGAGAGCGGCTGTGTCTTGGGGTGCTTCTGATATCGCCTTGGAGTGCTTCTGATAGCGCATTAATGTGCTTCAGATAGCCGGTTAGTGCTTGTCAGCCTTGAATAAGAGGATGATAGCGCCTTGGAGACCTTCTGATATCGCTTTGGAGCCCGAAGGCACCAGCTGATACAGTCTTGGAGCCTGACGGCGCCGGATGCAGAGACGACAGTGCCTTAAAGCCCTTCTAAAATTGCCTTGGAGCGCGGAAGCACTACATGATGGGGTCCAGGCCCTGTGAGGGGTTCCTATCCTCGGGGGACAACAGCTGAGGGTTTCTTAGAGTGGGTCCTCCATACTGGAATGGGGTCTCAGTGAGGGGTAAGCTCCTCTCTGGGAAGTGTGGGGCCCCTATGGCGCTGGGCTTTCCTCGCCGTGGGGGGAGGTGCTTCAGTAGGATGTGGGTGCTCCTCTCAGGCACAGGTGTGTGGTGTTCTCCAGCAACACTATGCTCCCCCTGTGGTTACGTTTTTTTTTTACTTGCTTTTTAAATTTTACTTTGCTCTTCTTTTTTTAGTGCTCTCACTCAGGTCCTCATTCGTCATATACTCATCCATGCCTGCAGCTCCTGCTTCATTCTTGATGTGGGCCGCAGGCGCTGCTCATCTTGTGTTTTGCCCGGTAGGTGCGTGTGGGGCCCCTGTCTCCGCCGAGCGCCTTCAGGACTCAGCTGTGCTTCCAGTGAGGGTCCCAAGATAATAGCTGAAGTCCTTGCAGCGGTCCCTCATCGCCGGCTCCACCTTCAGTCCGAGTGCGGCGGCTGAAGCAGTTGTTGCGGGCGGGTCCCCTCTGGCGGGGCCCCGCCGCACGTTGTTGCGTCCCCGGGCAGGGAACAGTCCAAAGCAATCGTGTCTGCGGCTGCCTCCTGCACTGCAGGCCTTGGGCTCTGACGACGCTTCTGCGCAGCCCCGGGGGGGCCCACTGGGCAGCTGGGTCTGCCCCCTGACATCTCAAGGGGGGGTAGGGAGGAGTGGGGGCTTCCCCAGTGACCAACCCGCTCCACCGCCTTCCCCAAAGACACACCGGGCCATAGAGCTCGATTTCAGACAGCCACAATCTTCGTGACTAGACCATGCCCCCGTAAGCCTTGTTCTACAATTACATGAGATGTGTTAAAAAATTGACATGATTCCCTATAAAGTTTGAAAAAATTCGGGTCTTCAAAAATCCACAGAAAAGATCCTTTGGTTTCCAATATGTTTCTATGCTATTTTGGTGCATCCCTTACTTTTCATGGGGGTGCATTGCTGGCTGACTCTGTGGCTGAGATGATACTACAGTTTTGGGTCAGCTTTGACTGTACTAAATTTAGAAGTGCAGTTTGTGAATTGCAATGGTATTACTGTTTTGTAGATGGGTGATTGCCCCTCCCTAAACCCCTTTTTAACCCTACCATAGCTCCTCCTTACACCACCTTAAACCCCTCGCAATCAGTAGTAAGTATTCCCCATTTTTCAGCCACTTCACCCTTGTCTCTCCCACGTTTATGACAAAAACATGTGTGTGTGTGCGGAGATCTCCACACTTGTGGCGGAGATCTCAGCACAGGAAAGATAGGTGAGGAAGAGGCGGAGGTGGAGACGTCCGCATGGAGATTTGAGGATAGCATTCTGTAGTACATGAGCAGTACCATTGTAATACTAGTTAACATACTACAAACTGCTGTTTGTGAATAGGCGTTACTATTTTTCCATTACTTTGCCTACTACTGCATTGTCTTCCTTTGTTATTAAAGTTTATGTCAAAGTATTAAAATACCCATTTCTTTACTATTTTAGTTTAGTTGTATTGTAAACGTATTTGCTATTTTTAAACAAAATGTATTAATGGATATTTAATGTGATATGTATTGTACAGATTATATACATTTATGTTTTGTGTGTTTTTTGTAGTTTATTTGCATTAAGTTTTAAAATATTCAGCTTGTTTTAATGTGCACAAAATTGTAAGGATTTTTAAAACATAACGAAATGAAGAAGAGAAAGTAAACAAGCATTTACAATGCAACGGGTCTCGCGTTTGCTCATGTTAGAGCTGATCGCGTTGTAAACTCCTAACCCGACTTTTCACCTATCGGGCAAAAGTGCATTTATGTACATAACCCGAAAAAGTGAAATTAACTATGTAAAGCGCTCGACTTCTGCCAAGCGAGATCGCACTCGTAAATTAGAGAAAAAGAAGTCCACCAGCCCGATGGAAAACAGCGAGCCTTGCATGTTTTTTGTACTTGGTCGCTGCGCTCGAGGAGGGCTAGTCACCGGAAAAGGAATGAGTTATGCCTGCCTTCGACTAATGAAAGCAAGCAGATTTTATTAGGCAAGCCCACGAACCAATAAAAAACACTGACGTGAAGTTGACAGGGCTCCGAGCCCTTTTCTAAATACAAAAGAGTCTCGCTGCGATACGCATGCGCGAGCGCATGCAACGCAGGCTCGACCCTAAAAAGGAAAACAAATGGCCATTCTAGGGAGATCAGACCATATGAGCTTGGTGGTTGTGCAGTGCTAATGATAACTTCCCTCTTCCAACATGAGACACCTCTGTGGTTTTCCCATAGACTTCAGTTGCACAGCAGGCACCGTTTTGGTACTCATGGCTGGAGATTTTGCACTTCCAACTCTTGGGACTTACACCAGCATCCTTTTGGTACGTCTCTCTTCCTGGGTAAGATCAGTTAAAACTAAGAAAGGTGTTGTAGTGAGAAGCAGGAATAAGGATAGCAATTGTCAACTAAAACTGTTCTTGGACTAAAAGAATGTGAATGAGGAAGACCCGAGCAATGTAGTCTATCATTCCTCTTGGGATACTTTCAGAGATCTCCCTCTAATAAAACCATCATCATAGACATAATATTAAACCGAAACTGGTGACATTCCTGTAAGGCATATGCTTTTGCATCTGGCTCTGCTGCCTAAATGTAAGGAGCTGGGAGGTTCCTGGTGAACATTTTACTTGACTGGCTTCAGTTTATTTATGCTGTGAACTGGATCTTCTACACATCTCATTAGTTTGTTTTTAACCCTTGTCTTCCAGACAGCACAGGCTATCTGGTTGCAAAAGACCTATTGTGGGATTACCAAGAACCTACAGGGGCTTACAGCCTGCCTGTTGAATTTTATTTTCAATCACATTTGCTTGTCTCTTATTCAACAGCGTTAAATGTTCCAACTTGACCATCTTCATCTTATGTATGTCTCTCCCCTGGTGCATAGTCTTGTAAGAAATTGAGTTTCTGTTTTGCAGCAGTATGCTCCAGATCCAAGCAGGAACCACAATTCTAGTCATAGTAAGTCACAAACACACCCTAAATTAACCTGTGCTTATCTTCTAGTAGCTTGGCACAGAGTAGTGAGACTTAAGAGACCATATGTAAAGTATTTGTGCAACACTTCAAACAGTAAAACAGTTAAAACACCACACAAACAGATAAAACTTTATTTAATAAATAAAGCAAGACCAAAACAACACAAATTCAACACGTAGAACTTCAGTTATGATTTATTAGATTATAAACTATAGAAAAGATCTCCAGTTGGGGAGATCTGGTCGCGTCGGACTGGGACAAAGTCAAGAGTTCAAGCAGAACATGATGGAGCGCAGGCTGGATACCTGGTCCGCTGAACAAAAGTACCATGTTCCTGTTTGCGTCGAGGAAGAGGAGAGGTGTAGCCGAGACAGCAGGTCGGTTCTGATCCTGCAACAGAAGGAGATGCCTTAGTTTTCTTTGTGCAATGTGTCAGTTCAGAGATCGATGCACTGATCCTGAATGTGATGTGTCACTTCTGCTCCTGTAGCTGACGATGCATCGATTCTGAGGGCGTTGTGCTGGTTCTGAAGGTGATCCGCTCTATGAAGTGACAAGGATGCACTGGTTCAAATGCACGCAAAGGTGAAAATGAGCCGGTTCTGATCCCCACAATTGCGACGATGCGCCGGTTCTGATGAGGATACATGGGATGACTGAAGAAGCACCTTAGGCCTCGCTTGGCAAGCCAGACTCACAGATGGCAGAGTCTAGGTTCAGATGCAGGTAGACTGGAAGTCTTATGTTCCTAAGGCTTCAGAAAACAGGAGAACAGTCAGCTGGCCCTTGGAGTCATTCTGGGTTCTGGGGTAGAGAGATGCAGGTCCAGTCTTTCTGGCTCTCAGGCAGGAGGCATCAGGGAACAGGTCAGCACAGCAAAGCAGAAGTGCAGCAGAGTAGCAGTCCAGCAGAGTGGCAGTACTTGTAACAGCACAGCAGTCCTTCTTCCTGGCAGAGTATCCACAGGTCCAGAAGCATACTGAGTTGGTGGTATCAGAGGTCCAGTACTTATACCCAGTTTGACCTTTGAAGTGGGGGAGACTTCAAAGACAGGCCTTTGAAGTGCACAGAGGTCATGCCCTTCCTTCCCTGGCTTCAGACTCACTACAGGGGGTTATGCAGCCTTTTCTGTGGGAACAGGACACAGCCTTTTTAGGTGTGTGAGGCTGTGCCCAGCTCCTCTCTCCCATCCTGCCCAAGACGGCCCATCAGCACGTGGATAGCCCATCAGGTCACACCTGAGCTCCCATTGTGTGTGCCTGTCTCTGAGGAATACACACAGCCCAGCTGTCATCCCACCCAGAAATGTGATCAGAGACAGGCAGCAAGAACCAAATGGCTAAAGTAAGAAAATACCAACTTTCTAAAAGTGACATTTTTAGAATTACAATTAAAAATCTGACTTCACTATAAGTTGTGAATTTAAATTGTGATTTCAGACACATCACACTTGAAAAATGTATCTCTTCCAGATTTGTGAATTACACTTGTAAAATGTAATAAGGTAATCCCAATGTTATCCTAAGAGAGAGATAGGCCTTGCCATAGTGGAAAAAAACTGAGGGAGTTTTACACTACCAGGATATCTAAAACTTAAAAGTACGTGTCCTGCTTTTAAATACATTGCACCCTGCCCTCTAGGTTGTCCGGGGCCTACCCTAGGCCTGACTTATATGTATAAAAAGGTTTGGATCTGCCAAAAGGGTTATTTTGCCAGGCCAACATGGCAGTGAAAAACTGCATACACAGGCTCTGCAATGGCAGGTCTGGGACATGGTCAGAATACTACTTACCTGGATGGCACAATCAGTGCTGCAGGCCCATAAGTAGTATTTAATTTACAGGCGCTGGGCACACATAGTGCACTTTACTAGGGATTTATGAGTAAATTAAATATGCCAATTGGGGTTAAGCCAATGTTACCATGTTTTAAAGGAGGGAGCAAACACACTTTAGCACTGGCAAAAAGGAGGTCAGAAAAGTGGAAGAGGCAGGAAAAAAGTTGGGGGAAGACCACCCTAAGGCTGTCAGGGCTAACAAAGCCTTTTTACCATTTCTTTGTTTATTAAGCACTCCAGCAAAGTGCATGTGTTTGTGAGAAAAGGCGACTTTTTGACATAGTTAGCCCCTACGTTTTGCCTGATGTTTGATGTAGCCTAGAAGGTGCAATGCCCAGGGCCCCTGCTAACCAGGTTTACTGAGTCAGAGCTCTTTCCCTAAAACTTTTGTGATTTATTGGCACAATTGGATACACCCTTAACTACTACTATAAGTCCCTAGTAAATGGGTACCTAGGTACCCAGGGCATGGGATACTATGAGGTGGCACCTGCGGGCAGCAGCACTGATTGTGCCACCCTCCAGGGCCATGCATCCAAATGCACCCAGCACTACCATTGCAGGCTGAGTGTCCTGGTGCAAACCTAAAACATAAACTAGACATGGCACACTGCCTGTGTGCCCTGTCCACCATACACTGCATTTACCATGGGTAAGACACCCCTCTGACAGGCCTTACAGCCCTAAGGCAGGGTGCACCATATTATATGTGAGGGCACAACTGCATGAGAAATATGCCCCCACTGTGTCCTTGCCAAACCTGGGACATCATGAGCGAACAGAGCAGCCATTTTAATACATGTGCTGGACACTGGTCAACACACATTTCCCAGCTACATGATGGCCACTCTGAACCCTGGGTTGTTTTGTATCAAACAACTCAGAATAATAAATCGAAACTGGTACCAGTATTGGATTTATCCTTAAATGTACCCAGGGGTCACCTTTGCGGTGCCCCCTGCAAAAGCTAGCTACCCTGGCATGGTTGCTGTCTGGTTATATCCAGCCTGCTACCTCCAGACACCCAATATACAAACCTTGGGGGAGAGGCCTGTCTCTCAGGTTTGTAAAACAATGCCCTTCCTGGGGGGAGGAGGTAACACCCCCTCCCTCAGGAATGTGCACTGCCCTGGCATTGAGCTTCAAAGGGCTTACCACCTTTGCAACTTGACCCCCAGGCCTGCTGCTAGCAACAGATGGCCAGCCCCTTGGCAGGCCCCCACTTTTGGGAGGAGCAAAGACAGTAAACCACACAAAGGTTAGGAGGAGTGGCCCCACCTGGCATGCACCACCCCTAAGGTGTTGCCTGCGAGGTGGACACTCTATTTCATTTTCCTCCATCTTAGATGGGAGAAATATAACCAATCAATTATAGGGAAGGGACCCTCCCTTCCCACAGGAAGTGGTCACTATAGTGGGTGTAGCCACCCAAATGTAAGTGTACAATTGGAGACTAGCAGGTACCCCCTAAAACGCCTACTAAATTCAGTATTTGATGGGCATCCCGTGTCCAAGAAATTAGATTTGAATGACACAAAGAAGACCAGCATAAAGAAGAACAAGGCATGAGAACTGTGGACGTGCTGCAGAAAGAAAAGGCACCAAACCCTGCCTTCTGCACCCAGGACCTGACAATCGCCGCTGAGGAGCTGCTGGACAACTGGACTGACCTCAAGAGACCCAGAGGACCTCCAGGCACCAATCGCCCAAGAACTACCTCCAGAGTGGAGGTACCACTCTGCAACAACAAAGAAACCAGCAACCCAGTGAGAGTCACTTCACTGACCGGCTGCTAACTCCCGAACCTGAAGCTGCAGCTGGACCCAACAACACACCAATGACCACAAGGACAAACCTGCATGTTTGCCAAGTTTGGTGGCACTGCACCCTCCAGTGGCCGTACCGTACCAATACCCTGGGTACTGGTCAGCTGACGTCGGACACCAGAAAAAACAGCCCGTCTGGGGCTGAAGAAGGACCAGGAGGAAGTCCCATTCAACGGACTTCAGAAACAACCTAGTCCTCCTGCCAGAGTGCCACCATTGTCCTGCAAGCAACCCTTAAATAGACTTACCTCCAGACCCAAATGGCATCTTTGCGCACAGCTCCTGGATCACCAATTTGCTCTGCACCCAGCTGCCCTGCAGCAAAGAACCTGCTGTGCCCTAAGGGTCCCTCACCCCTTGCGACCTAGACACTCAAAGAGGAACCCAAAGAATCACCTCTAAACTTACCTGTACAGTGCTTTTCCAAGTGGTCTCCCGCTTTGGCCCTGCACCAGCTCCAGAGACTTTTCCCAGCTGCTCCCGACGGAACCGAGATCCGCCTGAACTTCTCCAGCTGGCACAGTATGCCCACCGATGACATCGACCAACCTGCAAAAGGAGAACTTGTAACTCAACTGTACGCTTTTATATTATATTTCAAATATTCCATTGATTCCTATGGTGCGTAGTTAAGCACAGAAAGACTATTTTCTTTAAACTTCAAAAATTCATATCTCCAGAAGTACTTCACTAATTTTGATAATCTTGGTCTTAAAACTTATATAAAAATCTAAAGTATTTTTATAAATTGGTCTCGAGTTCTTCTTTCGAATGTGTGAGTTGCATGATTGATACTGTGAATATAACAAATGCTTTGCACTTCTCCAAGATTGGCCTAACTACTCGACCAAGCTACCATACAAATTAGAGCATTAGGTGATCAAGTTTTTACCTCTGTAAACCAACGTGTGGTTGCCTGGACCCCCTGCACAGTATGCCTATCTTTGCACACTACATAGAGGGCCAGCCTCTACAGAGTTTCCCACTTAATGTTGGTCTCACATGTGTACTGCTTTCTCTTGTCAACTTCTTCCCTGTGCTGTGTTGCTTGCTCAGTAGTGTGCTTCTCCACTGCGTTGCTCTCACCACTGTTTGCTTCTCCCCTACTTCCTGTGGTACTCTTACTCGCTCTTGCTAATGCTTTTCATGTGTCCCTGCATTCTTTTCACCATCATGTGATTCTCTACTGCCCCATGTTGCTGTCAACTTCATGTGCTGGTTTATCCCTTCTTTCCCTCACCTGCTCCCCTCACTTTTGCCTCCATTGCCCCTCCCATGTAGCAGTCCATTTTTTAAAAGGTTTGCACTTTTGTGACTAAAAAAGTATTTTTTGTAACTTATTGTCCTAGGGGGCGTCCACAATCTTAGACCGGTAAATAAAGAAAATAGAAAGCAAATAGCATCAGTATCATTCTGCTTAAAGCAGACAAACAAATGATGTATGGAATGCTTGCTTTTATATCAGCCACCGGTAATCTCAAACGTATCCCAGATCATTGGTATTTTGCACACCATATTACCTTAGTTTGGACTCAGCCACATGCAAATCAGTCTTTACCCTGCCCCAAAGGGAACAGTGCAGCCAGGTGTAGCTTGGTTCCAGTAACCCAGTGTGCAGGGGACCGACTTCTGGGCATACCCGTCCCATTTAAGGCAAGACACTAAATTACACAAACGAGTGATGGGTGGAAAGCTTGAATTAATCTCAGCCACTGGTAATCACTCGGGCCGCATCCCAGTCCATCATTAGTTTGCAAACCATGCTACCGCAGCTCGTTATTCTGCAGGCGCACGTGTTGTTATGCATGCATGTGCATATGTAATCACATATGTTTCTGTGCCACTGGAATGACATGTCCGCTAGCTGCAGTCACGTCATTGCAGCTTTTTTCTTGATTTTTCTGAAGCTGCGCAGGCAAAAGAGCTCTGGTAGGACCCTTTTTCTGTGGGATAGAAGGGACTGCGGGAGTCCAGATGTAAGTGTGTCAGCAAGGTAGTCTGTGTGTATCAGAGCTACAGCGAGGAAAAAGCTGTGGTTGCTGCACGTGACAAGTGGTTGTTAAATGCAACACGGTAGGTCAAGACTCCATCGTTTTGGTAGAAATGTGTTACTTCAATGAATAGCAAGGATTGCTGCATGTCAGAGGGTGTATTTTCAGAGCTGTGCGTATATCACTTGGGAAAGGGACAGTATCGAGAGAGGAAGAGTCTGTGTGAGTGAGTATGTGTGTGAGTGTGTGTGTGTGTGTGAGAGTACACTTCTATGTTGGATAAAGGGACTTTACAGTTGTTTGTCCAGTGACGTTAAAGTAGGCATTTTTTAAACTATGACCTATCACTTGGGAAAGGGACAGTATCGAGAGAGGAGAGTCTGTGTGAGTGAGTATGTGTGTGAGTGTGTGTGTGTGTGTGTGAGAGTACACTTCTATGTTGGATAAAGGGACTTTACAGTTGTTTGTCCTGTGACGTTAAAGTAGGCATTTTTTAAACTATGACCTACCTCTAAACCTTAAAATGCACAGTTCAGTGACCCAAGCCTAGCACACAACATAGTGACAAAGTGGCACAGTGCAATTTATTATGTGCATAGATACTATTGTATATCGTGTTAATTTGGCATTGCACTGTGCCACCTTGTGAACATGGTACTGTGATACCTGATTGTCTTATGACATGTATTTCTTATACAGCTGGTCCTTATGGCTTGTGCTTGGGAAACCATGGAAGCAGGTTTGCTTTCATCAGCTTAGGACCTGTGTGCAAAGAAATGGCCTTAAAAATGTTCCCTTATACCCTTCCCACCAGGCTGTCCGGCATGCCCGCGTATTTTTGTGCAGGGAGCTCCCTGTTGCTTGTTGGGAATGCTCGGGCTCACATTCCCCTAATATTATTGCCTAAGCTGTGCTTCTGCACAGGGGCTCTTTATAATTCCTAGCCCTGAGGCTGCCGCTGCATCTATCAGCCTAGGATCTGGAGCACATCGTTGTCTCCGTAAATCTTAGAGACGAGGGGTTCAGAAGCCAATGCCCTGGTGCTCAGAGTCACATTTTATGGCTGTGGCAGTAGCCTTGCACTTGGAATTATCATCACCTTTGATGAGTGGACCAGTGGCTGCTTTTGTAGGAGGTTCTGTGAGTTTGCTGCTACCTCCTTCAAGGATGGGGCCTTCATCCTGGATATTCCTCATTTTCTGTACAATAGTGGTTTGCATTTAGTTTTAGCCACATATATTGTGCCTCCATTGCACTCGTTATATGTACTTTCTTTCAGGTATCCAGTACATGGTTGCCTCCTTATAGTGCACTGTCTCAGGTTGTATGACAGACTGTTGAGGAGAAAAAGTACTGTGGACCAAAATACCGATGCCTAAATATCGAGGACCAAAATATTGAGAAGATAAGTGCATATAGGTAAATATAGTTTAACTACTCTTTACTCCACATCTATCTATGTACCTTGCAATTACGTTTAGTTACGTTTAGTAAATCTATGCTTAGCTATATAAACGAACTTTCACAATATTTTGGTCCTCAACAATTTTGCCACAATATTTTGGCCCCACGATATTCTGTACTTGATTTTCTGTTGGAATACCTTGTCTGAGGAGGCAACCAGGTCCGTTGTTTGCTGGGTCATAATTTACAGGTAGGTCGGAAACCGGGGTTGATATGGTGTGCCTTCACGTACCCTAGCATTGTGTGCTCATGTCCAAATGGACGGGGAATGGTGTGAAAACAATATTTGGCTTAATGCGTCCTGCATGTGGCTTCCATGATGAACAGCAAGGGCAATGATTATTACCATGAATGTGCAGGTTATAAAAAGTAGGTTTGGATGCTGTGTTCAGAGTGACATTATTGGAGAAGTTGGTCTTGGGACTCCTTGATTACTGGTGGATAATGTGTCTGTAGGTAGCTTCATTGCTGGGAGTTTACCAACGACTTGAGTACAATGGCTGATCTGTGTTCATGCCCATACTCTGTGTGTATGATACTGAAGAATTTCCACTTGTGGCAGTTAATGTTTTGTGCCTACACTGCTATTCAGTTCAAATTTTTTGTGTTGGTGTTGCTTAATTGTAGATCTTCAAAGACTGAGGTTCTGTTTCAGTCTTCTAATATTTAGAACTGATGAGCCTCACATTTTATAGATTTATGTTTCATTTACATTGAATGATACAATGAGTACATCATAGAATGGGTTACAGAGCACCAAAAGTCACTGTGCTTGTGTCCTTGCCCAGCACACACTCCTTCTCCATTAACAATTGTGCGTGAGGTTTACATGTGACATCGGACACTAAAATTGCCTGATACTTCCGATCGAGAGTTTTTGATAAGCGGTAGTGACTGGAGCAAATTTGAGAAAGACATCACTCGCTGCTTTCGTGGTGTTCATTCAATGGTGACCCTTCATTCAAAAAAACACTGTCTCCTGGAAGAAAGAAAGCCCACGATAAAAGTATGAAGACTGTCAAAAGTTACTATGAAATTACAGCATGATCATCCTCTGGCCCGTTTCAGACTTTGAACATTCTCTCTGTTGGGTACCTGCCTTGTGCAGATGTTTTCTTTCAGGCGCTGGAGGTTAGGTTGCATTTGTGGAAGCTTTTGAGTGCTGTCTTGTGAAGACCAGAAGGCAGCTTAAAAGTACCAGAGTGGGGATGTGTGTAGAATGGTCCTACGAAATGAGGCCCTGATTCAAGAAGGCAAACTTACACGTTTGTGCAAGTTTACTCTTTCGGAAGTCACAAAACTGTGATCTAATAGAAGTTTTATGACTGTTGAGACTCTATATTTTGGGCGGAGAAATCTGCACATAAAAAAACAGGCATGTCTTATCCTTTTTATCAATTACAATTTTGCCTCGGATAATTCCAACAACTGTGCAAACCATTGTTTCTAGTGGCATTGGTATTATGGATATGTCTGTAACATTCAACAGCTGCATTTTTAACCCGTTTTTGCTCAGTAGGTCAAACCTGCTAAAATTTACTGGGTAAGAAAAACAGTAGATAATGGGACATCTACATTTTAGTGCGGTAAGTACTGAACTCTATGACCCTAATTTTTAGGGAGTTGGTTGTTTTTGAACCCCTGCGTAAAATCCTGTTTGCACCCTGATCGGAATTCCAGGTTATGTGGTATTTAATGACACCCAGTAATCGCTGTTGTGTTAAATGCCTCACCCGTTGTTAAATTTGAGCACGTCAATCCTGTCAAAATTTGGCAGGAGGAAATTAGACAGTTTTTAACATACGGACAGTTTTTAATCCGTTTAGCACCAAAATCTGCATGTCATTCCCCAAAAACTCAGAATATATGCTATATATATCTCCCGATAAATAACGTGGGCCGGGGTATCGTTATTTGTTAGATGGAATAAATGGCACCTTAATTCCAATTAACTTGGTAACATGCATATATATCCTGCCCCATTTATAGGGAAAATCGTAATTGCTGCTATTTAACCTATCCTATAAATAACGAATCTCGGGATATTGCCATTTATCGGAAGCATATTAAATGTAATTATGCCTATAATGAAGCCTTTATTTCTCGTTTTCTTAAATAGCTCCTAATTCGAGGGCTTACATGTTACTCATTGTGCCCAGTTTTTGATAAAGGCACCTTGTCGAAAATCGTATTTCTCCAGGATTACACACTGTGGCCCATGGTGGGAAATGGGTTTAGAATGCAAGTCTTCCCGTTGCCTAGCCAACAGTCACTAGGCCACATCTCATCACTTGTACCAGAACACTCTGCACAGTACAGAACCTGAGGTCCTCCCTTTTACAAGGTTCGGGCGGACGTGTGTCCCTTGTACTTTCCTTTATTTTGTTTGTGGTTTCTGCCCTCTCAGTTCTTTTCATTATCTGCCAACTCCTAATCACTGAGGACGAGTCCAGAGGTCTGCACAGCTCTGTTAATACCCTCTTAACAAAGGCTCCCAAGTGTTCACCTGCCTCTCTTGGCACGCCCACAAGGGATGTGCGCGCATGTTTATGTATCTTTTAATTGAAATGGATTGTTGTTAAATATTTATTAGCAGAGCTGAGTGAAAAATAGAAAGACACTGAGGAAGCGATACAGGGTGTGTTCTGGGAACAAGCACATAAAGTCCTGGTCATCAGGGCTAAATCACTAAATAAATACAGATATGGGTGCGTTCACTGGCAATACTCAGCTCCAAGTTTTAGTCCCATAATAACCCATCTTGGTTGGCTTTCCTCCCTCACAAAATCATCAGTCGGGCTCAGAAGGAAGCTGGATGCGCGTTACTACAGACTAAGGCCCTCATTATGATGACGGTGGGATACTTCGCTGTAATTCGGGCAGTGAAATGCACAATGGGGCAGTGCAGGGCCCGAGCCACCCATTTCGCCAGCCTTTCCCTGGCGGTGTAAACTGGCAGGAAAAGGATGGCGGAATGGGACTCATAATCCTCAGGGTAGCACTGCCTGCAGCGCTGCCCTGTCAGATCTGAAATGCCGCCACCGCCAGGCTCACTGGTGGCAGGAGCCTGGCAGTGGTGGCATTTCCACCGTGGCGTTTTCACCATGATCATAATAGGGCGGGCAGACTGCCACTACCGCAGCGGTCCACCCGCCACCGTGAGTGTGGCGGTCCATGGACCGCCCGATTCATAACGAGGGCCTAAGTCCCGTATTTGGAATCACTGCTAAGGGGAGGTGCAGATACTGTGATAAGGCATAGCAAATCCATTCTAATGCTACACTCCAATTACCGGCCATTCTGAGTTTTCAGGTAAGGAATGGGGAATAACGTGCTGACCCAGAAACGATCAGGTCCAGTGCTGCATACGGTGCCCAATTCCTGGTCCGTTTCGCTTGATATGTAGAAAAACACATTTAGGGCCTGATTTCAATCCTGGCGAAGGGAATGCTCCGTCACAAGTGTGATGGATATCCTGTTTGCCGCATTATGATTCCCATAGGATATAATGGGGACGTAATATGGCGGATGGGGTATGCGTCATGTTTGTGATGGACTAACCCCCTCCACCTGGATCTAAATCAGGACTTTAGTTTTACGGAGTGCATTCCCGTATCCAGTAAAACTTAGAACTAGATGAACTGCCCACTGAGACAGTGCTCTTATTGACTTGGAATGAACCTGTTAGTGGATGCAATACTGAAATATCCAGCTTGAAAAATGAATGACTGAATTAAGCTAAGTGTGACAAATAACTCAGAATGTCACCTGTGTACCTCTTCTTTGCCCCAGTCCTTAGTCAACGATGTGGATGTCACTTCAAAGACTAAAACATCCTTAAGCTGAAATTACTTAGACCTGCCCACACTGCGATTGGGTATAAAACCCTAATAGTCCCAGCAGCTCTCAAGAACTTCCTGTCTCCTACAGACAGAACAGCCCATGGCAGTATAATGATGATTTGGTGATCATGCAGATAGCAAACATGCCTTGTATGTCTCTTTTACTTCTCACTGCTATCATTTTCCAGTAGGTGCTGATGGTGGCTTCATACACTAGGACTGACATATGTGCCTTACTCACTCATTGTTTATTTCTTTCATTGGGGACAGGGCCAGGCAGTTGACACTGAGGCACCATGTTCAGGTGTCTTCAGCAGGGTGCATCCCTTGTTTCACTAAGGCACTTCACACCCAGCATCAGAATAAGATCTTCATATCAACAGAAACTCACCAACAACAATTGCACAACCATGTCACCCAAAGATATAACTAACCAAATGATGGACCTGTGCTGCTAGGGATCACTGACCTCAAAGGACCAAAAGATGAAGGACATGCACCAGCCTGTCAGAAATAACATCGCACAACACAACTAAAGAAGTTGAAAGCTAATTTTTTGGACATAGAGAAAGTATTTTATTTTATGAGAAATAATAAGATTTGTTTTTTTCCAAGTTGAAACCGTATATTTGACAGCAACATCTGATTGTTTTCTTAAATTGACAAGGTGAAGATTGGGGACAAAATTATTGCATTTTGAAATAAACATTTGGGACAAATATTTCAGTGGTATTTACCACTACTGTCAGAAAAGCTGATCTATAAGATTAGTATAACCGGTCTGATTTCCGTAACACACAGCACTGCTGCATGAGATTGTAAAATATATATGGTCTACTATCTGAGATCCTGAGAATAGTGTATTTAAAATCTACTTGCCCCCATTTTTTCAAAATAATCTTAGGTCATGTGACCCTGCAAGAAACTCCTGCGGTAGGTCAGAAGCAGAATCAGATTCGGGGAAGGTCAAACAAACTGGGGACAATATGAAAGTATTGGAAAATTCATCAATGTCCTCTTAGACCCTATGGCTTTTTAGTAAAACCATGTGAAAGCTGTGCTGAAAAATGCACTATTGCCTCAATGTTTTAAAAAATGGTCTTGACTGGAGAACTCCTCAAATCACCAAGAGGAAGTTGGGCTTCCTCAAATCACTTGCTTGCTTCTGTTTCGGGGGCAGATATTAAACCACACCACTTTTGAAGATTACCAGTTCCTACTTAATCTTCCTATGTTCAAATGCCTGGTAACATCATAGAAAATGAAACACTCTAATGTCACTGGAAATAAAATGGTCAAATATGCATGCTATATAGAAGCACGCTTACCCCACTGGCCTTTTAATTTAGGTGTTCTTAAAACGTAGGCTCTGATTACAAGTTCAGGCATCTAAAGCAAGAGTTTAAATACAGAAAGGAGTTATGAGTTGTGTGATAATTATCACAGCCTAGTGGTTTTCCCTTGATAGATTCCGACATGTCAAATCTGCCGAATTGTATTGTCGTGGATAATATCTGGGAAAAATGCAACATGTGCAGAATTCGGTTTGTCAAATTCCGATTTTCCATTTTACCTCTCAGTTGAAACTTGAAGACCAGAAATGGCTGGTATTTGCCACATCTGGTATATACCTCAGCCATGGACAATGGTGTTTACCAGGTGTGGCAAATACTTCATTTTAATCAACACAAAATGCGATCAGGAACCAAATGTGCAACAATTCTCATTGTAAGCTAGTTGCAAAGACTCTATGTTGTTTTGTATCCTATAGAAAGAAAATATAGCGATTTTATAACTTTTGTTGGATTAAACAAAACTACATTTGCACACCCAAACAAGTTTATATGCTGGGTACATGATCCTTTGACCGCCAGGGTTTTAATGTGGAATGTGGAATGTGAAGGTCAGACCGCCTGGAGTGTGGCAGTCCGACCGCCACCGTGAGGGTGGCAGTCACAAGACCACCAGCCTCATAATGAGGCGCTTTGTTTCAAAGAGATGAAGAAGAAAACTGGTGCTTTGAAGCCATCTAGCACTGGTGTACCTGAATTCATAAGGAAATAATATTATTAGGTTAAGCTCCCAAACTTAACATGAGATAACCTTTGGTCACTGAATTTGTCCTACAACACTTCCCAGTGTACTTTCCTCTTAGTATGTTTGCCTCGCGGTGGCAGTCGGACTGCGGCACTCCAGGCGGTCTGACCTCCACATTACAACTCTGGCGGTCAGACCACCAGGGGAACGCTGCCACCACCCAGAACATGGTTCCTGGTGGCATGGCAGCAGTCAGAGTCATGGTTAGCCATGGCGCCGCTCAGTTCAGCACAGATGTGCTCATCTCTAGTCCAGTTTCTTCCAGCCTTTTCATGGCAGAGATCTTGCCATGAAAGGGTTGGCGGGAAGTCAGTGCTGGGAGCCACAGGGGGGGCCCCTGCACTGCGACAACGACCATAGGTCCTAGGCAGTGCAGGCCCCCGCCCAGCACCCTCGGACTGCACACTGTCTGCTCCGGCAGACAGTGCGCATTCCGAAGGTGCTGGGGACACCCTCTGTGCAACAGCATTGACTTTGACTCCATGAGGAGCCAAGGCCAATGCTGCTGAATGGTTTCCACTGAGCTGATCGGCAGAAACCTCTGATTTCAGAGGTTTCTGCCAGTCAGCCCAGTGGAAAACTTGTAATCGACCTCGGGGAAAACCGACTGCTCAGCGGCGGTCTCCTCTCCATGGGGCTGGCATGCCGACAGTTGGCCCACCAGCCTCATAATGAGCCCCAAAGTGCTACTCGAAATGCCACACAAGGGGCATATCAATTTCAAATATACCCAGCCTGAAAACATAGATTGAAATGTCACATCCATGCCCACTGAAAACCTGCCGGCTATGTGAACATGACCATAGATATTGAAAAGTAAAGACTTTTCAAGTTGCATGACTTGCAAATAAAGTGCTTTGCAATTCCTATTACGGAGCAGCCTAGCACCTCCAAAAAAAACTAGAGCCCATTTCAGAAACTCTATTTTGTAGTACATAAAGTAATATCCTGGTAGTACTACTCACATACTACAAGATGCAATTAGCAAATCTAGTGCCAAAACTACCGCCTGTCCTACCCTTTTCTGTGCGGACACCTCTGCCACAGTGGGGGAGATCTCTGCACACGTAGGTAAATTATTTTGTAGTAAATGTGGGTGGGTCCAGCAGGATCAGTAGGAAAAGGGGGAGTAATTACTCAAAAATGGGTTGGTTTTATGGAAATTTAAAGTGGGCTTTGTGGGGGACGCAATAATATAAAACACTCACACAGAAAATAGTAAACTATTGCAATTCACAAAATGCTCTTCTAAACGTACTGCACACCTAAAAGTGTCATATCAGACTCAAATGTACTCCAAGCCTAGCCTGGTAGTATGTGAAGCACCACATATGGTCAGGGACTGGTACTGCAACACACACCCATATATAACAATGGAGACAGGGAATTAAAATAACACCCTATAGAAATGTATGTTAAATTATTTAAATTTGTTTGACATTTCAGTTCTCTCACTACCTCTATATATATATATATATATATATATATTTCGTAACCAAGTCCCGGAATGCAGGTGCTCCACACAGCGGTCCTGGATGGGTTCCGAGAGACCCTAATATAACCTAAAACACTCCTTCCAATATCAGGAGAACCAGGACACCTCCAATATGAAAATTCAGTTTATTTCAGCACAAAATCCAACGCGTTTCGGCAACAGCCTTACTCATGGACATCACATAAATAAAGTGCTTCACATATATACAGCCCAAGTTGGTCATAGAAATAAAGATAAGAGTGAAAATAAAAATAAAAAAAGTAAAAAAATAAAAAAAGAAATAAACAACAGACAAATCCTAATACACCCACAGAAGAACACGTATTTGTGGTGGCCATCTTTGAAATGCACATTCAGTCTTAATACCATGTAATAAATGTTAAATAATTTTTAAATAGTTTTTAAATCACACTGATATCCCTCATAAGATTTACATTATCAAAAGACTTATTAAAAGTTACTTCTCATGATGTTACTCTTCAAACAATTGGTAGAAAATATAACAAATAAATAAATATTTGATACACCATTACAAATTTATAAAATAATTCAATTTTTAAATATCTCAATTAAATATTACAATTAGGTATCAAATACTAAATATTAAATATTAAATATTTCATTTCCATGACGTTTGAGTAGAAATATCCATATATATTTTATCAAGTTAAAATCCAATATATTTTATAAAATATTTCATATAAATATTTAATACTCAAACCTATGTCTCAATTACTACCATTGTATCATGTACTACCCAAGTGGGCATATACATTCACAAGTAACTATCCTGGAGGATAACATATCATTTCTGATGTTATACATAAACGACCTCGTTCTACTAGTGCATCATGACTTCTTAACCCAAGTGGGTGGACATACAAATTTCATTCATAATAAAAAACTAACACCTCTCCATATCTTAATATACATTGAAATAACACCAACACTGCAAAATACTATTGTAATAAAAAATGCTCATTGTACTACAAATCTACCACATATCTTCAAAATATATTAATTACTCTAGATGGATACTCAGTTCCTCACTCGAATTCAGCCCTACAGGTTCCAATGTCTCAAACTCAATTATGTATTTAGACTCCAAAGTGCGTAACGTCCTTACTCTATTACCGCCCCTTTTGTTGATCTTGACTTGATCAATGACCACAAATTTCAATAAATTCTCATTACCAGAGTGTTGCTTGAAGAAGTGCCTCGCTATCGGATAGTTTTTATCATAATTCTTGATAGCTCGTCTATGTTCCAGAACTCTTTTCTTTGCGCTATGTATCGTGCTCCCCACGTACAATTTGTCACATGGACATATCAGACAATAAACACAATAAGTTGTGTTACAATTAAAGTTCCCCCTAATTGTAAAACTGTCTGACATCCCTGGAACATTTAATGTTCTGCAGTTGTTACTAGTTCTGCAAGCTTTGCACTTCATACAACAAGCAAAACCTGCCAATTTAGTATTCTCCAAATGTCCCTTCAGTGTTACATCATTACGACATAAATTGTCTTTCAAAGATCTATTTCTCCTAAAGGTTATTTGAGGATTGTCACCAATCCAATTGTTTATGGTGGAGTCAGTCTGTAGAATGTGCCAGCTTTTGCTAAGAATAGACCGTATTTTATAAGACTGATTGTTGTATGTCGTAATGAATCTGATTGGGTCATTGTCCTTCACCTGACTCTCATTCGTCCTATACAAAACATCATCTCTCTTCAAGGACTCTACTTTCCGTCTAGCTTGATTAATAACTTTAACCCCATAGCCTCTACTTCTAAATCTTTCACACATTACCTCACATTCCTTTTGGAAATCTGCTGTCTCACTACAGTTCCTCCGGGCTCTCAGCAATTCCCCATATGGGATGCTGCGTATCAAGGTCCCTGGGTGTGCACTATGGGCACAGAGCAAGCTGTTACCAGCTGTCGCTTTCCTAAACAATTTGGTCACCAATCTGTTATCTCTTACATAGACTTCCACATCAAGGAACTCAATACAATTTGGATTCACATGTTCAGTAAATCTCAAATTGTAATCATTATTGTTCAAGTCTTATACAAATTGTCTAGCTCCTTTCTCATCACCCTTCCAGATTACAAAAATGTCGTCAATAAAACGGCACCATAGGACCACATTGACATCAAATTGAGTGATCACTTCAGACACCTGTTCCTCCCACCAGCCCATGAATAGATTGGCATAGCTGGGGGCGAAGCAGGTGCCCATAGCTGTCCCTTGCAACTGTTTGTACAAATGATCATCAAAAATAAATAAATTGTTCTTGAGACAGAACTCAATCATAGTACATAACATTTCTGAGTGAAAAAGGAAAGACAAAGATCTCGCTCTAAGAAAATGTCTAATAGCTTTTACCCCTAAATCGTGATCTATACTTGTATACAAGCTGGTCACATCTAGGGTCAATAATAAAAAGTCATCATCCCATTGAATGTCCTCGATGATTTTTAAAAAGTGTGTAGTATCTCTCACATAGGAGGGTATTGACTCAACAAAGGGGCGTAGAAAATAATCGATATATTTCGAAGTATTTTCCAAAAGAGAATCCATAGCCGAAACTATAGGTCTCCCCGGTGGACTAACCATATCTTTATGAATCTTCGGAAGGAGATATAGCACTGGGATCTTTGGATGATCACACTTAAGAAATAGGAACTCGTCCCATTCTATCATACCCTGATCTTTCCAATCTATAAGCATGGCATGATATTTCTCATTCATTAATCTCACATCACCCCAGCTCACTTCCTCATAACATTGGACATTACTGAGCTGTCTCACTCCCTCTGCCACATATTTGCTGGTATCCTGAATAACCACATTGCCCCCCTTGTCAGACTGTCTAATGACAATAGTGAGATCTTTTTTCAATTCTTGGAGAGCTTGCCACTGCTCACCCGATAGATTACTATTTTTCACATTCAATACACCATATTTCAACTTTTTCAGTTGTTTGGTCATTTCTCTTTCAAAAACATCAAGAGCATCACACTGGATGGCAGGAAGAAAGGTCGATTTCGGTTTAAACTTGCTAGGACATGTACTGTCTAAGGCGATATCTAATCCCATCAAATTTAGAATAGGATCCTCATGAGCATCCACCCCCTCACACAAATCCATTGCTGTGTGAAGTACATCAATATCCGAAATGCATAGTTTACTCTCATTATCTCTTACCACCACTTTCTCATCACTTTTAACTTTAGTATGGTACCACTTTTTTAATTTCAATTTTCTGATGAATTTGAAGGTGTCAATCCTAGTTTGAGTATAGTTAAAACCACCAGTTGGGCAAAAGGATAAGCCAAGAGAAAGGAGATCCTCTTCAACAGCAGACAATACTCTACTGGAGAGGTTAACGACATTCATAGTTGTTACTTGCGTGCACGAGTTACCACTCCCAAGGGCTTTGCGTCTTCTCCTGCGCCCCCTCTCCTTGGCTTGTCTGTTCCTCTTCCTCTTCCTCTGACTCCTCGTCCTCTGCCCCTCTGGGGATAAATTCCTTTGTGTTGTTCCAACCTTCCCTGATTCAACAGTCTGAATTGTTTTAAAAAATTCGATCTATCCTTCTCTTTGTCTGATGTCAAAGCCCCAGACACAACCGTATCAGACACATCCGAGAGGTTCCCATCCGAAATGTCACTTTCTTCTTGTTCCTCAACTAGCTGACTTGCTTGTTCAGTATTCCTTACATCAACATCAGTACTACCCTCATACATATGGTCGTATTTTCGTTGAAAGGTTAAAATTCGACCAGCCTGATAATCTTTAAAGTCTCGTATATATTTTCTTTGCTTCTTGCCAGTGATCTCTTCCTCTAGTTTGCACAATTTCTTCTCCAAACCCTTCATATACTCATCAAACATTTCTTGCGTAACCAATGACAGTAGCTCTAGTCTCACTTTCTCCATCTCCTCCAGAAGTTTACTTCTATCCTTTATTGCATACTTAATCAATATACGCATCATGTTAAGTGAGCTCAGTTTCGAATTTTCAGCCCACTCCTCCAGCATTTCTGGGTCAGGGTCCTCATACGTTGGTATAGTATAAATTCTCAAACCCCTGGGGACACGCCCTACATCAATATATCTTTGTAGTGATTCCACCTCCCACCATTTAGATAGTTCCTTTTTGTGCAATTTTTCCATTTTGTCATATAGGGTTTGCAATTTCATTTCTACCTTCATATTACAACCACCCAGCTGAGCATTGGATCCATCCTCCATCTGAGCAAAAAACAATTTATCCGATTTCTCCTTTCGTCGTGCTTCCAGTCCGGAAGCCATACTTGCTGAAACAAATTGAATAATTTCCTCCAAACAAATAAACACTTATATCTCTGTTGTTATTCTGGATGTGGACAATACAACTTCAAATCTGATGCATTGGCCACTCTGTTCCTGTAATCTGCTACAATTAGGGACTGATTCACATCAGGGATGTTCAAAACCACCTCCAAACATTTATAATATGGCCGAGAGTAAGCCAATTGTGACTAATGATTTGATGGCAATCTTTTTCTGATCATCCCATTTTTTCACTGGTATGTCAATAAATATTATTGTACATTCACAGTCGCGAAACCACCTTCGCGACTATTTCCAGAATCCCAAATCAATAGTATACTGCTCCAAAGTGCCGTTATTGTTTCCTCCTTCCGCAAATGGTGAGTTTAATTCCAGATGCACAGGAGAGAAAATAAACGCTTGTCCATTGACAGCCCGCGATAAACACTAAAAGCGTAGCGCACGCCCCTCCGATGCTAGTAAACGGTTAATGCCGTCGCCCATGGGTTTCCGCTCCTTAATCTGTTTGCTTGGAAATTACTTCGGGGTGTAGACGAGCTGACGAGCACTTCCACTCCACTAAGCACAGTAAAATGTGCCACGCAGCCACGCCACACCCTCCGGCTCCGAAAGCAAAAGGCAAAGCCTCACTCGTAAAGTTACTCCGACACCACACCGGTGCCGTCGTCTCGCACCGTCCCGCGTAGCCTTTCAACGACGTCTCTTCTAAAGCATAAATAATTTCAAATTGGCACTCACTCCATAATTTACACGACCTCACGTGTGAAATCAAATCTCCTGTTGTAGTTCCAATACAGGGGCTCCCGCATTTGCAAAAAATAATTCGTAACCAAGTCCCGGAATGCAGGTGCTCCACACAGCGGTCCTGGATGGGTTCCGAGAGACCCTAATATAACCTAAAACACTCCTTCCAATATCAGGAGAACCAGGACACCTCCAATATGAAAATTCAGTTTATTTCAGCACAAAATCCAACGCGTTTCGGCAACAGCCTTACTCATGGACATCACATAAATAAAGTGCTTCACATATATACAGCCCAAGTTGGTCATAGAAATAAAGATAAGAGTGAAAATAAAAATAAAAAAAGAAATAAACAACAGACAAATCCTAATACACCCACAGAAGAACACGTATTTGTGGTGGCCATCTTTGAAATGCACATTCAGTCTTAATACCATGTAATAAATGTTAAATAATTTTTAAATAGTTTTTAAATCACACTGATATCCCTCATAAGATTTACATTATCAAAAGACTTATTAAAAGTTACTTCTCATGATGTTACTCTTCAAACAATTGGTAGAAAATATAACAAATAAATAAATATTTGATACACCATTACAAATTTATAAAATAATTCAATTTTTAAATATCTCAATTAAATATTACAATTAGGTATCAAATACTAAATATTAAATATTAAATATTTCATTTCCATGACGTTTGAGTAGAAATATCCATATATATTTTATCAAGTTAAAATCCAATATATTTTATAAAATATTTCATATAAATATTTAATACTCAAACCTATGTCTCAATTACTACCATTGTATCATGTACTGCCCAAGTGGGCATATACATTCACAAGTAACTATCCTGGAGGATAACATATCATTTCTGATGTTATACATAAACGACCTCGTTCTACTAGTGCATCATGACTTCTTAACCCAAGTGGGTGGACATACAAATTTCATTCATAATAAAAAACTAACACCTCTCCATATCTTAATATACATTGAAATAACACCAACACTGCAAAATACTATTGTAATAAAAAATGCTCATTGTACTACAAATCTACCACATATCTTCAAAATATATTAATTACTCTAGATGGATACTCAGTTCCTCACTCGAATTCAGCCCTACAGGTTCCAATGTCTCAAACTCAATTATGTATTTAGACTCCAAAGTGCGTAACGTCCTTACTCTATTACCGCCCCTTTTGTTGATCTTGACTTGATCAATGACCACAAATTTCAATAAATTCTCATTACCAGAGTGTTGCTTGAAGAAGTGCCTCGCTATCGGATAGTTTTTATCATAATTCTTGATAGCTCGTCTATGTTCCAGAACTCTTTTCTTTGCGCTATGTATCGTGCTCCCCACGTACAATTTGTCACATGGACATATCAGACAATAAACACAATAAGTTGTGTTACAATTAAAGTTCCCCCTAATTGTAAAACTGTCTGACATCCCTGGAACATTTAATGTTCTGCAGTTGTTACTAGTTCTGCAAGCTTTGCACTTCATACAACAAGCAAAACCTGCCAATTTAGTATTCTCCAAATGTCCCTTCAGTGTTACATCATTACGACATAAATTGTCTTATTATATGAAATATTTTATAAAATATATTGGATTTTAACTTGATAAAATATATATGGATATTTCTACTCAAACGTCATGGAAATGAAATATTTAATATTTAATATTTAGTATTTGATACCTAATTGTAATATTTAATTGAGATATTTAAAAATTGAATTATTTTATATATAATGTGCATTTCAAAGATGGCCACCACAAATACGTGTTCTTCTGTGGGTGTATTAGGATTTGTCTGTTGTTTATTTCTTTTTTTATTTTTTTACTTTTTTTATTTTTATTTTCACTCTTATCTTTATTTCTATGACCAACTTGGGCTGTATATATGTGAAGCACTTTATTTATGTGATGTCCATGAGTAAGGCTGTTGCCGAAACGCGTTGGATTTTGTGCTGAAATAAACTGAATTTTCATATTGGAGGTGTCCTGGTTCTCCTGATATTGGAAGGAGTGTTTTAGGTTATATATATATATATATATATATATATATATATATATATATTTACATACATATATAAATATATATGCATATATATATATATATATATATATATATATATATATATATATATCTAGAGAGAGAGAGAGAGAGAGAGAGAGAGAGAGAGATATTTGTGAACAAATTAAGTATCATTATTCATTATTATTATTTTTTTAAACGAAATAATACACTTAGACCCTGAAGCCGCCCACCAAGATTGGACCGCCAGGGTTGTAATGAGGGCCTTAATTTTTAAAGATTAAATTCAACTTGTTTCCTTTAAAAAAAACGAATACTGATTTAAGTTAATTACCTACATACCTTGTAACCAAATTCTCTACAAATTAAATATATTTATTTTTTTAAAACAGCAACAGTAGGTCATGTTTTAATATTATTTCAATTATTGTAATATTTACTTGACTTTTAGTTTGAAGAGATATTGTGCTATATTATTTTATGTAATTAATTTCAGGTTAATAAGACTTACATTATTTTAAATGTATATTTTACAATAAATCAAATATATATATATATATATATATATATATATATATATATATATAATACACTTTATTGAATTACCTTAAACTTTTCCATAGGGTAATCTCTACCCAGCAATGGGACATTGCCACCAACAGGTGAAAAGTCATCTAAATTTACACCTAGAGCTAAATCTTCTTTCAGAAAAGGTGAATAACAAAAAAGTGGAGCGTTACACCTAGGTGTAGGAATGGACCTACACTTAAGTAGATCTGCACCTGTATATTCACCTTTGTGAATCAGAGCCTTAGTAAGACTACATCCAATCATGGCGCACACCTGCATCTCCTCGAAGGCACATGCTAGTCATTGAATTGACCTTTTGCCAACAACTTGAAGAACACCTCTTGGGCCATGAGCATGGTTTGAGTACATCCACCACCTACAACACCAGGCTATGGGCCTCATTACGAGTCTGGCGGTCTTAAGACTGCCAGCCTCATGGTGGCATTGAACACCGCACTCATGGCGGTCCGACGGCCAGATTATGACCCTGATGGTCAAAATTGTGGTCGACCCAACAGGGTAGCAGCGGTTGGAGTTGTGTTCAGCCCCCTCTGCGCTGAGTACAGTGCCCATGCTGATCACAAGTTCACTTTCCACCAGCCTTTTCATGGTGGGATCCCTGCCATGAAAAGGCCAGAAGAAAGCCAGTGCTGGGGGCCACAGGGGGCTTTTGCCATGGGCAGCACAGGGGCCTGCCTATTGCACCCTTGGAATGTGCACTGTCTACCCTGCTGACAGTGCACATTCCTAGGGTGCTGGTGTGCCATGGCAATGACCTCTGCTCCCTTTATGCTGTGGCACTGTTTCCACCTGTCTTCCCCTCAAAAATGTCCTAACATGATGTTTCCGCCAGTTAGCCCAATGGAAACATCGTAATACGGTATGATGGTAGCCTCCTCCCTGCAGCTTTGGCAGTCGGCTTAGTCCGACCACCAAAATCATAATGAGGCCCTATACTTAGTGTTTCTTTTTTACATTTCTGACAAGACGATGTCCTTGTTCCCTGCTCCAGCACAACACGACCCAGGGGAAATATAGTAAATGCCACCCAGCAGCAAGTGATATACTCAATAAAAAATGCAGAAGAAAATCATTGTACTCTTGTTCATAATTATTACACAACCTTTACTCCTCAGATATCGGGTACAACTAAAACACACGTAGAAGGCTGTGGTACCTCTGCACTTACTGACAAGCAAGTCCTTTCGACCACTGATGCAGTAACACCGCTCTCATTCTTTAACATTTTTGCATCACATGTGCCAGTACTCAGCCAGGATGCAGAAATATTCAGCATGGACAGCACTCGCAGATAAGGTTGCCACCTAGGAAGTATTTCACCAGCTCCACCCAGTCGGTATATCCCTAGGACAGTAGCAGTCATGATTAAATACTGGAAATATGCCACCCAGTATGTTTAGCACCCTTTTTATTTTTTACTTAATATTGCCTAACGTGATATATTACACCCTATACATGTCGCAGGGAATTTACAGCTTTCAAATACAATTGCCTTTCACCTACTCATAGTTTCAACAGAAAGATTTGGCTAGGATCACATTATTTTCAGCCAAGGACCAAGACTAACTGGATCCCAAGTCCATAGGTTCAAAGTCGACATCAATTATTAGGCTGGAGTTTAGCTTTCACCGAAGTTACAGTAGTTTCAGTAGCTTTCTAAAAGCTCACACCAGTCCAAGCTTAACAGTATTCACATTTGTACTTTATGAGTCAAAACTGTGCCCCTCTCTAGGGAGTGGATTAGCCACGGGCTGGGACTGAAAATAGGCCCAGGCACTGAAATGAATGTGTCCCCCATTAATGAATCAGATGCCTAAAAAAGTGGTCCATGTTAACAAATTTGGAAAGTATTGAACTTGTGAAGACAGGCTGTATAAGTGTTTTGGAAGGTATGAAGGATTATATGCATTTGAACGTGCTGCATGCAATGTTTGTGGTAATATTTGGGAAATCAACAGTACAAACGGGCATGGCGGACTATAAAATAGGCCCACAAACAGTCACAAATTTAGCTCTAACACTCACCAGTGAGACCAGCCTGCCGGATACTGCCTGACTGCCCTACAGGCCAGTCCGACCCTGTTAACCACAAGAGTTATCTGACTGTTATTACTAGTGTTTGAGAATTGCTGGGCACACAAAGATCTCCGCAGCAGGCATCTCTTAACCTTGTTAGATATTTCAAATTGCAGCCTCTTTCTGAAGAATTAGGCCAGAGCATATAATGTATCACATTTGTCCTTGTTGCCAATTTCTTTGTGGCAGAGTTACAAAAAAATAATATACATATAAGTTCACTGTCAGACTCCACCTTTAATGTCTCTGGCCCTCGTGACTCCACCTAGTATTTTTTCAAATAACGTGGCAACCTTACACGCAGGTACCTCAGCAGATCACCA
Source organism: Pleurodeles waltl (assembly GCF_031143425.1). Lineage (NCBI taxonomy): Eukaryota > Metazoa > Chordata > Amphibia > Caudata > Salamandridae > Pleurodeles > Pleurodeles waltl. The sequence goes on along the minus strand of NC_090445.1, from coordinate 1,583,112,981 downwards.
AGTCCTCTGTAAAGTGTTCTTCAAACACTATCAAGTTGTGCCTTAGGGACCCAGAAGCAATTTTGAAGTGCTTGCTGGGACTGGGTCAAGGAAGGACTTAGACCACCGAAAGTTATAAATAAGAAATGTGGCATCAACTTTCATCAAAGTCCTCTTAACCTTTTTGTAGGTGTGAGACAAAAACCAATACAAAGCTTTAAAACAAAATTGTGTTTGAGTTCAAATGTCCTTCCTCGCACATACCTTAGCAGTGCAACAATGAAAAATAATTGTTCGACCTGATGGAGACTTTCTTGATTTTACTAAAGCGTGCATACTCATGTGCAAGGTTGTATGAAAAAATAATAATTTTTTGTTAAAAATAATAGTTAAAATAAAAACTGATCAATATTATGAAACAATTTTTTGGGGGGGAAATGCAAATCTTGCCACAACTGTAACTTCAGATTAGAAGTGTGCATTACACATTTGTCAGTGGAAGAAGGACAAGAGATGGTAGTGATCCAGGAAGAGAGCAAAACTTCAGATGGAGAATTGATGGACAGCACTAGAGAAGCGGGCTGCACTCAGCGGTGGAAGCAACAAGTAAGATGGTGCACGTGATCAGTGTGAGTTATGGACCTAAAAACATGTAGAGTGAACAGTAAGTAAGTGTGAAATAGGCAGGAAAACTGAACGAAGGGAAGGGAACAAGGCCAAAGGAAGAGGAGGAGACTGACGAACCCCGATTGTACCGGAGCCGTGACGAGACCTGCTGAGACCGCCGCAAGCGCCATGTTCCAGGAGGAACATGACTTTCCCAGGTATGGTCCGGACTGAGAGGGTGTTGGGCAAAATAAAGGTGAAAAGGAGGGGTGCATGTGGCTGCTGGGGCCTACGTCGGACCGAACATGGGAAGCACAGTATAGGATCTTTGGGGCCAGGAAAGGAGTGTTGCTACGATTCTCACATGTGCTGCACGGTTGTCAAGACTGCCTGTGTCCCTTCCCTCATGACTGGACACACCCCCTCACTCCCCAGAAAAGCTCAAACTTACCGCTTACCTGAGCCATTGTTTGTTCCACTCTGAGGTCCACTGCCCACCGAGAGTGACCCAGATGACGATGAGCGGCAACCTCTGGAAAAAAGGACACAGAGAGAAAAGACTGGTTAGACGCAGGAAGAAGTGTTTTGACATGACAGCCTCATCGCTTTATGCCAAAATTAAAGAGTATAATAAAGGAAACGTTGCTACAATGAACTGTGTGGAGTGTCTGCTTTTAAATGACTCTACCTGCGTATCCAGAGGTATCACCCGTGCCCGGTTACAGTGGGGTCAGAAGTGGGATCTAGAGCAAGCACACCAGGCAAGGATAGAATCTACAGTTACATTAGATGACATAATTAGGCAGGTGGCAGAGGGACAATGGCATTTGCAGTTGGTGGTGGAGGACCAGGTCAACGCGGCCCAACAGGACCAAGAGAACCTTCAAAACACCTTGAAATCACAAGCAACGATCGTAGCAAATAATCAACCAGTGCACGAGACAGCCATTCAAAAACTGACTGAAACCATCACCAATGTCCAACCTAACGTGCCAGTCTTGGTATTCCAGAAATATCATGTGGGGGGAGACCCCGATGCCTTCTTCACTAATTCTGAATGGGTTGCCATGTCGACCACCTGGCCTCAAGAAAGGTGGAGCCAGTACGTGGCCCCTTTGCTTGCCGGGGAGCTTCAAACTGTGTATCATGCGGCAAACCCCGGGGATGATACTCCATATTCAGACATGAAAAAAGCCATTCTCGAATGCCTTGCATATGATAGTGAGCACTATAGAAATAAGTTCTGGAAAGAAAGTGGAATGCCCATAACAACCCCCGGGCACTATTCCACAGGATGCCGGACTTGGGGATCCGGTGGCTAAAATCCCACGAATCCACAAAGGAAGAAGTTGTGACTAAGATACTGTTGGAACAGTTTTTAAAGGCACTCCCTGGGCCCACCCGGAACTAGATCCATCGATTTAGCCTGCGCCTAGCATAGATTGCCTGATTTTAGGGGGTCAGAGGCAAGGGGAGGTCCTACGACTTGTTCCGGGCTGGAAGCCTACTAACTCACTCAAACCCCATCCTAAAGTCTCCCAAGAAGTCCGCATTGTACCTCGACCCCTAGGAAAGGAGTTCAGGCAAGGCTCCCAGTGCTTCCAGTGCATTGAATGGGGGCATATAACTTTAAACTGTATCCAAAAGGTACAAACTCCAGAGCCCATGGAAGTGGGCCTCTCCGGGGGAAGGGATCTGTATTCAGACAGTGGGGCCCCAAAATATCTCAAGGACATGGAGGTAAATAACCGGCCAACAAGTGTTTTAATGGATTCCGGCTGTAAACACTCCGTAATGAGACCTGAACTGATAGTGTCCCACCAGTGGAAAGATGGAGAGTGTATGATGACTATGTGCATACACCGAGAGACCAAGATGGACCCTGTCACAGAGGTGGGAGTTGCCTTGAGAGGTTATAAGTAGATTCTAAGCGAGGGTGGCGTTCTCCAGCCAATAGAAGAAATGATCATAGGTACCGATTATTGGACTTTTCCCATCTGCTGGAGTCCCCTGGTCCCACTGATGTTGCACAAACATGGTTAGAAGAAGCCCCTTTCTGAACGGTTCGTATTGAAGAAAGTAGGGAGAAAAGAAAAATGAGTTGTAGGGAAAAAAGAGAGAATGAGATGTTCCTACCCCCATCCCCTACTAACAAAATCCCATTAATTTCTACAGTGGCCAATGCTGAGGGAAGCACAGGAAGTTTCCTAGTTAGTCAGAGGTAAGACCCAACATTACAACATGCATGGGCCTAGGTCGTTTGCGAAGAACCTGGACAGATAGGACTCTTTCTTATGGTTAAAAAGGGTCTACTATACTGCAATGTCAACCGTAACAGTGAAATAAGCATGCAATTAATGGTTTCTCTCCCATATTGAACACAGGTTCTTCATCTAGCCCATAGTCAGAAGGGGGGCACTATGGTTGGGAGAAGACAGAGGAATATCTCTTAAGATATTTCTTAAGAAGGTTTTACTGCCCAGGAATCTTCTTGGACATACGAAGGCTCTATGATACATGTCCATGGCGCCAGCTAATTAACACATGCCAGGTCAGGAAAGCCCCCATTAAGACCCCTACTCATAATTGATATAGTATTCTCCCAGGTGGGAATGGACCTGGTTGATCCCTTGGTGGCCTCATCCAGGGGCTACAAATACATACTAGTAGTGTTGATTTTGTTACCTGGAGACCAGCATGACAAAACAAGGACAATGGCCTGAGCGTTTATCAAGTTATTCTCTGGGGTGGGTTTTCCCAAAGAACTCCTGACCGATCAAGGCACCCCTTCTATGTCCCATCTCAAGGCTCAGATATGTCAACTACTTGGTCTGAAACATCTAAGAACTTCAGAATACCAACCATAGACAGTCTTGTAAACCATCAAAACAATACTAAAAAAAGTCTATCTCCGATGCTGGATGCGATTGGGATAAAAAACTGCCTTTAGTCCTGTATGCCATCCGCATACGTACCCAATCCTCTATCGGACATAGTCCTTTTGAATTGGTATTTGGTAGGCAGCCTAGAACATTACTTGACATGGCAGCAGAGCAGTGGGAAGAGGATGAAGGAAAAGGGGTCCTTGAGTACACTCGCAAACTCAAAGAAAAGGTACACACATTATGAGAAGTCAGACAGCAGAAGGAAAGAGCACAAGAGAAACAAAAGGGGGCATATGATCAGAGAAGCAGAGTGAAGCAATTAAGAGTAGGGTGTAAGGCACTAATTCTCCTTCTTTTTTCTGACTATAAAATCCTAGCAAAATGGTAGGGTCCTTATGAGGTGGTATACCAGATCACCCAGGTCACATATAAACTGGCTGTTCCACATGCCTGTGGAAAGGGAAAGATTTATCATATTAATCTGCTAAAAGAATGGGAGGAGGCCGATGAATCCTCTAACATACCCAAAGCTGCCCTCCTGATAACATATGTACAACTGTTTGAAATCACTTAACCCCCTTAAGCAAAGACAAGATTCGAACAGACACCTACTATAGGGGAAAATCTAACTAAGCCGCAAGTAAGACATATAGAAGACCTTTTCAGTTGAAATCAAGATGTTTTCTCCCATATACCTGAGAGAACCTCTCTGACCGAGCCCGATATACTAACCGAGACTGGAAAAATCATCTAGCTGAGGCACTACCAGATACCTGAAGCCAGACACAGAGCAGAAGAAGAGGAGGTTAGCAGTATGGTGGAAGGAGGCATAATAAAACCCTCCTAGAGCCCTTGGTATTCCCCTGTTGTCCTGGTGCCAAAGCTAAAGGCACTGTGCGGTTTTGTATTAATTTCTGCCAGCTGAACAACATATCCCAGTTTTATACCTACCCCATGCCCGGGGTAGACGAACTGATTGAAAGGTTGGGAACTACCCGTTACCTCGCCATCTTGGATCTAACGAAAGTTACTGGCAAATACCTCTCACTTCACAGGCTAGGGAGAAGACTGCTTTTGCTACTCCATCAGTATTCTACCACTTTAGAGTGATGCCCTTTAGGTTTCACAGAGCACCAGCAATAGTCCAACGTCTACTGGATGCTCTTCTGAAACTCCATAGAACGCATACAGCGGCCTACCTGGATGCTATACTTGGGAACAGCATTTAGCGGGTCCAGAATTGGTACTCTCCACTCTCAGAAAGGCAGGCCTTACCGCAAACCCAGAGAAGTGCAAAGTGGCTAGGCGATCAATAAAATACCTAGGGTATACCATATAGGAAGGATCCATCAAACCCCAAGTTTTCAAGGTGAAAGCCATCCAAGAGCTACCATACCCTGCAACTAAATAGGAAATAAGGTCATTCCTGGGTTTAGTCGGCTACTACAGGCGATTTATAGTGAACGTTTCCGAACAAGCCGCCCCATTAACTGAACTACTAAAGAACCAGCATCACAACAAATTTGCCAAGCTATCCTTCCAGAATTGTGATAGCTTTGACTGGCTCAACTCTGCTTTATTTACAGATCATGTGTTGAAATGTCCTGATTTTTCCAAACTCTTTGTCCTTCCGATGGATTTTTCAAATCCATGGTTTGGGTGCTGTCCTTTCTCAACCAGATGCATCAAACTACCTTCACCAGCTAGTCCACATCAGCCATAACCTATTACACAGGAAAGCCCGCTACTCCACCATATAGAAGGAATGTTTGTGCATCAGGCGGGCTATTGAGTCACTTCAATATTATCTCATGGGATGGTCCTTATTCTACTAACTGACCATGCTTCTTTGACTTGGTTGTCACAGCATAAAGACACTAACCCTCAGATTCTGCATTGGTGTTTAGTGCTCCACCCTTTCTCTTTCCAGACTTACCATCTCCCAGGCCATTGCCAGATCACTGCCAATTTCCTCTCAATAGCATTATTCTCCTCATGGCCTGAAAGGGGGGCACTGTCCCAGGGAAGTAAATGCAAGGCCGGAAGAGACGTCTGCTAATCCTGATTCTGCAGCACCACCGAGGGTTGCAGTGGAAACTACAGAGCACCCCGGGTGGACATTGGAAGAGCTGCTGGTGGTTCGTGGATGGAGCATAAACTTCCAGGTGACGCACATACACAAAATGGTGGCAGGAACACCAGGAGGAGTCAGAGCCAAAGGAGCAGACAGGAGAGCGATGAACACCGACTTTACTGGAGCCATGATGTGACCTCCTGAGACTACTCCGAGTGAAGGCAAGGAGTGACGACAAGAGCAACAGGACAAACCTTCCTGCCACGTTCCAGGAAGAACATGACTTTCCAAGGTACAATCCCGACTGAGTTGGTGTTGGATCATATAAGGGAGAAAAGGGGGGTGCATGTGGCTACTGGAGTCAACGTGGGGCTGAACACGGCGACCACTAGTTTTAACTTATTCTGAGCAAAATGATGTATAGGGCCTTTGGGGCCAGGAACGGTGTGTTGCCACGGTTCTCACGTGTGTTGCACAGAAGTAATTGGTGAGACTACTCAGGTACCTACCCTCACGACAACACACAACACCCCCTTCCCAGAATAGCTCGGACTTACCTCTTTCCTGAGCCATTGTTTGTTCCTCTCCGAGTCCCACTGCCCACCGAGTGTAACCAAGCTGATGAGTGGCAAACTAGGAGAAAAAAGTACACCAAGAGAAAAGACTTGTTAGGAGCTGGAAGAAGGGTTGTGACGTAAAACCCTTATAACTTTATGACAACATAAAAGAGTACAATAAAGGAAATGTTGCTGCAATGAACTGTGTGGAGTGCCTGTTCTTAAGTGCCTCTACTGCCATATCCAGAGGGATCACCTGAGCCCGGTTACACCTGGACTCCTGGACACCTGATGTCTAATATCGGTCTGGCAGTGTTCCCCTGGTGGTGGCCTACCCAGGCCCAAAAAGTGTAGCCATTCATCATGGCAAGTGGGACGATTTTGGGATTTAGCCAAACTTTCCTGGCGTATATGTAAAAACAACACCCAAAATAATCAAATTTCTTGCCTGTGGGATGGGATGCTATAGTCCTCAGGAGAGCAGAAAGATTGTTGAGGCTTTAGGGGTGATGGTGGGGTCAAGTAGCAGGACGGACCAGACCCACTTGATTATTTTATAAAACAATAGTCATGCCATTCAGTGGACTTTCTGTCCCTGATGGCAAATTGGGGGCAAACTCCTTCTCTGTCTTCTTGTGAGGACAACATACTGGTTAGCCCCTGTGGGGTGGGAGTATGGCTTAATGTTAGAGTGCAACACCTGAACACCTTTCTTCTGCCCCAAATGCAAAGTGCTTGATGTTCAGTGGGCTTTCTGACCCCAGGGGCAGATTAGGTGCAACCTCCCACTTAGGGCAAACTTCCTATCTGCCCCCGGGGGTGCAGAAAGACACTATTGCTCCTTCAGGGGCAGGGGTGTGGCTCGATGTCAGGGCACACCACCACCTCCTTTTGTTTGTTTTGTTATCATTTTGTATTCTCTGATGTGTAGTGGGCTTGCTGCACCCTACAGGGCCAAATTGGGGCAAACCCGATGTCTGTTCCTGTGGGGGGGTAGGAAGACTAGTTTGTCCCTTTTGATGTGGGTGTGTGGGCAATGCCAGAGTGCAACTTCTACACCTGTTTCTTTTGCCCCAAATGCAAAATGCCTAGACTTCTAGAGTGCTTTCAAACCCCTGTGTGGTCAGATTTGGGACAACCTCCCAAACTGGGCTAAATTACTTATCTGACCCGGGGGGGACAGACAGAAATACACTATTGCCACTTCTGAGGTGTGGTATGGCTCTATGCCTGGATGGACTGCTATCTCCTTTTGTCTGGTTTGGTGCCATTTTGAATTCCCTTGTGTGTAGTGGGTTTTCTGTCTCTCATAGGGGTCCATTGGGGGCAAAACCCCATCTACCCCTGAGGAGGGCTGTCACCTTATTTATTTGGGGTGTGGACATGGCCATAAGCCCACACCGCAAATAAATATGGTGACAGCCCTCCTCAGGGGTGATGGGGGGTTTGCCTCCTTATGGTGGGCAGTCCCACCCCTATATTTGTCCAGTGGGCTTTCTACCGCCCAGGGGTAGATTGGGGTAATCACCCCCATAAACCCGCCCCAGAGGAGCAGGAAGACTGTATGCCTTTTTTTTGGGTGGTGGTTGGCCATGCCCATTTTGGGCAGCATCCATCGCTGGTGTCTAGTGGGGGGACGGTTATTTGGGGGTAAGCACCTCGATCCGCATCACAGTGAGGGCAGCTTTTTATTTTTGGTAGGGGCATGGGTGGTGTCTAGTGGGCTTTTTGCACCCCCACACCTCTGGGGGGGCATATCAGGGGTAATTACCCCATCTGTCCCCCACCAGGGGGGCAGAAAGACTAACATTTTTGAAGGGGAATTGGGAAGCACAAGCCCTTGCTTAAAGGGCCGCTTCTCCTATCCCTGGTGCCCAGTGGGTGGATTCCTGCTTGAGAATTTCTCTCCCGCGGTGATCCCCAAGCATGGATTTAACGGACCGAGGTACCATTGTAAAGAGGAGATTTTCACCTTTCCAGCTTTTCCAACGATATCACTTCCAAGAGAATCAGTGCTTGGGATACTGAGATATGTCTCTGAGCACTGATTCAGTGAATGTAAAAAGCCTATTGGCTCATTTTACTTTCATTTCTAAAAGTAATTATGTCTATGCACCCTGTGCTCAGGTGTTTCAGAAATCCTGCACAGACCCGCACTTCTTGCTTCAAAAAACTATTTTTCTGTAAAATATGCTGCAGTATTGAGAAAAACGGCATACCTTTAAAACTCATAGATTAATTTAAAGAGGTCTTAAATATATAATGAATAATCATCTTTATTAACTTGTCAAAAGGGTCTAGATTTTCTTACCAATGCAGCAGGTATGTGCATGAACAATGAGCTGCAAAAACAGTATCAGACTTTAATAAAATATACACAGAAATGCTGCTTCATAAATCTACTCCGTAGTATTTATATGTTGGGAAAGCTGTTCTCAGCTAGAGCGATCAATGTTTTTTAAAGACAAGTGTGAATGCAGTAGGTTTTCCTAGTTGGAGAATTATTCCATGGAGTATCTTCTCAGGCCACAAACATATGGATTTTTGCAAGGTTGGTGCATTTCGTGCTTTTGTAAAAAGCTTGTTTAAAACCTTATGAGTACTTTTTTGTGGAGCTTAAATGATAGCTTAATATAAAGTATCTTGAAATTAAATTCCTGAGTTTAACTGTGTTTTATAGGAATATCACATGATGTAATCTTTAGAATCAGTTGCTTTTCCTAGCTAAAGTGGCACAGAAAACGAAGGTGGTTATATTTACCTGTTTAACGAGTCATTTGACTTAGTGTAGTTGTAGTAGCAATAACCATATTCTTGATAAATGCTGAATCAATGCTACTAAGTTGGACACATTTCTGATGTGTAAAGCCTCACTGGTATGACTGCCATCGGAGGTGAGACATTCTCGATTAGATTATTTAGAAAAGAAAGTTAATTTTTGTGTATCTGTTTGAAGGTTGAGTGTGTACTATCTTACAGTACAGCTTCAACAGTTACTTTGTCTTCTATTTTCGAATTTGTCACATGATCTCCATTGGAGCCTTGCTTATGAAAACATATAGATGTTTGTTCTGTACTTGTGTATTTTAACAATTACACTCAGATTGTGACTAGAGGTCCCATTGTTGCCCGATTTTGTGAGTCACACGTTACTTTTCTATTGTCAATAAACATTTTCCGACTTTAGGCTCGGCATGTGCGCAGATTTCTTTCACATCATTATAGACTAAGTAGAGAAAACTGAGTTTTTCTAATTTGCAGTGACATATTAGGGGTTGGAAAGCAGCTCTAAGTTTTGCTGTTTTAATTTCATATACGTTCAAAAATTTCACAAAATGCAGTGATGCTCAATAAAGAAATGAAGTTGAAAATTCGTTGTTCTCGCATCAAGAGCACTTATGTGTCATTTAAATGTAAGGCACTGTTAGTTTTGCAGAATGTTGCTTCAATTGTAGTTTCTAATTGTGTAGCAATTAAAAAACAATGATACACCTTCTTGCCTATTTCAAACTTTTCAATAATTAGCTTTCAGAGGTATGTTAATAGGCAAACATTCAAGGTTTACCTCGTCTTGATGTTCTTTGCACTGAAGTGGATTTCCCTAGAGATAATTAAAGCTCAACTGCTCTTTTTAAAGATGGGAATTGATTGTTTCACTAGAAAGAAGGAAACCTGGACTTGACTTCAGTGATACATGTTTTCTGATCAATTAATTTTATCCTTTTTAAAGATGACTTGAAACTGATACTACATATAAAGCAATTAAATTCGAAATGTAAAATTAAAATAAACTGGCAACTGTGTTATTCAGCAAATTTTTATTTTCAAATTCTCAATAGAATGATCAGGATTACTCAATGTATTTTGAAGTACAATGTATTCTTCTGGCCAAACTTTGCCACTAAGTAGGTTCTTTAGGAATATACCTTGTTGTTGACATTACTTGGCTTTCTGACAGTTTTATTCTTGTATGTATCTACTTAACCATTTTCTATAGTATTTATGTTTTTATGGTTTTCAAACATAAGAGCCTTTGGTAAATAAAGTGATAGGAAAGGTGAGTCTTGAGGTGTTTTTTGATTGAGACGACATAAAACACTTTGGTCAAGAAGGGATTGCAATGGTGATTCTTTAGACATTTTTTGAATGACAGGAGAGAAGCTTGAGGTCTACGTGGGCTGCAAAGAGTTTCAAAGGTCTGCTGCCACTCCTGAAAAGACCGTTGAAGCACTTGAAAGGTTTTGAATTCCAGGAATACCAATAAGGGAAAATTCATGCCTCCGAGATCTTTGTCCAACCAACATAGTAAGAAGACTGAGTAGATCTGAAGGTGTATTTAGGTGAATAGCTTTGTAAATTAAGCAGTAGTCTGGTTGTGGAATTAAGAACACCCTTGGGAAGGGCAAGGAGGGTTGAGGTAGACCATCACATAATGAGTTACCAATGTCCAAGCAAGAAATTACTGGATCATGGACTGCAGTTTTCAGTTGGGTAAGTGGCAAAAGAGGTTTGATCTTTTTTAGTAAATGAAGGCAAATATTGGCAGACTGAACTAGTCTATTGATGTGTGAAGTGAGTGAGAGAGTGGATTCTAGTGTCACACCAAGGGTTTTTCCTATAAAAGAAAGTGAGAACGAACATAAGAAGGAACTCTGAGAGATCAGCATCAGGACATTTTCTGCCCTCCTTACAGCACTCTTGCTCCTAAGTCAGGATCAAAAAGTAAAGATGTCACATGTGGATGATGATGATGGACAGGATCAGTGGTCTTATGAATTTTTAAGGGGACTACAACTCTTGATGATTTATCGTTCCACATATCAAATGCCATCATGAAAGCTGATATCTGATACAAGCTGTTCCATATTTTCGTATGTTTAGAGCAGTATGAATGCACCATGTACATGGGTATTTTAGGCATCCTGCAAATCATGTAATATTCATTCTCTACAGAAGGAGTTTCAAACAACTTTTGTAAACATTTATTATGTTTGGTTCCCATATGCTTTTATATTTTTAGTTCAGGTTTTTAACATATTGGTTCCAATTGTATTTATTTGTTTAACTTGAGGTAATTGTTAGGCATGAACCTAGCGCACCAGGGCCAGAACTGCAATATAGATCGCCAAAAAGGATATAGGGATGTTACTGTACATGGGTGACGGCATTAACATAAGTCACATCAGAGACCATAATTACAGAAGTAACAGTTCTTTTGACTTACACATTGTTATTTAAAAAGAAAGAAATCCAACAGTATGTGTTGTGCGAATGAGTCAAATCACAAATTGTGAAGTCAATAGCTTTGTTTTCGGAGCAAACATGATATTTGTTTTACAATAGGCCACCTGGGCCCTTATTATAGCTTTGTGATACAGAGGGCCACATTTTAAATTGGTTAGCAAAGCAGCATAAATGGCAGTGGTGATCAACTTTCTAGTGCAAATTATAGTATTGCACTGAAACGTTGAAATGAGCGTAGACCAAAATAGCTTTGTGTGTCGGAGAACCAACCCACTTATTATCTATGGAAATGGGGTGCAACGGGGTGAAACGGAGCAAACATTCAGAGGTTTTCAGGCAAAGACAGATCTGTTAAAATCGAATGGCCTTGCTTTGTGTGAAATCCTGGCACCAAATGAAGCCAGGTGCAAGTGCCTGGCAAGCAGAATACTGCGTAGAATGTTATGATTGCAGCAAAATTACACATTTTATGAAGCTTACCCTTGGACAATTTTTGCTGTTATACCTCTAGTACTAGTCTCACGTCAAGAAGCGCTGATGCTTAGTGTTGTACTAAAAGGTATTTGTCATCACAAGTGCAGCCAATGATGTATTTGACACACTAACCCGTGTGCAGTGCCTTTTCCCCCGTTCAAATAGCAATATGGAAATGTTGGCATATTTTGGCTCTTTTGACAGTTTTGTTTTATATGGTTTTCCCTCCACATCCTGTAATTTCCTCCACCATTCAGCTTCCAGTTAGCTAGATCTTTGCATTAAAATGTTACAGCTTTATACTAAGGGTGCACTGTGTTTAAGGACCTGGGCTTAGGTTGCGAGACCCAGGGTGTTCATCGAGGTCTGGTAAGTGAAATTAAAAGTCGTTCATTGAGAAGCTACAGGCAGATCATGTGAGCTGTTGCCCAATTTACTTTGTTATGTGTTTTTGCATCCCTTTGCCAGGTATTTAACAAGGGTTATCTTTAGGCACCTGATGAAGGATTGAGAGAGGAATGTTTAATCTGTGTGGTCTGAACAAGATACATGGATAATAGGTTTTTTATGTTATTGGTTTTTATGAATTTGTCGTTAACATGTCCTCGATGCACCCTGGCTGTCCTGAGTGCCCTGTCACATGATTATGATGTTTTCATTGCACATTGAACTCTATAACAGCTTACGATGGTGTCTTCCAGGCATTGTGTAGTGGTTCGGCTCTAGGATGGGTGGCCGTGTCTTACTTGTTGGACTGTGAGTTTGTGATGGTGTTAGAGAGGTGTGGCCAGAAGTTAACACACCCATAGCTTGGTGACAAACCCATTACCCCTAGTTAGAGACAGTTTCGGTGTGGTGGGCTACATGGCATGAGTAAGCCGTGTCAGGTGTGTGTGTCTAGTGTTCTGTGTGCTTTTAATGTGGATGTCACTATAGCAGTTGACACTGTAAATGTATCTGTGTTGGGTATTGAATTGATTTATTTGGGCTCTGCTGTTTAATGCAGTTATGGTGCTTGTGCCTTGTCTTATGTGATTGTTCAGTATATGGTCCTTCATTACAGAATGTCTCAGTTGAATGAAATCTAGTGTATGACAGTGATTGTGAGGAGATGCAGCTACATATTGAATGAGGCCTTTTGACTTATATGATCAAAAAATGCTGGGATATTTTGGAGATATACGACTCCATGTGCAAAGTCAAATTACCCCTTAGCATTGCCATACTGTAGACTCCCACTACCTCTACTCTAGCAGATTACAGGAATATTGTATTTTTTCGCCCTAGTTTCCACTGGACTCACAGCAGCCCTACCATTCTTGTCCAAAGTATATTTTTAACACAGTGAGTAGCTGTTGGGTACAGTGTCTTTTCCAGAATAGGTCAATCTGAAAAGCACGAATTTCCGGTGCGTGCAGCTCTGCTGTGTGGACATTAACAAACACACAACTGAGTGGATGAATATTCTGCTTCTGCTCTGAGATAGTGTCTCCTAAAACACCATGGGCCTCGAGGCATGCAATAATAGCAGGATTGAGAAGGAAAAATATGCTCCTGAACTACTTGATCTCCCCCAGCGGTACAACCAGAGGGTCAGTGTGCTAATGAAGCTGTAAGAAAATATTGCCTTAAGCTTATTATGATAAATTACCCCAACACGGCTTATTCAAGCCCATTAGATAGTTGTGAAGTGTTTTCCGTCAAATCCCTTTACGCATACAGGAAATTTGCTCTACCAACATGAAAGCACAATTATACAGCCAGGGGCCACCTGTGCGGCCGAACAGGGTCCGACCAGCCCTTAACCAGGCTGTGCGGGGCACTGCGTGCTCTCCTGTCCTCTCTACCCACCTGATGGGCTTGAGGGGCCTGGTGGCACTCTTGGGTTCAAGGCACATTGGACCACTGCATGATGCAGTGTAACTCCTGGAAGAAGTTTGAAATTTCCCTTTCTCTCAGTTGTTAATATTGTTACAATCGTAAGGAAAAATAACAAATAACATGAAAGATAATAGTGGTGATGGTTTCAACAATGAAGTATTGCATAGATGTTACACACCACCAGTTAGCTGTAATTAAAGAGCACACCTTGGACACTTTGTACAAAACACTGGTCACAAAATACTGGTAGCAAATTGTAACCAGTATTTTTGCGATCATTGTTGGATGTTGCCAATCGACCTAGGTTCCAAAAGGCTGGTCATAGAAATCTCATTTGGAGTGGGTAACAATTCAACCTATCTCGTACATCGCAAATTGAGACTTACTCAGATTGGATGCCATCACAGGGATGGTGGCCTGCTGGGGTCACTATGTCTGTGATCACATTTAAATAAAGTACACATTTTTTAATACACTTTGTTTACCTTTAAGGAAATAGGGCTATGTATCATTTTTGGGCTCGCATATGCACCTATTTTGTGAATCACAGTGGTTGTGACTGCAAAATAGGTTTGTAATTCAGCCCCTTTATTCAGAAAGAACAATTTGCTAAAAAAGAAGATTGTGCCCATCTAAGCCTTAACAAGACTGCTTTGAAACTAAAATGGGTTTGCAATCAACATCGACTGCATGCCTTCTTTTCTTTTTTTATTGGGTGTTTTGAGTTTCAGTGATGCTGTAGTGACATGTAGTTCAGTATAATTGTTCGAGGCACCTGGGAAATGTAGTTGCTCGTCCCCTTGGTTTTGGTTTTGACTGCCCTGCATGCAAGTAAAATCAAAATGGATAGCAATAAAAGTTACTATTACTGACTGTTTCAACAACAAAGTATTGCTTAGATGCGAACATCTTGGTGGCCTACAAATATACCATCGCCCATACGCCCACATTTCAGTTTCCACTGTTAAGATCAGGGACACGGAGACATTAACGTTTTTTGCTCTTTCTATTTAGTTTTGTCTGGGGGCTCTTCCAGGATCAATTTTCAAAGAATGTTCAGTCTATAGTAAACAACTCCCTGCTACAAGGGGGGTGAAGTTCCCTCTGGTAAGTATAGTTTTAGAAACGTAAGCAGAGAAGCAAATGCAAACAACTTCTTGGTCACCATTCTCTTTTGAACACCATGAAATAGTTGTATGTCCAAATGATGCCCCACTGATTGGTGATTACAGATAACATTTTCTCAACAATTGACTCATTCCACTATCATGGCACTGTTGAACCTCTCTGCAGGTTTCGATGCCATAGACCACATAGAGTGTTTACTTTTTTTTAAAGTTTTCAGAGAGCAGCACAAGTGGTTGGGACTCCTCCTGTAAGAAGGCTCAACAGTGCAATGGCTGGGTCCCTTTCCTTCATGGCCAACTAAATTGGATTGGGGTTTACCTCACATTCCCTTTTTCCTCCCTATCTCCCTAATGGTTTGAGACCCTCCCAAAATGTTAAAGAAACAAAATATGTGGGTGCTGACAATACATATTTGCATATTGCACTGTAGATGGTGGAAAGTCTGCCCAGCTACATGGCCATTGTTGAAGTGTCTGACAGTAACTTCCAGGTGCCTTCTTCCAATGAGAAGAAAACCACTTTTAAGGAGAAACCTCAATCAACATGGCAATGAACTCAAAACATGGCGTGTTTTCCACTGCCAGAGAGATGATGCACCAAGTCCACTACACTGGTAGAAGGAATTTCCACTAGCACAACTCTAAATCAGGTCATGTGCTTTGCTTTATTGCAGCTCTTTTAAAGCCATAGGTCATTGGAGCCTTGGTTAAATCACAGTGACATAATTCACAGTCATGTATTTAAAGGTGCCACCAACTTAAGAGGAGAGAGAAGTTGTCTATCCCCAGTCCTGTAGATGTAACAACCGCCACCAGGAGGCGTTCTAGAATGTTCCTTTGTTGAATGACCTCTGCAGAGGCTGTGATAGCTATTGTGACATCGTTCTCTGGATGGCCCCTTTAAGGTGGCCTAAAAGTTGGTGCAGCCTTTCATGGTGCTTGAATATAGTTGAAATACACATTTTTTTCATCTTATTAGCACAAGAACTGGGGGTCAGATGTACAAAGCACGTTTGCATTTCTTAACGATCTGAATCAGTATTTCGGGCTGTTAAGAAAGGCAAAATGTTTTTTTTTTGATGTACAAAGGCCTTTAGGAAATCGCAAATTGGAATTACCTATTTGTGATTCGTATTCTGATGTACAAAGCATTTCCTAAATGTTATTTGGGCATTTAGAAAATGCAGTTACCATTGGATGGTAATCATATGCAATTTTAAAAAAGAACCCCAAAATGTTGTTTTTTTTAATTGCAATAGAGTGCACACATGCCCCTTGGGCACATGTGTGCTCTACATGTGCACCACTATTTTTGGGGTGCACCAAGGGGTGCCTTTTGCCCATTGTCATCCTTGGTTTTGCATTTCCCAAATAGCAAATTCCTATTAGGAAATTGCTATTTGGGAAGTGAAAAACTGGCCCATTGACCCAAATGCAATGTCACCACAAATGCAATGGGATTTCTTATTTGGGATTTCCTAATACCAATTCCTACCTTGCTATTAGGAAATTGGTATCTCTCTACATAGCATTTTCATTTCCTAAATAGCGATTTCTATGAAGTCACTATTTAGGAAATGCAAAATAGCATTTTAGTACATCTGGCCCTATGATGCAGTCTACCGGGAGGGCCAACTATGTTCCTTTTGCTTCTGGTCAGTCAATCAATGTAGGGGGCCTAATATCTTTACCCAGGCTATTTGCCAATGGATTTTCTTACCTGAGCAAAGGAGGCTTGAACCCACTGGTCCAAACTTTAAACCTGCTACAGAGATTAATCTTTTCTCTAAGTCTTTCCATGCTGACCATGATCAGGCCTACAACACTCGGTGACACCTGTAACGTAACACCACAATATGAAAGTTATCATCATTCATATGAGACACTGGGTGTTGCTGGCATGGAATGCATGAAACAGGCAGAAATTCCTAGCAGGTTGGGAAGATTAGGGTGAAGGGTGATTGGAGGAAAAGGCTTGTCTTTGTGTCAAGATTTGGAATGATGGTACAGAATATAAAAAGTGTCAAATCGCTTTTCTTCTGTCTTTGAATTCCCATTGTTGTCTCTCACCCTAGCATACACACACCTCCTTCCATGTCTGATTTGCATGCATGGGGCTTGTAGGGTGTTGTATAGTAAGATGATTGTACTTGTGTAATCATGATAAGTTTATTCCTTAGAAGAAGAAGGTACCAACATTCTTTCACCGTTTCCAGCATCCTTGCTACCCAGTGACTGAGTTGAATGCATTTCCATATTTCATCTCAGTGCGGGTCATAAATAGGGGTGGACGAAAGGATTCCTGATGCCTTGAATATCAGGAATCTTTGCATCTGTATATATTTTTTATGTATATGGAATTTCTATAACGGTCGCCTAGTCCTAAGGCAGCAAAGCTCTGTGCAGAGTCATAAATAAGCATGAAGTCAATGAGTGATAGGCGAGACAGCTGGGTTGTGGATGGGCAATGCATTGTTATTTAGCATTATATAACACTAAATTGGAGTAATTTTCGGGTGGTCCTGATAGATAGGGGGATGTTGTACCAGATTCTGGGTGCAATGATGGAAAAGGTATGTTGCCTTATTTTTAATTCTTTACACTTCTAAGTCTAGTGGTGCCCTGGCTGCAGGTTTAATGAGAAACACCAGAGATGGTGAGGATGTCTGTAAGAAAAGATGGATTGCTGGTTGTGAGGGAGTTGTAAATGGTGCAGCCTGTTTTGAAGATGCTGCTGGCCAGTAAGGGGAGCCAATGAAGTTCCATCAGGATGAGGGTGTTGCGAATGTTTCTTCTGACCCTGATGAGACACTGTGGAGTGCAGGGAGCCCAGGAGGTGGTTATGCCAGTGTACAGTTAGGGAGGCCCTGGAGCAGGGCCTAACCACCATCTACCTGCAAGGGTAAGAGAGCTTGAACAACAGTCCTGAAGTCGCTTTATGGAAGAAATGGTTTGACTTTATTTAGAAGAGAAAGCTGGTACCATGCAATGTGTTCATTGAGGATCGGGTTGGTGTGCAGGGTCAATTCAAGTGACTTGGCATTCGGTGAAGGTTGTGGTTCGAAATCGTCAAGGTTCATGTCATTGAGCCAGTTTTGTACTTTTTCTTATTTGTTGTTCTTTGCAAATAACAGGAATTCTGTCTTGGTTGGGTTGAGCTTGAGGTACGTGCTGGACATCCAGGTCTGGATGATGAGCAGGAGGTGAGAGGCGTTGCATGTTTGAAGCAGAAGGGATGTTCAAGAAGAGTTGTGAACAATCAGCATATTGGTAAACCTGTATGCTGTTATCTGTGAGTAGGGCACCAGGTGGCTCCATGTAGAGGTTCAAGATTACAGGAGACATAGGGAACCCTGGAGGACACCGCAGATGACGGGAATGTTTTGAGACCTGGAGGTGCCCACTTGGACCACCTGGTGTCTATTTAAAAGGTAGGAGGAGAACCAGTGAATGACATTGCTGATGAATCCCATTCAAGGCTCCATGAAGTGTATGAGTGTGGGATGATCAACTGTGTCAAAGACAGCTGAGAGGTCCAGCAATATCAGGAGGTAGGGGTCATCTCCATCTGTGGTCAAGAGAACATTGTCTACAATGTGTAAGGTTGCAGTCTCTGTGTTGCAGCATGACCTGAAGGCTGACTGGTTAACTTTGATGTGATCTTGGAGATGAACGTAGACTGCTTTTTCAATGATCTTTCAATGGTAGTTGGCTAGGTCATCATGGTCTGGTGTAGGGTACTTTAGTAGTGGGATGGTTTGGTTTGTCTTAAGAGTTTCTGAGAAGATGCTTTGAGTGAGGGAGCGGTTGACAATTTTGAGAAGGGTTGAGAGAACATCTCCAGAGATAGGTTTAATGAAGGACTAAAGCATGACATCTTCCTCATAAAAAGTGGCTTTGTGGGATTTGAGTATGTTGGTGACTTTTGCAAGAGTTAGGGCTTTGAAGGCTGACCATTGCAGGATTCTACAGGAAGATGTGAACATAAGAGATGAAGCAAGCTTGGTGCTGTTGATGTGTGTCGGAACTTCTATACTTTTACACTGAGAAAGAGGTTGATGGCACTGCACATACTGTGGCCTAAGGAATGGGTCCGTCTTGGAAGTGATTGATGCAGTGCTTTATTGTCTTGAAAAGCATTTTGGTTCTCTAGCTGGTTTAAAAAATGGTGTTCGTATAGTACTTTGCTTTGGCTAATGTGATGAGCTGCCTGTGTGTTGCATGGAGTGACCTTTAGGACCTTGAGGTCATCAAAAGTTATGTTTTTCTTTCATTTTCTGTCATGTCTGTAAATAAATAGTTTATCAGCCAGATAAGTTTTCTAAAATTGTGATGCTTTTTAGATGGGTATTGGTATTGGACAGGAAATACATAGGATGAGAGATGTAACATAAAACTGTCTATGGAAAAGTGTTTGAAGGATCGGAAGGGTTGGTCTTCTTTTTTGTGTTGACCGTAGTTTATTGGGAGGATGCTGAGGATCGAGATATGGATGGTAAACTCCAAGGGTATTGTTGGTGATGCTGATAAAATATGGTCAAGGATATGGCCTTTGGATTGTGAGGGTTTTGTGACATGCTGTATCCCAGTGAAGGTATCAGTAAGACTGAAGAGCAAGTCTAATTTGTTTGGTTGGCATTTTGGCCCTTTCCTGATCCCTACCCATGGCAGCAAGCAGTTTCCCTCTTAAATTATGGATTTTTCATTTTCATTACTTCCCTGCATCTTAAAAACAATGTTTAGACTGTCTCAGCAGCCATTTCAAGGTACGGTGCCGAAAGGCTATCCCATTTCATGAAAGTGAATCTTTAAGGCACTACAATCCTGTTCTTGTGGTATAGGTGAGACTGAGATCACGATAGCAGGAGTTTTTCATGGCAAGCTGGTTGACATCTGAAGCCATACCTGATGTGAAAATGTTCAGTTATGTTTTGCATTCAATCTATGATGCCTTTGGTCATTCAACAAACATATTCCTTTGTGTTTAGTGGAGAAGGTCCATTGAATGACCTGGAACCTTGCTCAAAATATTTAAAGTATTTTGAAATCTTGGAATTGTCTTTAACTTTACCTTTTCCGTGAAAGGACAAGTGGATAAGCCATCTCAATTGACTTTCTACAAAATGAAGACACTTACGGCCTGATTATGAGTCAGCCAATGTATTTCTAGGTGTGTTTAAACTCGTGCTTACTCATGGGTTGGAATTACGAGTTTGTAGGTATTTACTGTATCTGATAATTATTGGATGCTTTAAATACCTCAACCTTTGTTAAATTTCAGCAGATCAAACCTGCTGCAATTTAACAGGGGGAAAAGCTTAAGATATGTATTGTTTTATGTGGATTTTTGCGCACAGTCTGCATGTTATTCACCACACACTCATATGTGCTAATTATCGCACCAATACATAATGTACTACATGGTATTTTTATTTGTCATATGTGATAAATAGCCCTATACTCGTAAGCAGGGTATTAGAAGAGTCTGTGCACACCTTGGAGTTGTTCAAAAGGGACAAGCAGCAACATCACTCATTCTCTCTAAGCATGATTATGCTAGCAGCCTATACCACAGCATTCAACACTCAACCATAAAAAGGGGGCAAAACATCCAGATTCCAGCAGCAAGACTACTTCTAAACTTAAAAATATGAAGCCACATCTCCCTAGTTCTAAAAGCTTTACATTGTCTCCTAATTGCAAAATGGTATGTATTGCTCACAGATTTATCAACAGCAAAGGACTAACATTTCTATAAACAAACACCACTATATACTCCCTACAGAGAAACTTTTGTTCCAGCTGACACTGTGTTTAATAATTCCTGCTTACTTATTGCACTACTTTCTCCATTCAATCTATATGATCTCATTCACACAAATGAATGGCATCTCAAATTGTGCACTCTCAGCCTATTGACAGATACTCCTGCAGAACCCTTGAAGATCAACGGAAGAACAAAGCATCTTAATGCCTTTAAAGCAATACAAATCACAGATATAGTCCTTGCTTCCGAATCTTAATTTACAAAGCTAGCAGCTATTTGGACTAACCACATAACACAGTAGCTCATTCTTGAAAAAGCCAAATATGGGGGTGACAAAATGGTAATAATGTGGGATACTAATATAACCTATCAAAGAACAAACTATTCAACATCACAGCAGCCTAATGAACAACAAAAATAGGGACAACAAATGGCATCTACCTAAAGATGACAACTGTAAACCCTTCTTTCTACATTTCTAACATCCTCAGATTGCATGGTATGTCAAAAAGCCTCTTCCTCTCACTATATTCAAAACTCCAGCATGAATGTTGACCATGAAGTATATCTATTGATAGTTCTCACCCCCTTCTTATCTAACAAATGGGCCTCCACTAAGCCTCCATTAAGTACATGCCTTATTGTTTGAGTGCAGCCTCTTTTTTTGCATGCCCATCTGCATTATATTACTATAAAATACCCCCACATCCCCTTATTAATCACAAACTTTAAATACGTGTAACATTCCTTGCAATCTAACAATATTTAATACCCTCTAGCCCATCTACTCATCACACTTGCCATCTGTATGAGGTCGCACTAATTATCTTGTCTAGCACCTATTTATTTAAGCTACCTCAAAGAAACTGGAACATATGCACAGAACAGTTTTCTGAGAGCACAAGACTAATCCCAGTATTCAACAATAATGAAAAAGCACTGGAATAACCATTAACCTTGGGTTCGGGAGTAGAGAGGTACTCACCATAAAGTGCTTCAATGCCTCTTCAGGGGTAGTGAGCACTAGAGAGATGCTGATACATTACAGCACAATACATCAGACCACAGTGAATTTTGTTTCCCTGCTGTTACTCGGGATTCCCTAGTTCTGTACTGCGGAGTGGAATACAATAGCTCTCTTTTCCTAGCTGTCAGAATTCTTGCTTTTGGTCTCCCAGTAACCGGAAACGGCGAGGCATGAGGCACTACTCCAACACAATAATTTTTTTAAATGTTGGAGTCCAGGTATTCACAGCTTCAAAGTTCTAAGGCTTCTAGGACCATATTTACAAGGCCCTAGCGCCTCCTTGTGTCATGCTAGCATAATTGTTTTCTTGCTAAAGTGGCTCAATGAGGCAAAAAACGCCACGCCATATTTACAAAGTGGTGCAATGCATGCATTGGGCCACTTTGCGGCCCTTTGCACCACATTATGCCTGCGCCATGCATAATGTATGCAGGGGGCGTTCCGGCATTAGGAGGCCCGCAAAAATGGCGCAGTGAAATCTACAAGATGTAATTGCGCCATTTTTCGTGTCATTTTTAATGCCTGCTCAAAGCAGACGTTAAAAGGACGCACCCATTTAAATCAATGGGACTCCTTGCACTTTGCTGCACTAGCGTCAACATTTTTGCAAATATGGCACACCCATGGTGTCATTAGGTGGTGGTGGGGAGTGCGCAAGTAATCTGGTGCAACAGTACTGACGTGCCAGATTCTTGTAAATCTGTGCCCTAGAGTCCTATAAATTTAAAATATTATTTTCCTTTATAGGTCGTCAGTGTTCCCAAAACCCTGGTTTTCCATTCTTTTGTGTTTAAATAATTTCCCTCTATCTTAATCCTGTTATATGCAGTGTTCTTGCCTCTCCTACCCCTGGATTTTGCATGGCATGGAATTGCTGTTATTGTTTTATGCATATTCATCTGAAAGGCAGGATGTGGTTTTGCTTTTGATTTGCATAAAGTGGTTTTCAGACATAGACCCTATGTCTTCTTGCCTATAATTGGCACTCTTTAACCTTTAAGACCATTGGTGAGGACTGTCATAATTATGTCAGAGGGGAAGCTCAATGAGTTGAATGCCACTTAGCCTTCCATCCTCTGAAGGGCAGTTAATTGGGTATCATAATTTGGGTAGTAGAAACATCTGTTATTTGCGATGCTTAGAAATGTCAGATGCAACGCTATATACAAACCATGTTATTTTTGTTGTGCTATATAATTGAATAACCTTTAGTCCTGTGAGAGCTCTGTCATTTAATTGCCATCTGCATTGGTCTATTACTTATCATACACACTCATTAACTCCAGGTTAATTTTGTTAGTATTAGTTTCGCCTCAAATATATCCTTCTGAAAATGTCCTTCAACTTTTTCACAAGGCCATCTTTACTAAGTGGACCCAGCCCAATATGTCAATGTACACATTTAGAGTGTCCAGTGTTCTACCTAAGTTGCATGTAATTCTCTTTTGTACCATGATCTCCTGATCTCTATATAGTGTTGGCCCTAAATATTTAATATTATTCTGAAATGACCTGCAGTTTTTTATTCACCAACACGTAACAAAAGTTCTTTATTTTGTTCGAGAAGAGGCTCGTTTCACCTATGCCTGAGTTTCTTTAATACCTTGAACATAATGAAAATTCTGTTGCGATGCAGGGTGCGGGCCAGCCCGTGATGCTGTCATGTCTGCCCCTGCGGACCGAGGCATGACCCACGGAGCCTCCACCTTCTTTCAGGGGACACTGTGGTTCTGCATGGTGGCCACCTGTTGTTGTTTTCATGTAGCGGAAACACTCTGCAATGCCTACCCCTTTTCTATCTGGCATGCCGTAGTTCAGCGCGGCGTCCCATTTCTAACTCTTGACACCACTGCAGCAGTCGGAATTGCTCTTCCCACAGTGTTAGTTTTAGGCCTACTTAGCTCATCCTAGGGGACCATGTTCTTTCATTCTCTTCTTTCTTTTTCTTGTTCCCAGCATGCCTAGGGAGCTGTATTATATTTATCTTTCTGATGGTGACTTTTCTGATTTCTTCTTCAATGTTTCCCTTTCCAAGATGGACGTTCCTTATTTCTGGTTTCATCACATCCTCCCTAAGGGTATATAAGGGGCTGCTGTTTCATTTCCTTTGCATTGCAACACTCTTTGCTTCTATTGGTGTGTCCTCGCTCTCCTTGGTGCATCCTGCTCCTGCTTGGTGTATCTTGGTTCCTTCCTGGCGCTTCTCGTTCTTTTTGGAGTCCTGGGATCCCTCTGTTATTTTCCATCTCCTGTCCTGAATATTCTTAACCTTCTCTTGTGTCTTTCTCCTTCAGAAGATCCTGATTGCATCTGAGATTGTTTGGTCTTGGGACTCCTTCTGGAGGGCACAGTCTGCTCTGAAGTTCTCTGTCGGCAGCACCATTGATACCGTAAAGGGTCACCCTTATCTCGCACAGACCAGAACGTTCAAGAGTCGATGCTGAGAACCATCACAACGCTCTGAAGCTGGGAAGAAAGTTACAGAACGTGACAAATTCTTGTATTGCATCCATTAGATCAGCACTGTTGCCAGTTACGATTGAACCATCATGATGTCATCCACATAAACCCATCATTTTAGCTTGTTCTTTGATGTTTTCATTCCTGTAACACACCTTCCATTTGATATATTTATCCATTTATGAATAATGATTTCAAGGCTATGATGGGAACAAGAGTGACAAAGTGACCCCTTCCTTGTCACTCTTATTTTTTGGAAGGATCCAAGGATCCAACAACAGTTCCCCACCGAACAACTTTTCTGAGGAGGTCTTGGCAGAGTACGATAAACTTTTATTAAATATCATTATTGTTTTCAAAACAAATCGCTTCACAAAATCATAACTGTAATCCCACCAACCATAGCCTTTCCCTTACATGGATGCAGTCGTGACTGAGCACGTTGCATATATCGATCTTATAAATAAAATCAGTTATAAGGCAGCAGAGATCATATGAGTGAATATTCAATATTCATCAGCACTGATTGAAGTGCAGCAACCTTCGGGATAAACTTCTTTGCGATCCTAAATCTTGCCTTCAGTCTCAATAGGTGTTATCATTTCACACTGTATAATGTAATTTTGGGCCACTCATTAATGCTTGTCACGTAAAGAGTTTAAGCAGGTCTAAGATGTTCCTAAATGTCCTGTAAAGCACAAATCCCACTAGTGCTTTATTATTATTATAATAGGCAATATTGCTAGTAGGTTAGGCATAATTGCTATGTCAAATTGATGAGAACCTGCGTGGGATATGTGATTTGTTTTGTTGTTAATGTTCCTATGGGTCTATTGAGTTATTGCATGATAATTTAATTTCCTACGCTTACGCAATATTTTTATTTATTATATGTGAGAACCTTAGACAACAAAGGTTGTATTTTTAGCTATTGGCTTCACATTAGATCTTCCTATATATTGACATCCATTTTTGAGAGTTTTCCTCCATTCCTTTCCATTTGAAAGGAGTTAGAGAATCATCCAGTGATCACTGATGGATCTGTAGTGAATTTTCATATGTCTTTGTTGAGTGTTTTAATTCCCCTTTTACCTTGTATTTCCGCTTTGTTCATAAACTCGTTCTTGGAATCTCAACAAAGAGTATTCATTCGGTTTACCAAGTACTATTGCCATTCCTTTTTAGTACTTGTTATTTTTATTACTCGTTAGTTTTTATTGCTTTTTTGTTAGATCTTTTGGTGCCCGGCTCTTTTTCGCTGTAAGTGTGCAAGTGTCAGTACTTTAATTTTATTCTCAAAGTAGGTCTGTTCCTCTTTGGTGGTTCTCTTTTGGTTGCTGCTCCATATGTGAGTATGCCCCTGTGATTGGACTCGTGTGCCACCCTTGTATGTCACGATTCCTCCTGGTATGCACTACTTATTAGGTCTGGCCTAGAGCCTGTTTCATCTGTGTTGCAATCTCATGTAACAAATTGCAGTGGTAAACACCAACATAGTTCCCATGAATCTGGGAAATATGGAGCATTTCTCACTGTTTCCCCGAAGTGTGGATTTCATAAAGGTAAAGTCAGCACCCAGACCACTCTTCAGATCCTTACCATTGCCAAGGAAACTACGGTTATGCAGCATGTAGGACCAAATTGTGCAGCAAAGTTAATTAAATTATGCAGCAAAATACACCCAAATGCAGCACTTTCTCTGGCAGTACTATTATCATTAATTTGGGTTAGCAAGAACATTTTTCGTACAATTCACAAATTATGTAACAAAATATATGGCAAATCTATAATTATGTGGTACTGGCAGTCACAGACTAACTCCCCAAAGTCTAAATATTCTAATTCTAATCTGTGCGCATTGTTTCCTACACTTGAAAAAATGCAGGATTTTTTCAAGCTAACTGTGAAAATAAACATGCAATATTTAAAAATAAATCACACGTAACTTGCAATATAATCCTTTATAGCCACCATGGGATATTGTTGACATTTATAAACCTCTCGGTCTTCAGCCTTGTGGTTTGTGATGTCACCAAAACTTCATCTCACTTGCTGTCCCCCTCACTCTCACACTCACTCGCCTCCTCTCACTCGTGTGTCGCTCTACATATCTATGTATACAAACACACATATATAGAAGGACACTTTTATCCTTTGGTGTTTTCAACCGTCATTCACATTTTACTTTTGATTACCACAGCACACATTGGGGGGAAATCAGTCTCTTGAATTGAGAGTAACAACATGTTTTTCTAATCCATGTTCACACGTGCACATCGTTATTGAATGTTTAATGTTTTTTATCCATCCGTTTGTGTTTAAACTATGTCTTACTGTAATTCAAAAAATAGTTTATTTTCATTGCACCAAAAGGAATCATAGTTTGTGTAGTGTGCATTAAACTTAAGAAGGTTTTCTACACAAGTACTAAGTACCCCTGCCTGCCAGAAGTACTCTAGAATGAAAATAATATGCAATAGTTAATTTAATTTTTTAACTTAAAAAACATATATGGTTGCCATATGTAGGCAGTGGCATGTGATCTTTTGTTTTTTTATTCTTGCAATAAAAATGTAAGTTTGCAAAGGCCAGACTTGTTGGTTTAGCCAATGATTGCTTGTAGTTTAATGTTCTCTATTCTACCTTTAGAAGGATATTTCTCTCTGACGTTCTGATTTCAGAATTGTTTGTGCATTCTCAGCTAACCACTGATGCCCATGCAAGAATTTCACGTTTCCCTCACATTCCTAAATGGTTCTTTAGATTTCTTCAAGTTCTCTCCTAGAAAACACACTATACGCAAATGGTAGATCAGTATAGTCCATGCTTGTTAGATTGAGTAATTCCCTGACCTCTTTAAATGCTTTGCTTATTTTTTATTTATTTTATTTTTTATTTTACTTACAGAATTTCATAAAGTGATATTATTATCCAAAGGTATCAGAGCGCTGTACAGAGAAACCGTTTGCTGTTACATAATATCAACTATATATATATCAAGATATCAACAAAGAATTTAAACAAAACATAAATAGGTTGTATCACATAAAGCCAATCTTCCATGACCTCTCTTCTGGTGGTGGCTGGTCAGTAAAACCTGATGTAAGCAAGCTGATGAGTGAAGAGAGGAAACAGGGTGAGTTTGGGGATTAAGGTGTTGACTCCATATAAAATCAACAAGAGACCAATCTGTTGGATAAAATCCTTTTGATCTCTTTTTGAAAGCAAGGGTTGGTTGGTTCAACCAAACTTTTGATGGGAAACAGTTACATATTCTGGGGGATGGACCAGTGAAAGTGCGGACATAGGACTTAATTTTTCCAAATAGAGGTGATTCCTGCAGGAGGTAACTCGCATTGTATGAGGAGCAGCTGCCACCTGAGATGATGAGATTGTTGTTTAGGTACTTGGGTGTGTCGAGGAGCAGTGCTTTGTGTGTCATGCATGCTATTTTAAGATTGATCCTGGCTTTGAAAGGGAGTCAGTGGAGAGACTTGAGAGAGGGTCTGATGTGGCTGAAGTGTCTTGTGGCTGATATCAGTTTTACGGTGGCATTCAGGGTGTCCATGAGCATAGCCATTCGAGATGTTGGTAGACCTGTGAAGTTCGCAGTACCATAATCTAGTCTGGATATGACTAGGGGTTTGACTGCCATCTTGAAGCTTTAAGGCAGGATGAATGGGTTCTTCTTACTGAGGATGCTGAGTTGGAGAAATGCCACTGAGGTTTATGCCTGGTGTTATCCCTAGGGATTTTATAGATTTGATTATGAAGATTTGCCTTTGAGGGCATCCAGGTGGTTGGGCCATTTTTGTACTGTAGGAATTGTTGAGGGGGGCTAAGCGGGGAGTTGAGTAGGAATTTAGGGCCTGATTTAGCATGAGGCGGAGGAGTTACTCCATCACAAACGTGAGGGATATCCTGTTGTCCGTATTACATTTCCATTATAGCCTATGGAACTTGTAACACAGCGGACAGGATATTTGTCATGTTTGTGATGGAGTAACCGCTCCGCCAAAGTCTAAGTCAGGCCCTTAGTTTTCAGAGAGTTCAGTTTGAGGTGATTTCATACCAGCCATGTTTGGGTTTCATTAAGTTGGAGAATATCCTCCTGGGAAGACACCTTTAAGTATAGCTGAATTACATTAGCATACATGAGGTACGCAAAGGTCACTTGTTTGACGATCCCCATCAGCGGTTCCATATAGAGGTTGAAGATTGCGGGGAAGATGGTGAAACCCTGAGGGAATCCAAGTCTTACTGGGGATGAGTGTCATAGTGAGCCACTCAATTTGATTCTTTGTGAGCGATTTTGTAGATGGGAGGTGAATAATTTCAGAACGTATCCTGACAGACAGTCTTTCTAAGATCTAGCAGCTCTAAAGCACTACTGTGATTGAGTGTGTTGAACGGAGAGCAAAGATCGAGGAGGATGAGTAAGCAGCATTTGTCCTGGCCTCATTTACAGTATGGGTTTTGAATTTGCTCCACGTTGCCTCATTTTTGGCCTTAGTGGGATGGTTGAAAGTTTGCGTCTTCTCAGTGATTATGAGTTCTTGATGAGAGGGTTGTATGTCTCAACCCATATACTGTGAAGTCTCTCTATCAATTTCAATCAAGTTTTCAATTTTCCTTATTTTCTCCTCAATGAGATACTGAATAATGGTGGTATCAGTATGTTTGATGATTTTTTTGTCTGCCTGGTGTTTTGTGCTATTGATTTGGGATCTGAAGAATGATGCTTTGGTTTTCCATATGATCCTCTTGTAGGAGTTTTATTACCTCCCACAGCGATCTTTTGTGCATTAAGGAGTATTCTTCTATCCAACTCATTCCACTAGTCTGAGTCTCCGTCTTTCTTCATTTAAATTTTGGTCGTACCGAGGGTGGGACAGTTTGTTTTGGTGCCTTTTGAGGTGGAGTGGGGCTGCTCCCTCCATTATGCCTGTCATTGGCCAGTTGTAGTGTTCAGTTAGTTCTTGTACGTTCTGCATTTCACTTAAGGGTGTGTGGTCCATCAGATACAGAGGGTAGATTGGTGCTGTTGCTGGTGTCTCTTATCCAGTGTTTGGGTTTGATCCTCTGGCCTTTGTAAGAGTGCTGTGATGTGGAATATGATTGGTAAGTACTCCTACCAATGGGTTGGGTAGATAGATTCAATGCTCAGAGCTCCTTTCTTGGAAATAATGAGATCAAGTTTAGCTACTTTGATGTGTGTTGGGCCTGTGCAGGATTTTTTTTTTTTATCATGGACGCATGTATATATGTCTTGCTCGTCACTTCCATAGAGATTGATAATCTCTTATGAAGTTGGTGTTTGGGTGTAGAAGTCAGTGTAGGTTAATGGTTACCATTATTTGTTCAAGGAGGATCAGATTATCCCCTGTTAGGTGGAAGATGAGGTGTAATTTAGCTATGTACTTGCATGCTGTGAGGATTTCGGCTCCCATGTATTCACAGTAGCACAGATTATCCACAAGAAACAGATCTCTATACAGGTAAATTCGGTGAGTGACTGCAGTCCCCACGCCCTGCCGTTGCACATAGGTGAAGCTGCTTACGGTAAAGTCTGGCAGTACTAGGATATCAAAAAGGGAGGCAGATGCATGATTTACCCATGATGCGATTAGAAATATGTCTAGCCAGTGTGATAGGATTTTTTCAGCTATGTCTGTGGCATATTTGACCGAGTTTCTGTGGTTGCGTTGGGTGAATTTTAGTGCCGTTTTAGGAGCTGGTAGCGGAGTGGGATCAGGGTGATCAAAATCAAGTTTTCATGGTTCACGCTCTGTGCTTACACATGAGGTTTTCTTGTGCTGATGTTAGGAATGATCGAGAAGCCATAAATCGCCAGTGGATGGGTCTGCTAGGCCTGCTGTTAGGATTGAAGCAAGGCTTAAAGATCCAATCCTGACAGCTAGTTGAGTGTTCTACTGGGACGATGGGTATGATTTGGTGCTGGTATGGATGGACATAGATGAGTGGGAGGCCAGGGTTGAGTGGGAGAGTCAGTTTCAGGAAAACTTTTAACTCCTTGCTCAGCTTGTCACCTTTGAAATCTAGCCAGTTAAAATGGGGATGTGGTTGTGCACTGGGAAATGCATGTGGTTAGGAACATTTTTGGGGTTCCCTACCCATTTTGTCCTACATAGCGGACCGCTTTGAAGGGTAAAGTTAAATCTTCTGGTCCCTTACGCGGGGCCTCTCTTTGTTGAAGGTGCTGGGCTGTCAGGTGAACATGAGGCTGTCTCCTATTGAGACAGGCGGCATATAGTATTCTGACCGTCAGCGCGGTTCAGTGAACTAGTGAGCATAGGGCTTTTGTCTTTTGTGTTGGTGGAGTATAGCAGGCTGCCATTCTACAGTGACTTGTTGGGGGCTGTAAGGAGCAGTGAATAGTTGTAATAGTTTCTATCTTTCTCTCCTCTTGGCTAATATGCCAAGTCCAATGGGTGAATTTAATAGTGCACCTGGTGCCATATTCCAATTGTTTCCAATGATCGCTGCTTCCTACCTCCACTGTGGCTGTTTCCGTTACAAGAAATGGCCTCCATTAGAGGCTGGTGCATGCCAAGGTAAGTCGCTAGTCGGGTAGGCCCCCTCTACCGCCCAGGCAGTAGTGGACCCCCACACCCTAAAAGGATCACTGTGCTCATAATGCATGTAGTACCGTTTATGTACTTTTATCAAAGCTGCATGCAGGGCCCACAATATTGTAGCAGCCCGTCCAGCATGTTCTTTTCTTATTCAGAAACAAACCCCCAAAGTTTTTTTCTAAGAATATAAAAATCAATGTCCCTTCCTAAAGAATGATTCTTTTGTATCGAGGGCCGTGTATGAGTTCTATTTGCTGATATATGTCTTGAGCAATAGCAGATTTGCTCCCGACATAGAGAAATGCTATTTATTCACTGACCTTTTGCCAGATATGACCCCTAGTTTGTGAGCTATATGGTGGGAGTGAGTCTTGGCGCTCCTCTCTGCCCTACATTAACAAAATGATGGGGCTTCTAAATCACTTCCTTATTTGTATGCTGAAGTCTACTTTCTTTACATTTTGTGAACTTCACATGAAAAGAATATCATACTAGACATGGTGGCCCTCAAACAGAGCATGTGCAAGCTTGTGTTTATCTGTATCAAGCCTATGAGGAGAAAGACACACGAGCTATGACTTTGGGAAGCTACCCTGGAAATAATTAAGGCTTCCTCTGATTCAGTGAAAGTAGCATATGATCATTCTGATCTAATCTATTTTAGGAATAGGTTCACGCGCTATGTTCCGGGCTACATCCTTCGGTCCTCTGATGCCTTGCTGCTCTCGACACCCAGATTTAACCAGGCTCGGTCTGGTGGCATTTCCTTCTAAGTCGAGGTGGCCAAACGGCAGAAAATCTTTCTGTTATCTTTATGCAGAAAGCAAATCCTGTTGCACTTGAGGAAAGCCCTGAAGACTTGCCTAAATGTTCAACAGCCATCTGTCTTATTTAGCCTTTCTCTCAGTGCTAGGACACGTATTAATCAAATTAATAACATGACATATTGCAACAGATGCATGTTAAAATATTGTTTCAAAAATGTTGTGCTACCATAATATCATAAACGAAATACTGAGGGCCAAAATATTGAGAAGGTAAGTGTGTACAGGTAAGTAAAAGTTTATTGTATTTAATGCCACATTTGTGTACCTTAATGTGCCAATATAGGTAATCATTATATGTATAGGTATACCTATAGGTAAGAAAGGTAAGTGCAGATAGATAAGTATAGGTTTATTTTACTTAGCCTTAACATCTATGTACTGCAATACACCTTGAGGCACGTAAATGTGGACATAAGTAAAGCTATATCAATCTATATAGTCTTGTCGTCTCAATAATTTGGTCCTCAATACTTTGCCCACACTATTATTTTTGAAACAATATTTAGGTTCATCAGCCTCCCACGCTGATTCCACATCATTCCAAGCCTGTAAATGCTCCATTGGTGCCTGATACACAAGCCCGGTCTAATTCAGGATTCTCACCCACACATACAAAACACTACAGAACTCAGGCCCAACCTACCTCAAAAGCTGCACATACTTACATCAACCCCCGAGGCACCTCTGCTCAGCTGCACTTTTACTATTGCATCCACAGAAGCGGATCCGTAGGCTGTGCCTTCTCACACATCACTCCTAAAGCATAGAACGACCTCCTACTCCCCATTAGAGCCTCCTTCTCTCATCATGAATTTTGCAAGAAGCTCAAGACTTGGCTCTTCAACTAAGTCACTCTGCCCAGGGTGAGCCTCACACACCTGCGAAGAGCCAAGAAGCTCTCATGGGTAATAGCATACTATACAGATACATATAACATAACATGAAATAACAGCATCATAGGTCAAAAACTATTGCAACTCAGTGGAGCAAAGTTTCATTGTCCTTTATGGAATTGAAACTTCTTGTTGGTAGAGAAAGGCACCATAATGTAGCCCTCCCATAACAATTCATGTAATCATATTTTAAGGTCAGGATATGCTGAATGGCCGTGTAGTGAAGAATACCTAAATATACACCACTGCACAGCGAATTAAACAGAAGCTCTGACCCCTTATCCATCTAACACAATCCTCTCAAGAATGTCTCAGGCACACAAATTTCTACAACAAGATACTGACATGCAGTGATGACCGTTCCACCACCAAGCACTACCCCCATATGCTAGGAATAGGCAATTAGCCTAGAAGTACTTAAAGGTGACGCGTCTTTGCAGTGATTGTGTGAATATCTAATAAAGTGCTAATGGAATGTCGAGATGAAGTGAAAGTTGGAAGGTGTGTCTTTGAGATTATGGTCTAGGCCACTCTATATAATATCTCATCTCCTTGTTCACATTGAGATCACCTGCCATGTTGTTACAATGGTTGATGCCTCAACAGTACACGATGGAACCATGGAGAAGAGCTCCACCATGCTGTTGTGTGTCAGTCTTTGCTCTTGCCACGCCCCTTCCATCCTCCCACCCTGATATTTTTACTACTTCTAGCACACCATATAAAAGTCTAATAACAATGGCCATAACTCTGAAGCCCCCACTAGATTGCCCCAACCTGGCAATGGTACTGGTTGAAATCAAAACAGGTGTGGGAGCATGAATCCTGATTACCATTTTATGGTCGTTACCTTTAGCACTATATCTTACTCCTTAATGTGTATGATACCACAAATGTATCTGGCCCGTTTTAACAAAATATTGTCTCTCACCCTCTACCCCGCACTTTTCGTATTTCACTCTGACGTTTGTGTTGTGATAAAATGCTGTTTTATTGTAATGGCATCTTGCCAATCAATAAGTTATGACTGGCTGGTTACCGCGCATCGCAATGGAAGCACTTTCACACTTTATTACACGCCATAACATTGACATTGCTCGGTAATTTACTTAGATGAGATTGAGCAGGGAAAGGTGATTGAAAAGTTTCAAGTGTGCAGCATCTGTGCTGAGGCGACAGCAACTCCTCACAGAATTGCAGGGTTACCGCCAGTTATGCGGCATCTCTTGAGTTCGTTCAGTAGCTGGTCAATAGCTGACTCTTTAAATGTTGATGATATGAGATGTTCGTCAGGCTCATAGTGCAGAGGGTTACTGAAGGGCTCGACCTGCGAGGGAGCAGGCTGTGAAATGAGGAGGGACGTGGCAATTAAAAATGTGTAGTAAATATTTCCCATCTAGCCCGAGAGATACTTGAAAGACAACCTGAGCTGCACTGGGGATTTCTAAAACTGATCACAGGATCACAGGATGGATAGTCATGCGGGGGCAGAGGGCTACCTCAAAACGGCCAGAGGTGGCTCTCTTTGTGTCCTCGTCCGCACCTTCAAAAGTGCCGCAGATCCAGACAATGAGCAAAAGCTGGAAAGAAGAAATTTAACAACACCCTTGCAAAGTGATGGTGACTTACCAACTAGCCTCATGTCATGTGCGATGATTTCCAGCAATCCTACCTTTTGCATCAACAATGTGTACGCTGGCTTTTGTTAACGCCTTTTTCATTTAAGGGTGACTTTATGCCATTAGGGAATATAAAAATATACACTAAAAGACAAAAAATATAAACTTAAGTAGCCTCTTTAATAATGCCAGCTGTAGTTAAGGACCATGGAAAAAGACTTCCTGGATGACTATAAAAGCTCATATATTTTCAGGGCCCATAAATGTCTAATCAAGGTAGTGGGAATCCGGAAATCAGACTCTTGGTGGCCCAAGAAGAGACTTTTGGATTGACTGATGGTAGAGAGGTGACAGAGGAGGAGGTGGGGCTAAATAAACTAAAACAAGAATCGCATACGTTTACAGTGCACACCATACAACTTAAATTTTACAATGGTTTTAGAGAGCAATGTTGTGTTGCAAAAGATGCTGGAAATTGTTGCCTCGTTTAGCATGCCTAAGTGATCTCCTGCTGGGTCACCCATAAACCATACGAGTGTCTTCTTCACTGTAAGGGATGATTTTGCTAGTTTAGAAAATAGAGATTTTTGATGGTCACATACGCAGAAGTAATCTGAGTGGACTGCTGATGCAAAAGTGTGGAATTTGGTGGCCATATCCACATATACCCCCACTCATCCAACTATGTTTCTGATATAGAGTCCCATATCTTCTTTGATTGTGAGTTACCACTGTTATGGAACTTGTGTTATCACTTAGGACGTGGTAAACCTTGAAGACAAGGACCATGCAAACTTTAAGCCTTTTACCCTTGACATTAGGGCAGCTGGCCAAGGTTTTAAGCACAGGGAGTGCCTTGTGTATGGGCAGCAGAAGCTAAAGGATATGGTGAAAGTTCGAAATTAAGATGGCCTGTACATGGCAGTAATAAATTCACAAGGACGTCATCCACAGTAAAAATGCCTTTACAGGTCCACTCAAAGAGATAGCCAGATGGTGAATTGTAGTTATGGAAAACTGAGAATTTTGGGCTTGTAGGTTTTTTGTTTGGACCAGTCATGTACAAATCAGTCTTGATCCTGCTCCAATGGAAAAGTTCAGTCTGAACTGCAAGGCCAGGTCCTCCCTGAACTGGAGCACAAACAACCCAAGACCGGTTATTCCCTGGTTGAAGTTTTCAGATGTGTGTGAGTTGAGTCCAGCAGCACAGTGAGCTCAGGACTGACGTCTGAACATACCCTTTGCCACTTAAGGCATCATATCAAACACACAAATGATAATGGTAGGAATGCTTGCATTACGTCTAATCACCTGACAATCACTTGGGGGTAACATTCCAACTCTTTGTCCCTTTGCCCACCCTACCATCCCAGTTTGGAACCTGTCATATGTAAATCAGTCTTGACTCTGCTCCATTAGGAACAGTCCAGCCCTAACTGACAGCCCAGGTCCTCATTGAGCAGGGCCTGGCTTGGTTTGGTTTGGCATTCACACCTGCTCACTGCAAGGGTACCCTCCCGGGTGATAGAGTGCATTACATTTAGACGTAACATAACATCACATAACATAATATAAAGTGCATCAGCTTCTGAGTCAGCCATGGAGGAATGGGAAGAGATAACATTATGAGTATTCTGCTATAGCTTGACATGAAACTTGTTCCAGTGCCATTAGTCAGCAGGCACTACATTCAATGATTAGGGTCTTGAAGTCCTATGGATAAGTGATAGGGTGCGTTGGGGTGCCAAGTAGTATGAGTGTGAACCGTGATCTGAATAAGATGAATGTGAGCAGATAGACAATGGTCTTGATGAGCTTTTTATGGGGTTGACATTTGACATGTGTTACAGGTGACATTTCATAGTTTTGGAAAACATGTGAGTAATAGGTGGAACTATGTCTGTTTGGTTGAGAAAAGGCAAATTGGCCCAGAATGCTGGAAGGCAGTTATTTCCCTGGAAGTGTGCAGACAGGAAATATTTTCACAAATCCATTGAATTATATAATCAGCTTTACACGTGTCTGGATATGTGGCCAGTAAGATTTAGGACTCCAATGCCCAAGGCAAGAAAAGGATTTGCAGTATGTCTGCAGTTAATCCCAGACGAAACACGTGTTGGCTGGCTGTGAATTTGAAAGTCACATCAACATCGACAACAAACTTTATAACTCAATTTGGATAGAAGGACTTCGGATTTTTGAATTTGGACTATACCACAAATGTTGAAGCATCAACTCAAATTATTTGATTACATTGGATATGAACATTGTGACTCCAATGAAGGACGTTGATATATTAAATATATATGTATTCCTTTTTTTGTTAGCAACAGACAATATATTGTAAATGAAGAATTTCTATTCATGAGTACTGTGTTACAACTCTAGAATATTGCTATACAGTCATATAAAATTAATTGAGTGCCTCTTGTAGTTAATGGTTTTCATGTGTGCATTGCACATATTAAGACCCAGGGGTGGGGTCTTTTCAAGGGTGCACCTCAAGACGGTTTAAATAATTAATATAAGAATTTTCCCTATTAACCAGAGCGCCTAATACTCTCCTGGTTAAGTACACCCACACTCATTCACATTTATGTCTGCAGTTATGAGGAGATGACGGCAATGTGGTTCAATGAAGGGTCAGTTAATGACCAAGACATTCAAGATTGAGAGAAAAGCCACTCCTTCATTTGCTGTATAGCCCCCTATGTGAGAATGAACTAATTAACACATAGGACTCGATTTGAGTTGAGTAAATGTAAATGGCCAACAAGGGGATCATTTAACATAAACTGTGTAGACTTAATAAATGTATTTAACGTACCAAACGATGATACTCGGAATCAATCACACAGAACAAATAAATCGGACTAAAATATTCATTAAAGCAGATTGGAGCATATCCGGAAATAAACATGTGAAAAGAACAGGTGTACTTGATGAAAAATTTATTTTTTTAGAAAAATGTGTTTAAAATGCAGGTAACGATTGAAAGAATGGCATGGGTAAAGCCAGCAAAAACCATCATACATTAATCATGTCTGTTAAAAGTCAACTAAAGATAACATTTAAACCATAGACCAATGTATGACCAGTGCACTCTGGTCTTTGGAATCAGTCCAATGTGTAGAGCAGATGATTTATGGACGTAGACCCAAGGTTTAATTTAAAGGGAAGAAGTTGAAACACTGTCGATGTTTCGGTTGTGTATAGGTGTTGTTGTAAGTATGTACATGACTTGGATGACTGTTTTAAATATAATTTAATTGGCCTCCACAGACTGAATCAGTTCAGAGCAAACAGAGTCTTAGTTCAGAAACGGCAACAGCGACCATTGTCATTCACGTCCTGTACATAGTTACAACCACATACTTATGACACCATTGGTCCAGCTTACCTGTTTGACTCTGTTATTCCCTATTAGGGGTCTACAAATAAGTCTTTTAGCTAAAACAAATCTGAGGATGTTCCTCTGCACTGCTGATATAAGAGATTGAAATGTTGACGGTGGTTCCACTCCTTCAATGTAAATGTTGGCTATTTACTTTGACTCTATTAGGCACTCAAGCTCACAAGGGGTACTGGGTGCCCTGTTTCTGTTTTTGACTCAGAATTTAATTGAGTCACTTAAAACAGACTTACCATCACTCCAGGATAAACAGCTAGTATAGATACTGCTGTCTACAAGAGGGTGGAAGATGCTTTCAAGTCTGCACCAAGCCAGAGGCTAGGGAGGAGGTCAGCATGGACCAGAATATATTTTGCAGGAAGCCTGGGATGACATTATTCATACATGAGAAAAGATAGATTATTGGCCCTGGCTTTTCTGGTTGGCTTGGTGTCTTTCTATGATTTCTATGGATGGAATTTTTTGGGGGAATGGTGAATGAAATATTGGATGACTAGTTGTGTGGTGTGGAACGAAATTAACATATAAGGCAGTGCAGAAAGTCATTAGACACACCCACATTATGTGTGCTCTGAAGGACTAAATCACTTCTATGACATTATTTCACCAGCAAAAAATGTGTGATACTTAATATAGTATCAAGGACTCAAATATCGACGTTTCATGCTTTCTATGTAAAGAACAAAAATATTGATTACAAAAACAGTGGACCAAAATATTGCTATTACACACAGAAATAAATTGAATGTAAAAAAGTTAACATCATATGAACTTTAAAAACAAATATACAAAAAAATACATTTTAAAGTATTCAATATAGAAAATATATAAAACAGGTCAATAACAAACATATACAATATTATTATTTATAATAAATGTAATAAAACAATAAACATAATACGGGACTCAAAAATGTATTAAATAAACATGAATAATAATACACAAATTAAACATTTACAAAAATATACAGTAACATTATTGATGTTGTAAATAAGAAAAATAATGTTATTCCTTAAAAAATGAAATATAAAATAAGAAATGAAACAAAAACTATTCCCAAAAAATTGAATCACAAACAACCTATGTTCAATGATAAAAAAAAAACAAAGAAAAAAATAATTTGAGTTTGGAGGAGACAAATTCACTATTCCTATTACAATCAACAGTTGTGATAGTGTTGGGTCCAGATTTACTTTTTCCTGTCCAACCTGAGCAACAGTAGGTAAAGTATGGGAAACTGGAGAGGTCGGATTCACTTTTCTGACTCCAAACTGAGCAGCAGTTGGGAAAGTGTCAGACTTTGGAGGGGTCCCATTTACTATTTCATTACAAACTGAGCAATAGTACGGAAAGTGTTAGACTTGGGAGAGGTCATATTTACTGTTCTTGCTCCTAAATGTAAAAAACTAAATTTAAATAAAAAATAAACATGACATATATTTAAGAAAGTATATTATAATACATACTTTTAACATTATATATAAATAATTCAAAATTAAGATTACAGTATTAACAATTAAGATTCTAAATAAAATATTTGAAAATATTTTCCAATTAAAAGCACTAAAATACATATT
Organism: Pleurodeles waltl; assembly: GCF_031143425.1. Taxonomy (NCBI): domain Eukaryota; kingdom Metazoa; phylum Chordata; class Amphibia; order Caudata; family Salamandridae; genus Pleurodeles; species Pleurodeles waltl. The sequence goes on along the minus strand of NC_090445.1, from coordinate 1,583,073,976 downwards.
TAAAACAGTTTCCATCTTACTACCCTAAAAACCCAACACCCACAGAAACAAATGATAATCCAAGACATTCATTGTACATAATAATTAAGATAAATAATAATATAACATTAATTAATAAAACATAATAGATATATTAATATAAAACTGAAACAAACGATGTACATAATCCACAATCTAATTGACCATAAACAGTTAAAAGAAATAACTATTTTGCAACTATCTATGAAATATTTTATAAATAAAATAATGTAGCTAAATATTCAAATTAAAAAGTTAAAATGAATAAAGTAAACTATTTATTTATAATTATGAATTATATATTAACAAAGTTTCCACCCTACTCTCCTACGAACCCACCTATCTGCTAATAAATAAATACATTTAAAAAGTAAAGCAAATCTTGATATTCCAAAGCATACATAACATAAGCAGTACCAAAAATAACTGCTGCACAGAGAGACATGTTAAAAGGAGGCATCAGAAAAGGAAGAATGGGAGTTAGCTAAAAAACTAGAGGTTGCCATTCCTATTTCATGTCGTATTATACAGCGTCTACTGTGAAATCTTGCCTTATTGCAGTGGCCCATATTTATAGGAAATTGGCGTAGGGCAGCAATTCAAGTCTTCTTGCCCATGGTGTTGCATGCAGGATCGTTTTTGTTCAGGAAGGGAACTCTTCCAGCACAAAAACAATCCTGAGAGACGTTTTCCTCTTTCTATGTGTGCTGCAGAATGCAATACAAATTAAAAGAGGAAAGAATTGAGGCGAAATGAAAATATTTCTCTTTGTTACGCCTGCACTGGGGAGGAGTAAGGTTTTAGCACTGCCCCAGGTTTACATGATTAAGTAAATCTGGGGCAGGGTCAAAATCTATGGGTGTTGCGGTGGGAATCCCACTGCAGCATGCATGGAACTCCTCCCTGGTGCAGAGTAAGGCAACGCAGTGACTTGCACTGCTTTGTCTTACTCCATATCTATGAGGCCATGCAAATCCACTCAAAGCGGCTTTGTGTGGACTCATAGATATGGTTGAGAGACTTGAGCTGCCAGAGCATCCAAAAAAGTGATGCTCCGTCGGCGCAAGCCTCTCATGAATATTCCCCAGTGTATCACTGTTTGGACACACTAAGGACAGCAGTGACCAGCTTTGCTAGAATGCCTTGGCTGCATTATGATAAGGAATTAAGGTCAAGAATGACAAGGTCACCCTACAGTGGGTGGATGGGGAATTGAACAATGATTTGTGGCTACTGTGGATCAGTCCACCTGGCCACAAGTGGCAGTACACATTGCTTTACCATAACTTTGAACCCACATCAGCAGCAATAGCAGGCCGGCAGCTGAGGTTGACATACTCTTCTGAGGTATATGTTGGGCATTCATGAAGAGACTACGCTCTAGAAAAACCTGAAAATCCAGTCACAAATGTTCTAATTTTAAAGGTACCTCAGCCAATGGTAGAGCATTATAGTGGGTCATGAAGGAATGCAATGGAACATAGGCAGTGTGTTGTGGGTGGGTTTTCGTAGATGAATGAGGTTAGGCAATGAATACGGGGTAGGGCAAATGAGGAAGTGGCACATGATAGTGGGGGCAAAAAGGACACTTAAAGCAGAGGTTTTTTTTCTATTGGTGCTAAAGTTACAGAAAAACAAAAATGCTACTGATATTTAAAGATGATAGCAACTCTAGTAAAAGGGACAGAAGTAACCGAGTGTGTGGTGTAGAGGGTTATTCAGGCCCAGATGGAGGCAGGCTGGCCCGGAGGCTGGAGAGATCCAGATTATGGAGGAGGGTAAGGTCAAATCAATACCTGGGGGACTGGTTGGCTTGGTACGGCCTGGTACAGGCACTCTAGATCTCAGGCACTCTAGATCTCAGCAATGTTAGATGTTGAACATACAAATTAATGAAGTTAGGGAATTAGGGTAAGGGAGGGCAAAACAGTGCCAATTAACTGGAGCATTCATATTTTTGAGGGTTAGAGAGAGGTACAGGTATTTCCAGTGAGTAATTTGTAAACAAAATCCAAATAAATAAGTGCCAGAGCCCTCGTCATGAGGCCACTGCAGTTTGCACCATCCATTGCCCCTCCTGGTGCTGCCAATGACAGTATCTACCCAACTGCTAACCATCACACTCCTACAAGTGCGTCAATTCAGGCTTTTCCAGGCCCCCAGAGCTATAAGCACCTACAAATGAGCCCCACATTACCCATTTTGCACATGGTACCCAAATAAGCATGGTTACGTTTCCACATGTCCCCTTCAAGCATGTATTGACCAGCTTGCATAATGCATAACGCATCCTCCATCCTGACACTTAGCAGAGCAGCACAGCTACACTCTGAATTGCGTTGGAGAGCGTCAGGCCACGGTAAGGGGATACAAGCCACATCCTGAAAGAGTAGGCTCAATAAAGGTAATTCCATTGTCACTCCGAGCTGTTGGCGCAGGCGTGTGGGACAGTGGAGCAGGGGTGTTGCGAACTACTCGCTTTAGCAGCTAGAGCGAGGATGTAGTTCTTTATAGGCCCCTATTATCTATCTGCAACTTGGCAGATAAAAGCTCATAATTAATGGTAAAATGAGTATACAACAATGAGTTGATAGAAAAGCAAAAGAAGGCCTGGCTAATGGATACATGAGTAGGTGAAAAGATGGATGGATGAGTAAGGGAATAGTTGGTTGGAGGAAGGGATGAATGAGTGGGTGAAAGCACGGATGAGTGAGTGGGTGAAAAGATATATGGGAAGATGGATGGATGGGGATGGGTGAAAGGGCAGGAGGATGGGTGCGTGAAAAGATGGGTGGGTGAGGACGGGTAAATGGATGGCTGAAAGGATGGCAGAGTAAATTGAAACCTGAGTGGATGGCTATCTGAAGATGGATGAATGGGTGGGTGATAGGATTGTGGTGTAAATGGAAACCTAAAACGAATGCATGGATGGATAAGTGAGAGGATGTCAGAGCAAATGAAAATCTGGGAGGATGGCAAAGTAAGCTGAGATCTAGCAAAGGTGCACATCTCATCTTACCTGCACAATACATACACCAGTGCAAAAGTTCATAGGTAGGTGATGAACATTTTGCGTGAAGCAATGACATTATTAGTGTACACATAAGGAGCGCATGAATAACGCTTACCATGTGTCATCACATCATTAGCCCATGTGGCAAGGCGACTGGGGACATTTTGAAACAGGTGCTCTGGGCTCATCAGAGGGAGTCGTGAAGTCTTCCCAAATAAATGGGGAACAGCTTATCCTATATTATGCTATGTGTAGGCCTGTGGAGCAGGCATAGGGAAACATACTGGAAACTCTGTGGGCATGAGATCCAAGCCACCTCCAAGGGCCGTATTGCAGCCAATCCCTAAGGACATATGAGTGATTTCTGATTATGAATGTGGAGTCCGAATGTTCCCCAAACTGCTCCAGCACTTTCATCAGCCGTGCCGTGTCTTGTGCCGCACTGATCAAAGGAATCAATGGGCCATTCGCATACAGCCAGCGATCCTAGGGGTCTTTTTCATAGAGTTTGAACACAATGTTGGTTTTCACAGCCTGTGAAAACCAAAATTGCATTCAAACGCTAAGAAACACCAACACGAACACATCGTTTATTAGCCAGTCGTGTCAAAAGGCATGAATTATATCGTGCTGACGTTTATAGAGTTTTAATACAATGCTGGTTTTCGCAGCTTCTAAAAAACAATTTTGTGTTAACACTCTATGAAACACCCACCCCGGCGTATTGTCTATCGGGAGAAGCCATTAGACAATGCGTCCGTGCTTGTGTTTTATAACGTTAGTTTTCGCAGCCGCAGTTCATTACAAGAGCGCGCGGTCAGCGTCGGATCGCGTTGGGCTCGAGGGTTCACGCGGATCAGAGCCGGGCATCTGGCACGTGCCAAGCTCGCGCTTACGAGGACTCGCACGCGGTTTCAGTGAATCATCCATACACATTGTGCTCAGGGATGATCCCCACCAGGCTAAATTCTCATTGGTCGATCTTTTCGAGGTAGAAAATGTCAAGATTTGTAGCCATTGTGCCAGGAGCCGACAGCCGCGTAAAGGTGCACGCTCACGGCATCGTGAGTAAGCTATGCTCCCCTGGCCTGTTTTGGAGCAAGCCTGGCTGCAGAGTTGTAGAAAAGAAACTTCTGCGTGTTGTTTCTGTGCAGTTATGGAGGACCTGCCTGAGCGCTCACTGAGGATGAAGACCTGTTTACACAAGGCGCCGCTTCCAGATGGCTTAAGTGACACAATAATGCATGAAGCTAATATATACAATGCCTTCTGGCAAATTCAATTATTACAATGACTTCTTATTTGAAATATTATGTCAAAGTGGACTTTTAAGAAACTAGATAGAGTGGAAAATCTGGATTAGGCGTTCTATTCCTCACCTCACACAGACAGCGTAGTTTCATCATTTTTGCAAACACCCATTATCAAGCATCTGGTGTATCGTAAGTGCATTTGTAACAAGCATTTAAAATGCAACGGGTCTCGCGTTTGCTCATGTTAGAGCTGATCGCGTTGTAAGCTCCTAACCCGACTTTTCACCTATCGGGCAAAAGTGCATTTATGTACATAACCCGAAAAAGTGAAATCAAGTATGTAAAGCGCTCGACGTCTGCCAAGCGAGATCGGGCTCGTAAATTTCACGAGCCTGATGGAAAACAGCGAGCCTCGCATGTTTTCTGTACTTGGTCGCTGCGCTGGAGGAGGGCTAGCCACCGGAAAAGGCATGACATATGCGTGCCTTTGACTAATGAACGCAAGCAGATTTTATTAGGGAAGCCCACGAACCAATAAAAAACACTGACGTGAAGTTGACAGGGCTCCGAGCCCATTTCTAAATACAAAAGAGTCTCGCTGCGAAACGCATGCGCGAGCGCATGCAACGCAGGCTCGACCCTAAAAAGTGCGTCTGTGTCTATGTATGTGTGTGCCTCTCTTGTTCGAATTGTTGTATATATGTTCTTGCACGTATGTGAAAGTGTGTATGCATGTGATTGTATGCTGGCACATGTATGTCTGCATGTGTATGTGCACGTGTACCCACACACACCTATATGTGACTGCGTGGGCACATGTGTTTGTGCACATGTGTGCATGTGTTGTGTTATGTCAACAGATTTGTGTAGTATTACATTGCCATTAGTATGGCCTCATGTGAGAGTTCGGGTAGGTTCATGCCCTGGTCTTGAGATTTCCAATACAGATTGGAGGCTGTTTTCTGATTGTTTCAGTTGGCCAACAGTAGTGTGGGTGCGGTTACTATTGTATTGTAATTGTATTTATATAGCACTTACTATCCATGACAAGGCATCGAAGAGCTTTTCATCGAGTAGCACGTTAGTCCGGAACCCAAAACGATTAGTGGTGGATTACTACAGGGAAGTATGAGTACAGTATTAGTATAGGGAGGTATGAGTTAATTTGAGTGGAGGACATGTGAGTGTTGATTTGAGTAGAACAATGGCTGTATAGAGGACGGCTTGCGTGTATATATTTGCTTGCATGCACGTTAAAACAGTCAGCGGTTTTTGTTGTGTTGTTTGTAAGGGTTTTCTCTGCCCTGCTGACCTGCACTCACTTTTATCTCTCAGGATGAGGGATTGGCACCAGAGTATTAGATACTGATCACCATCAACAGAATCCACAACCGACAGGAACACATATGGGTTATTTTGTAAAGTGAGCATCCGCCCTGCAGGAGCCCGAGCATTCATGTTCATAAAGATATGATCATCTGAGACTCAGAGATACTTGGACTGGGATTCTGCTCCTTAATGCTTAGAGGGCTTCATCACCTCTCCCCTTTACATCACCCGGCTGGGCACATCTACCCGACTCAACGCTTGGACACGGGTTAGGCAGTCTGTAGCCGAAGTAATAGCTGCCAACCCTGAGTACGTAAAGTCCTTGTCTAGTGCAGCTCCAACCACTTGTTTATTTCTCAGCCATAGCTAACCATGAGCACTTTAAAGTGTTCTAGCACGCCTAAGTTATTTATAAATTTATTTGTAATTGGACCAAAGTCGAAATCTTCCTTTCATATCACTGCTCAAAACTGAGCAGCTTACTGACACTGATTATATTGAACTTACTTTGGAAAGTGTTGGAAAGTGTAGCTGCTTGAAAACAGCTTGCTGGTGAAAGGCTGCATTCTAATTATCTCTCTAGATAATGTAAAATTGGCGCAAAGTAACATATCAAACGAGCTGCATTAAACAATTTCTACAATGCAGCGCACTTTCTTCATAGTGGGATGTGCATATGAGATGGCTAAGGGCCTGATTTAGATATCGGCAGATGGAATACTCCATCACAAATGTGACGGATATCCCGTCCACCATATTACGATCCCCATAGGATATCATGGGATCTGTCATGTTTGTGACGGAGTATTCCTCTCCGCCAACATCTAAATCAGGCCCTAACTCTGAGAGTTTTTTATGCCCTATTTCAAAAGTGAGTTTTATGCATTTTATAAAAGGAGCTTTTTGTTATCAACTTCCCCACGTTCATATTGGTCTTTCTGACTTAAACCAGTGTCCACTAAAGCTTACTTCACTAGTCTTGGTATCTGCCTTTGGAGCTACCAAGCCTTTCTCTGTCCATCTTAATGGATGGTATTTCTCCTGGGAGAATTATTTAAATACACTAATATATCCAGGATGGAAGGGCAATAGTGGGATGGCCAACACGCTGACCAGACTTCATCAATGAGGGGCTGATAAACCCTACCCTAACAAAAGACCCCCTTATCCTGCAAAAACTATAGCTGCCATGAGGGAAACATTCTGCCCAGGGAAGAAAATAGAAGATACTTAGCTAGACAGGAGCCCTCTAGAGAGATTTTCAAAGGGATCATCCAACTCCATTGAATTTGAATTGGTGGCACAGAGAAATAAATGGAATTTGATAGCAAAACATGCCAATGATTTTTCGCCAGAGCACTGGAACCTTCACCACGCGTAGCCAATTTTTCCTATAAATTATCAGGAGGTGCGGCTGCTAAACTTCCCATCATAGAGCTCACTTACTTCCCTGCAAGAAGGAGCTCTTCACAATTGTGTGATGACCACCTCCTCTATTTCCCTAAAGGACTGGGACACTGGTGCCTGCTTCAGAACACCCAAATCTTTATCTTGCAGCTGGACTAAGACCTAGAAAATCCTCTCAGAAGAGTCTGGTGACTGAATGCCAAAGAAAATTATTGAAGGGAAGCGCCCAGTAGACTAAAGACTTCATTTAGAGTTCGGAAAATTCCTCCAATTTCTGGAGGAAACTCTAAATATGAAGTGGAATCCACCAGCTGAATTTCCTCCACTACAGGAAGATTATTGTGGAAGAAATTCCACCGTGAGTTCCACCAAAACATTCAGTTTCCTCCAGAAACTGGAGCATTATCTGCTCCCTCCAAAATCTAAATGAGGTCATAAGTTCTCTTAAGCCCAGGGTCACTTTAAAAGGGCCTGTATTGTTTGCCATTGAGCATGGCATCATCTGGAGACCCGTTATAAATATTTTTCCGAGATTGCAGGCATTCTTATGTAGTGAAGTGGCAGTGAAGAAATTCTATCCAAAACGACTTGATCATTTGTCAGGCTCCATCAAAGAAACTGACAAAGCAGCACCTTGGTCTGGGAAAGGCACAACATTCCTGTCCTCTCAATCACGTTTGCGCATTCCCTAATTCTGTTATAATGCCCTATGCATTCCAATGACTGGAAACTCTACCTCCAGCAACCCGGCCTCTTGTAGCCCTGCCCGTCTTCACTCTTTAGACAACTGCTGTTGGACAACTGGATTTGGCTCAGCTTTTCAGTTTCAGGACAAATGAACTTACTAGAAAATCCATAACTATGGACTGAAGACCCTGAAAAGGTCATCTGCTTCTCAGAAACACATTTTCACTACCACTTAAAGCCTTTTTTTCTGAATTCAGGGCATGTCAGTGATTACTGGCCATTATCCAGGGTGGGTTCCTTCTATGTACCACTGGTCTCCCAGCCCCTCAAGTATCATTGTGCTCCAACTGGGTAAAAAAGCTACTTACTACGTTTGCACAGTTGGATTCTAGTTAGGGCAAGCAGGCTATTATTACTTTAGAAGATGGTTAGGTGACCTTAAGACCTAAGCCTTCTTGCCAACAGATATTTCACAATCCGCACTGGAAGACGACATGCCATGTCGGGTACAGGTGGGGAATTTTTAGAAAAAAAGTCAAGAGGAACAAGGTTAGGAGGGAACCTCCTGTAAATAAAAAAAAATGCATGGGTATGGAGCAACCGGTAAAAATAAATAAAAAAAAGAACGAAAAAGTTCACCACAGGCGGAGGAAGGCCGAGGCATATTGTTTCATATCTTGGTCTCCCCTTTTTGCTTAGTCTCATATCTGGATGCGCCTCTTCGGACTCTAGACATAAAATGTAGGTAAAGTGGTAAGGATTTGGAGGAATGTCAAATTTTAAATAATAAAGTAAATGGGAATTTGGGAGGAAGACTATGCTTGGCAGAGATTTTGCCGCAGTTACAGTCACTAACGCATAGAGTCTGATGGTGAAAGTTCTGCGGTGAAATTTCGTAGAATCCAGCAAAGGCTAACAGAATTGTAGCTTAGAAAAAGTCTGACACAATAATCATACTTATGAAAAAGAATGTCCAGTCAGAGAAATAACTTTCATTTAGTTCTGAGTTGGGTAAAGAAGTTAAAATGATGACCAACATAACAAACCAGGCGGTTCTAGCACCTTGCCTGGCTGAGATACTACTCCAAGCAATTGTTTAGCACTTAAAGGTAAATACGGTGATAAAATGACTGACAGTAAAACAAAGCAGGTTTCAGCACCTTCTGTGCCGAAGTACGAGCCAGTGCAGTTTAACAGCACTTACGCAGACAGGCACTAAACTGCAGAATAACAGTGGCGCCTACGATTCAGTGTTATTCCAAAGAACAGAGACTGCAAATCTTCTGCAGCCTCCAGGGATGCCGTGGTACTCCGTTCCAAAAATACCAGACAGAGTGAAGCAATTGTTTCAAATATGTTATGAAACGTTTGTACTTTAACCAAGTTTCTCAACACCCATGTGTGCAAGGAGGGACAACTAAGCGGGTAGAAGTTAAGGTGACTGAAAATCTGAATAAACTCTCCAAAATCTCAAACATCTGTCTCCAAACAATAAACGGAGTTTCCCAGCCCACAAAGGATGCTGAGTTTATGGTTCCGAATAACAGGTTTAGAAGTTTCATTGTCCAATTGGCTAGTGATTAGGGAATAGTAGGAGCTGGATGCATTAGAAAACGGACGAGTTATAGCCAAAGGGGTCTCAAAGTCAGTCTGCAAACAAGGGACTACTACTGATCCTGGAAATAGGACAGTGCCCAAGAAAGGGCCCACTGGGCCCTAACGTTTAGAAGCCAATATCTTTGCAGATTACTTTTATTTTGTGGGTGGGACGCTCAATGTAATAGGATATCTAGAACAAGCAATGATTCCAACACAAACTCTCACTAGCAACCGCAAAACAAGGACTCAGGGTCACTTTTAAATTAATATATATCCATGCTATAGGGTGGGATGGCATTGACATGGTTTGAAAAGTTCCTGAATGAGAATGAACCACCTTTGGCCATAAGAGGACAACCTACATCGGAAAGGTTAACACATTTTGTCTCTTACAGGCTAGAAACGGGGAAAACGGGCTCCGACAAAGTCAGGGGGTGGTAAAGGGTAGTGACATTATTGACTCTCAAATGAAGCAGGTATCTCGGGTCCGGTCACAGATCTTACAGCTCCAGGCTCAGTTTCTCGAGCCATCCTCCATATAGATCCAGACAAATGCACCCTCTCTTGGTCATAAGGTCAGGAAATTACTTTTCTTTCCAGGGCAGTTCAACTAAAACATAGTAGCTGTTACGTCTCTAATGATCTAGGCTTGGTCCAGTCTTGGGCACAGACAGGAAGATAGTGGGTCCCAGTCTGCCTTGTCTTGGGGACAGTGCTTAATTTGAGCTGGTGGTTGCAGGTGGGGCCCATGAGCACTCATTTTGGGGGACCAGCAGTATTATTTAGTTTTCCTCATCAGCCTTTGACCTAAGGAAGGAGAGAAAGAAAAACATGAAAGGGAGAAAGAAGGAGTAAGAGAAAAAGGGAAAAACAGCAACAAAGAAAGCAAGGATGGAAAAGAACATGAAAGAGTGAAAAAAAGGTTCAAGGAGTATCTGGTGCTGGATAAAGTAGACGTGAGGTAGAAACTAGACTATGCAATCCTCCAACATTTGATAGCATGGCCATGGGCTTTTGAGTAAAAATTTGGGCACCAGCACTTATTCTTTTACAAATAGAGTACTACTTGGAGACAATGCAACAGAGCATCCTACAAACTCCTCACAAATACAAGTTCTGGAGGACCAGTTATTACCACTTTAAAGGAGCACTGTTGAGAAGCCACAGTAAATCAACATAGTGCCACGTTGAAATCCCAAGTCACTCAGTCCTGGGGAACCTTATTAAGTACTTTCGTAAAGGGAAAGGGGGAGGATCCCACTTACTGCGGAAATGAATGTTGATTCCAGTGTGGAATCTCTTATTAAGTACTCAGCACGTGACACAGTAGGAAGGCCAGAGAAGGACTCATACATCAAATCAATGTATTAGAGAAGTCATAGGACTGACATCCAAATGAGGAGAAGGCTCTCTCTCGGCAGAACTAGAAGCACACCTACCAAAGCAGTAATCTCACTCTTGGCTGTTCCTTTGTCACAAGCAGGGCATGGGCCTGAAATGATGCAGATGTGGATCCTAAATGGACTTTTGGATGAAGACCAGGGATCACAGGAAAAAGTGAAATGTTGGCTGCCACATACACAAAGCAAGGCCTATGCCTTTTACACTACATGTAGAACATCACCATCTGCATGGCACAACCAAATCTTTTTCCCAGAGTCCGCCCTGATCACCAATAAGATCTTTTTAAAAACTGGACATCTTTGATATCTCCATAAAGGCTCAGTTCTCTTCCACTCAAGGGCTCTCTGTACCTCACTGCTAAGACCAATATGCCATTTGGTCCATCTTACCTGCCTGGAGTTTCTCAGGCCGCCTCCTCCACCCAGCATGTTGAAGTGGCAGCAAGTGGTATGTTTGGTGTTATGGAACTCTCCCTTAATAAATAAATGTGCCCCTCACTAGAGTCTCAGTTGCTATGAACTGCGGGTCACCCTATACTCTGGTGAAGGGGCTATCCTGTTGGTTATCCTAGGGGTGATTCCACAGCTCCAACTGTGCTCTGCTGGCGAAGGACGATAAAACACCAGGCACCTACTGGAGAAAAGGACAGCTCTTCTTGCACTAGCCAGTGACCACACACTTAAACATGCTGGTAAGTGAGCTTGCACAAAGTTTAGACACTCAACTATTTAATGCAAATACATTTACCAAACTGAAACACATCACCACACGCTCCAATGACTGCCCATCACACACCGAATCACACTGCATTTAAATCCCTTGACTCACCTGGCGAGTCCCCCACGGATTACAGAAAAGCAGTGTGATGCCATACTAACACAGGCTGTGTGCTATACAAATAACACGTAGCAATAACAATGAAAGACCCTAAGTTCACTGGGGAAAAACAGCTGGCCAGCCAAAGAGTGGGACAAAGGGCAAGATGGCACAGGTGTCAGCACAATATAGTGAATTTAATCCTTAAATGGTACTTTTCATTTTTTTCTAATTCATTTCATAAAAGGTTCCCAACACGTCTGTCAACTCAGGCAGCACCTGCAGTCTGTGCTGGAGATAGATTCTGATCCCTGCTGATATTTCTGTTCATGCAGATGTTGGATTTCCAAGTTGTGCTATAATTATCACAACCCGGCTTCTTTCCCCTCAACAACTTTCAACAGGTCACACTGCCAACATTTATAAGGGGAAAATGTGGGGTACAAAGGCAAAATGTGCGAATGTTGGTCTGATAAATGCCATGTCCTCAAGGTATACCTCCTTTTGCCCTCCAAAACGTGGAAAAGGAGGCATCTGGATAAGCTGGTAACCTTATCCTCGGTTACCTACCTTTACAGGGTGTAATGACTACCACCTACCTTCTCTTCTGACATACTTGGAATCAGACTTTAGGGCCAGATTTAAGAGTCCCTTCCGCCACTTTAGTGTAATTTTTTGATACGCTAAGGCAGCGCTAATGTGGCCTTTCCCCCACACCATATTTACAAAATGGTGCGAAGCATGCATTGCGCCACTTTGTAACCCCTTGTGCCACATTATGCCTGCAGCAGGCATAATGTATGCAAGGGGGGCATTCCCTCGCTACGAGACCCGAAGAAATGACGCAGTGAAATTGAAAAGATTTCACTGCTCCATTTTTTCTGTCATTTTTAACACCTGCTCAGAGCAGGTGTTAAAATTACGCCCCAATTTACATCAATGGGCCTCCTTGTACTTTGCGACACTAGCGTCAACATTTTTGACACTAGTGTAGCAAAGCACCACAATAACATAAAAAATGTTGATGCCTTGTTCTAACTACCGCCATGGTGCCTCGTATCTTAAATATGTTGCACACATGGTGGTGTTAGGGAGGTACAGGGGGTGCAAGAAAAGTGGCACTGCATTGGATGCAGCACCACTTTTCTTAAATTCGGCCCTTAGTGTTTTAGCATTGTTTGTAACAGTGCGTGCAGCAGCATGGTGCCTTGTCTTGGTACCCTCTGGAACAGAGTTTTCACTAAATGCTAAACCTGATTCTGTACTTGTGTATACATATCACAATTTCAATGTAAGGAAAGGTGAGTCTCGAATGAGGCATCCACTGACACAAGTTATAGGCAACAGAAACATGAAAAATGCCCAGCACCCAATATGCAAATGTGAACACATGACACACAGCAATATGAATTTGTAAATAATAATGTGAATAAATATGAGTGGATTAGGTGAAATGCGGTGAAGAGTAGATAGAGATGATGTTTGGCGAGATTGAAGCGAGGAAGTGGTAAAACAGAAATTCGGGTGAGGTTGTTGCGCAGCTCTGTGGATTACGAGGCTGAGATGAAAAATAAGTGAGGAGGGGTCAAGGTAAGTTTGATGTGAGGTAGATTTGAGATGATAAGTTGCTGAGGTAAGGTGAGGTTAGGTTAAGGGGCAGTGGAAGCTGAGATGAGATGAAGTTAGGGTGTGATTAAGGCTAAGAATGGAGAGTTTGAAAAGAGGTGAGGTTGGGATGAAGATGGGGTTGAAGTGAGATGAATAGTTAGATGAATCAGAGGCTGAGGTAGAAGATATGATGTGTTTGAAATTAGGTGTGGATGAAGTAAGGTTGAAATGAGGTGAGTCACAGTGAGGTTGATGTCAGGTAGTGCATTAAGGTAAGGTTAAGTTAAAAGACAATTGAGGTTGGTTTGAGGTGAAGGTGGGGTGAGGTGAGGCTGAGTTGACGAAGATTGAGGTTAAAATACATTGAATTTGAGGTGAGGTAGATTTTAGATGATAAGGAGTTGTGGACATGGTGAGGTGAGGTTAAGCTGATGCTAGCTTAAAAAAGATATTGAGGTTGGGTTGAGGTGAGGTGTACCTGGGATGAGGTTAGGCTGAGGTGAACAAGGATGAGGTTGCAATGACAAGAGGTTGAGTGAAGGCTAGGTAAAAGGGAGACTGGAGTTAAGTTGAATTGAAGCTGGGGTGAGGGTGACGCTGTGGTGAAGAGAATGAGTCTGAAATGAGGCGAGGTTGAGATGAAGAGAGGGTTGAGAAGAGGATAAGATGAGGTTAAGAAAGGTTTGAAGTGAGAGGTGAAGAGAGGTTGACCAGGGTAGAAAATGAAGTAGTAGCAGCAATTCTGCCAGCTGGTGCTGTGGAGCAATCAGGATGCATTATGTACATTAATGTCCTATTTCTATGATGCTGCTCCTCCTCCTCAGATGGCCTTCATGCGTTGGTCTCCTACTCGACAAAAAGAAGCCATCTCCCAGCTGCTGTGGTGGTGGTCAAGCACGTCTTGATCAAACATGGCATGCATTGATTTGCATAAAGGAAATGAGGGTGTCTGTCTTACATAAGGGGGCACTGCTTCATGATGCACTGCTATGTTGCGTTTTTGTGTCTTGTCAAAATCAAAAGCGTACTTCAAGAAAATGTTGCAGCAGTAGGGCCCCTGGAATTTTGAGATTCTGTGGCCGCAGTGTTTTCCAGATAGTTGTGGGTTTGCTGCATGTGCCACATAATCCATCATCTGCCGCATAACCTGCAGAATGTAACAAAAAATGTATTTAGCTCAAACAGATCAAAAATTACTAAAGCACAGTGCCACATATGGCTATGCAGTGGAAGGCCTTTCGCAAATCTTGAGTGGTTACCAATTTGTTGCTTATTGCTTTACTTGGGTGTTAAATCAGTACTAATGGGGCTAAACCTTTTTTGCAGACATTTCTAATGTGTAAAAATGACAAATATTTTGAAGTAATATTATCACAAAATGTGTTGCATTACATCACTTCATTTGCCGTTACTTACAGCATAATTTATTTTACCCTGCTGCAGAAGTTGGTCCTCTCCTGGTGCAAAAATCTAGCAGCCCTGTGTATCAGTCCTCTCTTGCACTGATACATTTCACCTTAGTAGCAGTAAAGTGCCACTGGGCACAAAGGCATCTTTACAATGTTTTGCCAGAAATCTATATATCACCACTGGAAGAAGGGTGCAGAGGGGCAAAACACCAATTTCCAAATGCATATCTAATTCTGAAAACAAAACGAGGTAATTAAATAAATTTCATAAAGCTCTTTATTCTGCCAACTTCTGTGGTTTCTTAGAGCTCAAATAATAGATTCTATTATTTCCAAATGTAATAGCACTCAATTTCTTGGCTTTACTTACGTCAAGGGAGCATTCCATGGGCGGTACATGGGCTTTCCAATGCAACCACCCATGGTTTTTTACTCAAAACCCAATATACTATCAATAGTAGAAAGGGTTTTGGACCAAAAAATAAACCCACTTTGAAGCAGATGTTAAAAGAAGAAATGCTTTGAATGTGTGCTGCACTGTACAGCACACATCTGAAGTAGGAAAGTTTTAAAGTTTGCTAGGCACAGTAATTTGTACTGGACTGGTATTGTTCCAGTACAAAACCTATGTTAGATATTAAGCGCACACCATTGCACTGTGGTGCAAAGGTGTGTGAATGGCACTTGGCAGCCTAATTTTGCGCCAGTGCTAGGGAGGGTGCAGGTCTGTAGATATGGTGCTTTTCTGCTCTCTCCATGTCACTCAGCAGGCAACTTTGGTGTTGCACTGTGTACCCTGCCATGTTTATAAACATGGGCCCAAAACTCTATTGCTATAATTTCAACTCTGCATGTTTAGACTACTGTTGATGTGTAAAGTAACCATTAAATCATTCAGTCATCTTGCCAGAAGGATACAGAGTCAGTGTAAGAGCTACACCACATATGCAGCGCCACTGGAATTATGCAGCGATTTTCACATAAATATAGATTTGCCGCATTTGCCACATGATTGATCATCCGCACCATAATCTGCAGATTTTAACAAAAAAATTGTTTCTAGGTCAAACGGTTCAAAGGTTTCTAAAAATGCAGCGACACATGATGCCCCACAGTAAAAGTCCCTTTGCATACCTGGGCTTGTCACCTTTTTGTAGCTTAGTGTGATATTTGGGTATTAACCTGGTACTAATAGGGTGCAACCAATGCCAGACAGGGTTACCAAGTTTAAAAATGATGAAATAAATCATTCTACTACAAAATGTGCCGCATTATGCTGCATAATTTGCCTTTTCTTGCTGCATAATTTACTCAGCCCTGCCGCATAATTTGGCCCTCTCCTGCCGCATACTCCAGTAGCCCTGCATATATGAGACCTATATCTTCCCACGCACCTCAGGGACTCCACTGAATACCCTCAAACCCATAGAGGCGAAACCAGTAGAAAGTTCCAGAATTACATTTGAGAGCTGCGGGTGGGAGGGCCCGCTCGAGGCCTTTTCACAAATATATCCTCTGCTGTGTATGGATTTAGATATATCGTTTTTTTCACTCAGGGAAAGTCAACTAAAGCAAATGTTTATAATCCAACAACCAAACTGCTAGCACTTGAAAAGGAAGAGGTTGAAAGCAAATATTTTCCCTTGACTATCCGTCATTTCGACCAGCGCCGGGGCCCGGTTCCATTTTTCACAAATATTAGCGTTAAAAGGTTATTTTCTGCTGCACGTGCGTCTTGCGAAGGCCGCGCAGTAAACACAGAGCGCGCTCTGCAGAGGGACGAAGAGTTTCTCTGGAGAGGGTCCAGGCGGTAAGTGCTCCTCGGCCGCGTCCGCCCGCCCTGCTCCTGACAGGGTTAATCTTTATTGCATTAGGTGGTTTGTAAAGAAAAGTATTCTTAATCCCCCTGTTTCTTCATCCTACCCCGTAATGGACAATCCTGCCATCCCTTCCCGCTCTGCTGCCCCCTCCTCTGTTCTCCATTTTTTATTTCATTTATTTGTTTTGGCGTTTCGTTGGGCGCCTCACTGGCACTTCGTGGCGCATGCTAGTATTGCCTCTTTTCTGACGCTAGCACGTGAGCCGTGGTCAAAGGCTGTCTGCGGTCTCATGCGGTGGTACAATGAGCCAATGGTGTGAGTTCAAGGTGTAAGCAGGAGCCAGTGTCGTTGGGCAGGGTGACCAAGGTCACTTGGCAAGGAGCCTTTCGTCTAGTGCAGAGGGCTCTGTTTTCCTTACCTCATGTAGGGCAAAAGGAGAAGTAGCAGGGCTTTAAGCGGGCAGGGTCCCTTCTGATCGCAGGCCCGCCAGTGATTCAAAGCTAACATAGAATCCAGGCCCTATTGAGCTCTATATCCATTACCTAAATTTTAAAGACAAAAACTATGGTTGATTTCTGAACAACATAGGCACCAAAAAGGTAATCCATGTCAGAGATATAATTTCTGTCTATATTTCACGTACTTAGGGCCTGATTACAAGTTTGGTGGTCGGAAAACTCGACTGCCAGACTTGTGGTGGGGAGACTCCCCACCAGTCCCATTATGAGTTTTCCATTGGACTGACTGGCGGAAACCAAGGTTTCTTCTTGACAGCGCAGTGGAAAACGTGCAGTGGCATTGGACTCGGCTCCATATGGAGCTCAGTCCAATGCCGTTGCACAGGGTCTCCCCAGCACCCTCCGAATGAGCACTGTCTTCACAGCAGACAGTGAAAATTCCGATGGTGCTGGGGAGGGGGGCCCCCCTGCACTTGTTCTCCACCAGAAAGGCTGGTGGACAACATGGTTGTAATCAGTACGTCCACGCTGATTTCAGTGCCGCCGTGGCTGATTATTACCACGACTGCTATCATTCCGTCGGCATCAGAGATCCTGGCTGAGATGGCACTCTTTTGGTGGTACCGACCGCCAAACAGCTGCGGCGGTCCCACCTCCACCACGAATCTGGCGATCTTCGGACCTCCAGACTAGTAATCGAGCCCTAAATCTTGCATACTTTAAGAACGTTGTTTTTTTCAGTAGGTTTTTTCTGTGCAGCATATTACTCTTTTAATGTGTGTTCTGCTAAGTGAGTCGCTTCTAGGTGTCTTTGTGAGTTCAAGTCGAGGGTGGGTGTTCATAACGGGCCACAATTGAGAGTTCTGAAGTTGAGGATGAAGGCTCTGCTAGTTTCTCATTGTGGCTTTCAGTGGGTCATAAGGATGTTCAGGATACATGCTCATTCAATCTTAGGCCCCTCTACAGATCACACAGAGCAATGATCATGTATGCCTATTGTGATTCTATGCGAAAATGTTTGACGGAGCTGTCGAAATACTGACAGGGAGAAGGTTAAAGGAAACGCTGTGCTTATAGGTGAATGGGTGCAGTGTGTGTGTAAGCGAGAAGGTAAAGTGAGGAGATGCAAGGAAGACCCTGCAGAAGAGAACGTGAAAAGAGGAGGCTGGAGGGTACAGAGACGAAATGGAGGGATTCAGAGAGATGTGGGGAGAAAAAGTTTGTAAGTAACTGAGAGACTGCAAAGGAAAGTGGTGTGAAGGAAGGAACGTGAGTGTTTGAGACACCGAAAACCACTACCAAAACGTTACTAATGTTTAATTCACAGTCTCATACTTTTAAATTGCAACATTTTCAATTCTAATCATTCACAGCTTTAACGTTGTTTCTTATTGATCTGATATTGTAAACCAGCCAGACCTATGCGGAATCCTATAGGTCTAGCTTGTTTTAGGTGCATGTCTGTTACAGTGTGATATGTCTGGATACAACAGCAGAAAGCTTACAGAAACACTGAAATACTGACCAGGAGGCACATACCAAGCACAGGATCTTAGGTTGAATGTTTTAAGTCAACCCTTTAATTACACACGTCACACATCTTGGAAAGGGTTCCAAGTTATGTTTCTTAGTCCATACCCCCTTTAGAGACATCTCACTGCACTTTTTTTTATTGCCACTTAAAGCCCTGCATAGCAGGCAACTGGGTGTCACTTGGAGGGCCAGAGATCGCACTCGTAGGGGGTTTGGCTGGATGGCTGCACCTTCTATTTTTCCATTTCAAGCACTGGTTTAGACGTAGGGCTTTGCTTACTTAAGGAGAGGCCTCAGGCAGGCGTGTGGCAGGCAGGTGCCTTGTGTCACAGACAGGTTGCCTTGTGTGCCAGGGCAACGTCCCTTGTGTCATCATAGGCAGGATGCCTCCTGCACCAGTCTCAGGGCCTCGTGTCCTAGAGTTGGGGACCTGGTGGAGGGCAGAGGATCTAACTCCGCATGCAGGCGGAACTTGACACACCGAAGAGCCATTGGACAGCATCCTTAACCAGAAGGCTGGAAGGAGACCTCTGTAACTCTGCAATGGCTTCAGGGCTACTTTGTAAAAAAAAAAAAGTTGAAAAATACATCGAAAACATTGTCACAGATCTTACAAAATCAAGGTGCACCAAGAGGGCCAATCAGGACTTAGCGTAATGTGTACACTTTACTAGACGAGTACCTCCCCGGCCCAGACCTAGTGCCGGGCCCAGAATGGTACCAGTCTTGAAATTCTAGGGGTACAAACACTTCCGTAGCCCCTCTACCGCAGTACACCAGAGAGAGCACTCACATGGCTCTAACACGATCTCCCTATGCAATCCATGCATTACCACCGAGACCCTAAAACTCACCCGCTCCCCGGGGCGCCACGAGCCTCGCTCTGAGCACTGCGAGCGCCCCCGGGGGACCGTGAGTGCCCTCCTGGGCCCACGCGCCTCGGAGTTTGCCTGTTTTATTCATGTGAGCACAAGGAGGAAGCAATGGAGTGATAACTCATCTGCTCACTGAGGCAGCGCTTGTTTAGGCTGAAGGATCTCGCTCCGGGCGAGGGCCCGAGCTCATTTGCTTGGAGGGGATGTCGTACGGCAGATGCTCCAGTACCAGGGATGGAATTTTAGATGCGGACCCCGCTGTGCGCTGGCAGCTCAGACGTGTTTAATGAAGTTTACAGATTTCCCCTTTTATAAATTGCCAGATAATCAGCATCTAAAGTTGAGAACACAACAAACTTTTTTCCCTACTTCTTTGTTAAATGTCTTCTCTTTTTTGGAGCATGAGTCCTGGATGTTCTGTAGAGTGACTACAACTACAACTACATAGTTGTGAATATAGATCAACCCATAAAAGCGTCAGTCACATTTTCATTTCTTCTCAAATCTCCACAGATTGTCTTATTATCTTTATTCCCTTTTTGTCTTTGCAACACTTTGTAACCCCTTGTGCCACATTATACCTGCGCCAGGTATAATGTATGCAAGTGGGGCATTCCCACACAGGGAGATCACAAACAATGGTGCAGTGAAATCTACAAGATTTCACTGTGACATTTTTTTACGTCATTTAGCCTATGGGCCTCCCTCGTGCTTTGCTGCACTAGCGCCAATCCAGCAAAGCGCCACAATAGCGTCATAAATTATGATGCTATGGTGGAAATAACCACCAGGGTGCGCCGTATTGTAAATACAGTACAACCATGGTGTCGTTAGGTGGGACAGGGGCGGCACAAGGAAAGTGGCGCATCAGGACCGATGTGCCACTTTCTTATAGATCTGGACCTTAATTTGTGAAAGAATACATGCCAGGGCCCAAAGTTTTGTTCAACATCCCATAGCCGGCGCTATCAAAGATAGGGGATCCAAATACCACGGTAGCATAGTCTTGATTCTACCTGATACCTCTACAATCCTCCACCAGACACTCCCTGCCTTTTAATCTCACTCCGCAGGCTCTTTTTCATCCATGCTTTCTCCCTTTCTCGCTGTTTTTCGTCTTTTTATTTTTCCATCTTCCCTACTTTTGTGTTTTTCTAGCTTGCTCTGGTTTAAACTTTGTGGAGGAAAAAGAAGTACCGGTCCCCAAAAATAAGTGCTGGTGGCCCCACCGGAAACCACCGGCTGAAATTGAACCCTGCCCTCAGCACTACATCACTGTCTTGTAGAGAGGCATGAGAAGGATTCAGTGCCGACATCCCCTTCCATCTGCCATGTCAGGCATCAAAAATGTGATTCAGACATGAGTGTCCTCTCCCATAATATCTGTTCACAGCCGTCGTTGGGTTCATGGGTGCCAATATGCCAATGTCAGTGGGAGGTCGAGATGTGTAAGCAATAATTGAAAACCTCATGCATTTTTGACTTTGAATGTGCTTTGAACTGCCGACAGATGGCGCAAAATTGTCCCAAATTTGTAATCGCTATGAATTCCTCTTAGAGTGCAATCATCACAAATTTCTCAAAATCTGTAATCGCTATAAATTCCTCATGATGTGCAGTCGTTAAGAATTCCTCACAATTTGCAATTGCTATGAATTTCTCTTTGTGTGGAATCCTTTCAAATACCCAAAATTTGCAATTGCTGTCAGTTCCTCTTGATGTGACAAAATCATGAATTCCTCCCAACTGTAATAAATTCCTCTCAATTTGCAGTTGCCATGAATTCCTCTCGCTGTGCAAATCGTCATGATTTGTGTTATTATTATAAATTTTTAATTTTAATTAGATCTTACAACAAAAAAGCAAATAAGGAAGGAAAAAAGTAAAACCTAAGCCAATGTGCCGAACCCCGGAGGAGGTCTCACAAGTATACATGCATATCGTTTCCTCTGAGGGTATGGACTATCTTAGTATTCTTTACCTGCGTATCAATGAACATTACAGTCAGAACAATTAGACATATGGACATTATCCCAGGTGGTAAATCGTGGGATGGTGTCAGAGTCTCCAGATCCTCGGGGTCTGCGCACACTCCCAACACGTCCACCACAAGACAGCTCCAATACTCTGATTAGAATGTCACAGAGTCCAAGAGAGTCCAAGTGGGGAAAAGGGGATTAGGAAGGGAACAGCGGGGAAGGAGACCTGTGGGAAGCAAAAGATTAAACAACACAACATCAGATTCAAAACCACATTTAGATTAATAAAAACTCTCTGTTGAATCTAGGGTTCAATGATACTTGGAACATGAAATAACACTCTATTGAGTCCAGAGTTCTATGACACTCGGAACATGAAATAACACTCTGTTGAATCTAGAGTTCAGAGATACTCAGAACATGAAATAACACTCTGTTGAGCCTAGAGTTCAGTGAGACTCGGAACATGAAATAACACACTGTTGAGTCTAGAGTTCAGTGATACCTGAAACATGAAATAACACTCTGTTGAATCTAGAGTTCAGAGATACTTAGAACATGAAATAACACTCTGTTGAGTCTAGAGTTCAATGATACTCGGAACATGAAATAACACTCTGTTGAGTCTAGAGTTCTGTGATACTCGGAACATGAAATAACACTTGGTTGAGTCTAGAGTTCTGTGATACTTGGAACATGAAATAATACCTAAAACTAAGGAAACATGAATGGCCTAGAAATAGACTCTAATTAGGCCTCACTAAATCTAGGTACCTGGAAAAGAATCAAAAATGGTTAGTACAATGTTTCATATGGAATTTTCCTGAATTGAAACATACTGTACTAGGAATACAAGAACCTTCCAGAACAATGTCCCAGAACAAACACGGCCTCATTACATGAGGATAAAGGCCATCCAAACATTCTTTGGAAAACAATAGGAATTGTACTAAAGATCTTACATGCACATAGAATATGACATCCAGAATTCTAGCACTTTAGATTCTTAGAATGCAAGAACATGAATTGCGTACATTGCGGATTTCCACAAGAGTTTGTAAATGCCATGAAATAGTTGCGCACAATGAATAACATGAATTAAGCAAAAGAAATGAATTGCGCGTCTTGCTGATTCGAATGCCACCGTGTGAATGCCGTAAAATGGTAGCGCACACTGAATATCATGAATTAAGCACAGGAAATGAATCGCTCGTCTTGCCGATTCGAATACCACCTTGTGAATGCCATGAAATGGTAACGCACAATGAATATCATGAATTAGACACAAGAAATGAATCGCGCTTCTTGCCGATTCGAAGGCCACTATGTGAATGCCAAGAAATGGTAGCACGCACAATGAATATCATGAATTAGACACAAGAAATGAATCGCACGTCTTGCCGATTCGAAGGCCACCATGTGAATGCCATGAAATGGTAACACACATTGAATATCATGAATTAGACACAAGAAATGAATCGCACTTCTTGCCGATTCGAAGGCCACCATGTGAATGCCAAGAAATGGTAGCGTACAATGAGTAACATGTATTAAGCACAGGAAACGAATTGCACGTCTTGCCGATTCGAATGCAACCTTGTAAATGACATAAAATGGTTGCGCACAATCAATATCTAGATTTGTACTCGAGTAAAGAATCGCGCGTCTTGCCGATTCGAATGCAACCTTGTAAATGCCATAAAATGGTTGCGCACAATGAATAACTAGATTTGTACTCGAGTAAAGAATCGCACGTCTTGCCGATTCAAATGCAACCTTGTAAATGCCATAAAATGGTTGCGCACAATGAATATCTAGATTTGTACTCGAGTAAAGAATCGCGTGTCTTGCCGATTCGAATGCAACCTTGTAAATGCCATAAAATGGTTGCGCACAATGAATATCTAGATTTGTACTCGAGTAAAGAATCGCACGTTTTGCTGATTCAAATGCAACCTTGTAAATGTCATAAAATGGTTGCGCACAATGAATATCAAGGTTTGTATACAAGGAAAGAATCGTGCGTCTAGCCGATTCTAATGCCAGCATGTAAATGCCATTAAACATCAAGCGCACTTTCACACGCACAAGAGCAAATTGTCTTATCATGTAAATTAGGCTCAAGAACTCGAAATCCTTCGAGAACGGGATCGGGGGCCCAGCCCGACCTCCGTCTTACCGCCCTTATCAAGAATCACCAAGCAAAGAGAAAGGGCGAGGCTTAGAAGATCAAAGTAGGCTTCCGGAACAGGAGCTCAGGAAGTTGCTGCTGCTCTGCACCGGAACCTCTGAGTAGTGAGCACGTGGAGCTGGGAGATGTTTCATATCAGAGCACCCAACTTGCGTCCATTATCTCCTTCCATGGTTCAAAGTGCAGCAGACTCCATGCATTCCTCACAGTTTGTAACTGCTGCCTCCCTCATTATTAGCCGGTGCATTTGCATTTAAGAGTAAAGGAGTGAGAGAATGAAGGAAAGTAGAGAATGGGTAGAAATGAGAAGGAAGAGAAAGAGGAGGTAGGCTGAGAAAAGGCTACTAAGGAGGCGCAGATGGGAGAAAGTAGAGAAGGAAGGTATCACAAAAAACAGGGTTAAAAGAAGGAGAGCGAGCATGGATGGAAAAAAGCAAAGGTGGGTAGAGGATTACTCGCAACAGGAAATAAGGGGAGAAAGAGAGAACGGCAAAGAAGAGGTGATGGGAAGAGAGAAGAGGCAGAGGCAGGATAATTGAAACAAGGACAAGTGGGTAGCAGGACAGGGAAAGTAAGAAGGAGGGAAAAGAAGAAAGGAGAGGACAGAGGGAAGTTATAGAGCCGTTACAGTTATAGAACAGGAGGCAAGGGATTGAGAGAAACGACGCGAGAGCATAAGAAAGGAGTAGTGAAGGGAAAAAACGAGATGTAAAATGCTAGTTAATGAGAATAATGTTTTGCAAAATGCACCATTTAATGCGTGGAAAGCCCCTGCCTTGCAGTGATCGAGCTCTCGTGGTTCGCTCTATTGCTATATGGAGTGGTGGGGGCTGGTATGACAACATTTACCCGGGCTGCTATTGGTTCTCAAACCGGCCATGATGCATTCACCATGACGTACCTACAAGGTGTAATCGCTCTGAATTCCTTGTGGTCAATCATCATAGGTTACTTGCAGTTTGCATTCATTATGTGGGAGGAATTTCCTGCATTAAAAACGTTTTTTGAAAGAATCTTCTTGCAAAAACCTTTTTGCACAAGATTGTTACCTTTTAAAGTGTAATTTTGTTACAGTCTCTTTCCCACAGTCCTACATTTAGAAGAAGGAGCTCAGGCCATTTGCTTTTTAAAAACATGATTATAAAGATTATGAAGGTTGTGAAGTTTTATTTCAAAAGGTAATGAAATTGTGAATGGAAAACCTTCACAAATTAATGTTTTTTTCAGCAAGTGTTTGTCAAGTCCAAAGTGAGTTTCAGATATTCTTAACGAAATAAAAAACATCATCAGTTCTTAGTAGGTTTGAAAAGGGTGAAATATTTAACAAATCCACTAAGCACATTACACTTAGGTGTGGTACAAACTGGTTGTGGTAAATATCTCATATTCCTAATGTTACACTTTAGAGATATGCATGACATGTAGAAACAGTACTTAACAAGCTTATAAAATGTTAATTTACCTCTGCCTGAGCTTATTGCTCTGCAATGTAACTCTTTCTAAAACAACTTTTCAAATATTTGACCTGAGGATGGTTCTATTCTTGTGCAGACAAGTTAAACGTTGTTCACAAAAATGTATTCACATTGGTGGTTTAGTCACAAAATGCATTTTGTAGTACATTAGTAGCACTAGCACAGTACTACTAATGTACTACAAAATTACATTCACAAACCTATGTGCAGAGGTTCTGCCTCTGCCTCGCCTGTCTTTTTCTCTGCAGAAATCTCCACCGGATTGCAGAGTCCCCACACACAAAAGTATATGTTTAATAGTAAATGGGGGGTTAGGGGGAGTGTTGGAAAGTGGGGAATACTTACTACAAAACTGAGGTGGATAAGGGATGGGTTGGTAGAGGTTTAGGGATGGCCATGCACCCACCCACAAAAGAATAAGGCCACTCCTGTTCACAGACTGCACCTCTAAAGTAACTCCAGACAAAAAGGATCCAAAAGATGATATAAACATACTCCAGCTCAGGGTGGGCGTAAATCCAACAGTGTCCATAGCCACACACTAGTACTGCAACACACTCCATAGAAAATATGGGCGTAGGCACCTAAAGTAAGGAAATAAGGAAATAGGAAATAATGTTGAATTAAATTGAATTGTTTAAACTGATTACAAATACAAATACATTTAAATTAATGTTTAAAATATCTATTATCTAAAAATAAAACATATTTTTAATTTAAATGTAACAGTTTAATAATCTTTTTAAAAAAATAACATTCACTTTTACTAAAATATATTAAAAAAATTAAATGTATTTTGTACATCACTTTTATAAATTTTACTGCATACCAAAACAATATATTTTGTTTTATTTTACGTGTGAATATTGTTTTATAATTTAAACTGCAGAAATATAAATATGTTTCTATTTATTTAAAATAGATTTTTTTACATAATTATGATATTAATTTAAATAAATTAACTTAACTAAAATATATTTTTAAATGTATTAAAACAAATCCTACCTGAAGCAAAATGTTTGTATTTAAGTATTATATATTTAAAATTACAAAAACCTATGTTTAGAAAAAATTACTTTTTTTTCCTAAAAGATTATAGTTACCTTTATTTTTAAATTAAAATGAGTTTTAACATATTTTTTTATCATCAACACATATCATATTTTAAAATATATAGGGCCAGATGTATCAAAAAAGCCTTTTGCGATTCGGAAATAGCGATTTTTAAGAAATCGCTATTTCTGAGTCGGAAAATGCTATGTATCATATTTGTGAATCGGTAATAGCGATTTCTTAAAAATCGCAAATGCTATTACCGAATCGCAAATTGCGATACAGCCCCCATTCGCACCTATGGGCCTGTCGGCCCATATTTGCGAATTTTCGCATTTCCCAAATTGCAAATTCCTTACTGGAATTTGCAATTGGGGTAATGCAAACTCCAGGGTGCTGGGGGCCTAAGGCCCCCTCTGCTGCACCCCAAAACAATTTTGGAAGACATGTAAGGTGCACACATGCCAAAAGGGCATGTGTGCGTTACATGTCAATTTTAAAAATGCATTTTTAATGCATTTTTAAAATTTGGCATGGTTACCACCAAGTTCAACTTGGTGGTAATAGCGATTCCTTAATGCCCAATTCGCATTAAGGAATTGCTTCATACATGTGCTTAAGAAGTCGCAAATAAGGATTCCTTATTTGCGATTTCTTATTTAGAGAATCGCAAACTGCGATTCTCTAAACGGGCTCGCAATTTTAAGGAATCGCTATTTTAGCGATTCCTTTAAATTGCGTTCAGAATGCCTTTCATACATTCTGAAAGGCCTTTTTGCATTCGCAAACGGGCATTCGCACCGTTTGCAAATGCAAAAAGGCTTGATACATCTGGCCCATTATGTTGTAGCATTCAACTTAATTTATATACTTTTCAAAAAAAGTAAACGTTTTACTTTCATTTAACATTTTTTCCTTTGTGGTTCTACTTTAAGTCCCATCCTCTGTTCTTTTCTACGAGAGGGTGTTGTGGTACCAGTGGATGGTCATGTGTGTTATTGGACTTACTACTGCTCCTTTCCTGCAGTAGTTACTTTGCACTCTGAAGTCACACTTTGCCCCTTTTTTGAGGATGTGAAGGCATGTAAGACTTTAGGCTTTACACTCAGAAATGTAGATTTACTTGTGTAAGCTTACCTTTGTGACTAGGACCCTAAGGCCCGTATTTATACTTTTTTAGTGCTGCATTTGCACCATTTTTTTATGCAAAAGCGGCACAAACGTACAAAATACAATTGTATTTTGTAAGTTTGCACGGCTTTTGCGTAAAAAAAAGACGCAAATGCAGCGCTAAAAAAGTATAAATATGGGCCTAACTGTTAATCTGTTTGTTCAGCTGTTTATGTGGAGCACCATTTTCCTAAAAATGCTCAGGTATTCATTTTGTTGAAAATACATTAATGAGAGATTTCACTTTTGCTTCTTTTGCTGAAACTACATTAAAGAGAGAAATCACTTTTGGATTTCTAAATTGCTTGGGCAATTTAAGTGAACATATAGAAATTAATGCTGTTCAAATTTTCAATGCACATATTACTATGCTTAGGGGACTTTATGTTTGTAATTCATTCATCCCTCAATAACATTTTAAACAGTTTTTTTTTATTTCAAAAAGCATAATATTAATTTCTGTGAAATGTACAGTTAAATTATTATCTGTATTGTAATCTTCCAATCTATTTAACAGATGCTGGAGTCTTGCCTAAGATTGATCTACTTTTACAGTGTTAGCTTCATGCATTGTGTCGTAAATATGAGAAAACACTTGAGACATGGCCACATCTAATACAGAGGTATGGATGCTAATCAAAAGTTAAAGTCATTTAAAACATTGGTAGGTGCTGGTTTTGCAGTTAATCTTTGCGTGTACTGACATGGATGCAAACCCAAGTGTGCACATACATTTGTACTGGTAGGATCAAGAGTGATTTATTCATTCCTCACAATTCCTGTTTCTGCTATAGTTTACCCTCATTGAGCCTGTCAAAGGTAGATGAATAATCATAATACATAAACACTAGTTTTAGTCCAACAAGGTGGATTATTAGCCAAGTCTACAACATTATTGACTATAGATTTTTCTTTTGTTAAATCAGCTTGACAACCAGTGATGCCAACTTAGCAAAAATGATTTGGCATATACCTTCTTGTAAACAGATTGCAAATCTGCACATCAATCCATTCCAAGAGTCTGGGAATTGCTCTGAATCAAAGATGACCAGAACAAGGGGATTGCAAACCTGAGTCCTAATACTTTGATAAGCTTTAACATGTTCACCACAAGTCAGCATGATCCGGGTGATCTTGATAGTTCTTACTGTTGACATCAGGTCTTTCACTTTGTTCTCTAAACAAGGCAATTGACATACATTCCAAACAGTAGCAGAAAAATTAGGTTATTCACAACCTGAGTAGATGGATTTAATATATTGCTTTCATTACAACTATGGAATTGTCATAACATTTTTTTCCTGTGTGCATAACCACACTGAATTACCAGCTTTCAGAATGTCCTGGTGTCTAAGGCAATTGAGACTAAGGGCCTGATTTAGATGTTGGCGGTTGCACCGCCAAGCTCCGTTGGGTGCAGGCCTTAAATTACCGCCACATCGACAGTCTTCTGCATGCCATATTTAGAAGTTACAGTTCTGCTGGTGTTCTAAATGACGACGGTTCACTGATGGCGGTGGGACTCTATGGACTTTGTACAATGGCAGGGGCTAGAAAGTGAGGTAAGTGACACACACAAACACTCTACCTTAGTCATAGGTGTACACCTGCACTACACACTACACAACACATTCACACAGTAACACATTGCCATTCCAACACAACACTACCTGTACATGCCGGAAACACACATCAAAAAAATCTATGACACAACGTACACACACCATCAACACTGCACCCACACTCAATCATAACAAACACAATTACACATTCAGCTACACAAACACACTCACACACACCACTCCCCTCAACTCACCCAGCCATTCACATTGCATACACACATGCACATACTGATTCACAAACGACTCGCAGCACAACATGACAGTACAGGTCCCTTGGCAATGTGCACACATAGACACAGTTGACAGGTATGAATGTACTGTCATTAAGGTGCCAGCATTCATTTGCCAATGAATACTGGCACCATAATGACAGTTGTGTATGTGTGCGATATGTGTTGTGTACCTATGTGTCCCCACCCATGTCTGACCCACTTGTGTCCCCGAGATATTCATGTCACAGTGATTGCAAAACTGGATTGGTTGTGTTCTGGTTCAGAGAGAACCTGGCCTGAAAGTTCAGGCTGGACTGTTCCCATGATCAGCAGGGTCAAGATCAATGTGCATATGGCTGGATCCAAAGTGAGGTGGCATGGTGAGCAAAAGGACTATGGGTTGGGATGCTACCTCAAGCAATTGCCAGTGGTTAGACAAATTAACAGCATTTGTTCCATCAACTTTTGTGTGGTTGATTTTGCTTTTCAAGCCTGTATCATTAGCCTTCTCTACTGAAAGAGGTTTTGCCATGGCCTTATAACTTTTGGATACACTTGACTGTGGGTGCACTGGTTACACCACCCTTTTCCTGCACTTGATACTAGAACAGAGGAAGCTGGAGCTCTGTGGGTGGCCTTCTCCATGTTGTTTGGGCTCAGGCTGGGGTACTTTGAGTTCCATAAAAAGAGAATGTTTCATTTGCAGTGACTAAACCGGAAGGGTCTTAGATGGGAAATCATAAGCCCAAGCACCGCTGGTGTGTCCACACCATATGTGTCACTTAGGCATTCCTTCTTACCCTCTATTATGTATTGGCCTGAGGCACTCTTGATCCCATCTCCCCGTTACATGCTGGAGTAGGATTTGCTCTTCTCCCCACCAAGGAATGTAGGATATACTAGGTTCAGGGAACTCAATTAGACATTGTCCTCGCTAGGTTTGCATGGATTTTATGAGATGGAGACAACAGCAAGCAGGAATGTGAGGGCCTCATCAGGCTATAAGGACTTAGGCATGAGAGGTCTCACCAGGACAAATGGTCAGTTGTCTGAGGTAAAGGAGGACTTGTGAGACAAAGAGATGGGTCTAAATGCTTCACCAGGATGGTGTGATGTGAAAGGAGACTTGTGAGGATATAGGAATGAGTGGATGTGGTGAAGGGAGTACTTGTTTACAGGGTCAGCCTGGGCCAGAAATTAGTCCTGGGCACCAAATTAAAACTTCCCCATAGGCTAATCAGATAGATAAATAGTGACCCACATTCTACAAAACGGGGCGGTTTTGAACTTGTAAACACACACTGTAGAGACACTTTGGTGGGAATGGGATACTGCATGCATTTGTGGTTTCTGTAGGCAATGTTTGTGGTAATATCAGGGAAATTAAAAGTAAAAAGCAACCCCCCAAAATATAAAAACAGGTCCATAGACACACTGACCTGGTGAACCAGCTCCTCTAGCACTGTCTGATTGTCTTAAATGCCAGTCTGACCCTGCTGGTTTAGATCTATGGGTGCTTGGCTATGGTAAAAAGAGAACTTGTGAGGACATATGGAAAAGTGGTTGTGGTTAAAGCAAGGCTTATGATGTGATGGTGTAGAGAAAGGAGAACCTGTGATAGCACAGGTATGGGTAGCTGTGATGAAAAAAAATGGTGAAGATATATGTAAGCATGGCTGTGGTGATGGGAGGACTTGTGTGGCCATAGCAATGGGTGACTGTGGTGATGGGGAGACTTATGCGGAAATGGGGATGGGTGATGGGATGACTCTGTGGACATGGGGATGGGTGACTGTGGTGATGGGAGGATTTGTGCAGACGTGTACAGGTGACTGTGGTGATGGGAGAACTTGGGCGGGCATGGAGATGGGTGACTGTGGTGATGGGGAGACATGCTGAAATGGGGGTGGGTGATGGGAGGACTTTGCGGACATAGGGATGGATGGCTGTGGTGATGGGAGGATTTGTGCAGACATGTGTAGAGGTGGCTGTGGTGATGGGAGGACTTGTGCGGACATGGGGATGGGTGGCTGTAGTGATGGGACAACTTGTACGGACATGGGGATGAGTGGTGGTGGTGATGGAAGGACTTGTGCGGACATGAGGATGTGTGACGTTGGTGATGGAAGGCCCTGTGGGGACATGGGGATGGGTGGCAGTGGTGAAAGGAGGGTTTTGAAGGTCACGTATACGGGCTCCGGGGTGGAGTTGGGCCAGAGGTGAAGGAGAAGCTAGGTAAATGGTGCAGGCAGCGAGTAAGGATGGTTATGGAGTAGCTGATAAACACTCGAAGGTCCGAGTGCACCGAGAGTCAGGGGAGGACTGCACTGGGACACCTTTACTCACCCTAGGAAGTGTCGTGCAATCTCTGGGGGTTACAGAATCCAACATAAGTCAAAAACGGGTTAGCATACTAACAAATGAAGGCTTCTAAGTGAACAGTGCTCAGAATGAGCCCTAATGATAAACACATCCCCCGGTGTGTTCACATCTCACAGCCTCGGAGCGGCAACATATGACGAGACGCCAACAAGGCCCTAATGTTTTTATAATGTAAGAAATATGCATAAAAAATGTGTAGCAACAGAATAAAAGTAAATCGCTAAAAGAATCATTTAAAAAGGCCCACAGCAAGAAAGCCATTTTCCGGCATAATGTTCTTTTATGCCATCAATCTTCCATTGTTTTCGCCGATATTTTATTTAAAATTATGCAGTGTGCCTCGTGTGAAAAAACATCACTATAATAATACATAAGAAGACGATAGATAACTCCTGCCACTCTCCGACTGCCAAACAAAAGTCAGTTTATTGAAAAGCGAATCCTGTGTTATCGGATTTACTGACTAGCAGACGGGGGTGCCTCTCGGCTTCAAATCTAAGTAGTCGCTGCTGCATGTAGGCCGTGGCTCAGCAAGGGTGCCATGGGGCGCAAGAAATGCAAGAAAATATGGACCCTGTGATCTCCTTTTGTGTAGTAAGAGGCAGCAACAAATGGTTCCAGTGTGCCCTCACAACCACCTGGTCCCGGTGCAACTGCACCTGCTGCACCAATGACGGTGATGTCTCGGCATCTGACAACAATAAAACAATTCTAGACGTTTTTAGTCAAAGGAAGCAATTTACAAAAAGAGAAGTTAATTTTTTGGTTTACAAAGGTGGAAATTGCTCTTGGCGCAAGCGCACAAACATCTAAGTCACTGCTGTTTGCGGATAAACATCCGCTGATGCACATCCATGTACTGAGCCTCACATCTGTAGAAGATATAGGCGTGTCAGACGATGTGATGTGACTCACCAGCTGCGCGTCCCTTATTTGAAAAATTATGCATTACATTTACCAACTCAAAGTGACAGATTACTTGTTCCAAGTCAGCTGTGGTACAGGTGAAATTGTGAAAACAGCGCCCACGCAGAGGTCCACACTCACCTCTTTTAAGGGACGGAAAAGATTCACACACACTGCATCGAAGTGGCTTAGCAAGGAAGGTATCGGGAGTCAAAGGCCACAGAAGAGCAAAATGTGGTGATAAGTGACAGTAAAAACATTGTAATGACCCCTCATGACATGAAAGAAAACACCCATGGAAAGGAGGATTCATTGCTTTTTTTGATTTTCAGAATGAAAATTCGACTTTGGGATTGTGTTTTGGAAAATAACAAGAAGATATTAAAGGTGTGCTGAACAGCACTGCCATTTTGACGGAGCTGTACAGCACACTTTCAATGTATTGACAGGCACCGCCTTGACAGCAGTTCCTGCCAATGTAAGAGTTGCTTCACGGGTAGCCAGTGTTGGGTTCTGAGGTGGGCGGAGATGTGTTTGTGGCGAGAGAGGTTGAGGATGAGACGTGCTGAGGCATTCTGGATGCGCTGGAGTTTTCTCTGGAGCTTGGCTGTAGTTCCCGCGTAGAGGGCGTTGCCGTAGTCCAGTCTGCTGCTGACGAGGGTGTGAGTGACCGTTCTTCTGGTTTCTCGGGAATCCACCTGAAGGTCTTGCAGAGCAAATGAAGGGTGTTGAAGCACGAGGACAAGATAGCGTTGACTTGCTGGTTCATGGAGAGAGAAGAGTCTAGTATGAAGCTGAGATTGTGTGCGTGGGTGGTGTGTGTCGGAGGCGGTCCCAGGGTGGCCGGCCACCAGGAGTCGTCCCATGCTGACTTGTTGGGTCCGAAGATGATGAGCTTGTTTTTTTCTGAGTTTGTCAAGCCTGGTCCTGATGTCGTTGGTGCAGGCGATGAGGGCGGTCTCGGTGCTGTGGTTTTTGCGGAATCCAGACAGGGAGACTTCGACTATGCTGTTGTCCTCCAGGAAGCGGGAAAGTTGGTTGTTGACTATCTTCTCTATGACCTTTGCGGGGAAGGGAAGTAGAGAGATAGGTCGGTAGTTTGTGAGGTCTTCGGGTCGGCTTTGGGTTTTTTGAGCAAGGTGTTGACTTCGGCGTGTTTCCAACTTTCAGGAAAAGTGGCGGTCTCGAAGGAGTTGTTGATGATGGACCGGAGCTGGGGAGCGATGATTTGGTTGGCCTTGTTGAAGACGTGGTGAGGGCAGGGGTCTGTTGGAGAGCCTGAGTGGATGGTCCTCATGGTTTTGGTGGTTTCTTCATCGTTGGTGGGGGTCCAGGTGCTCAGTACTTTGGTGCGGCAGGGTGCGATGGGGTTGACCTTGTCAGTGGTGGTGGTGGTGGGGGACGGCGTTGCAAAGCTTCCATGTATGTTTGCTATCTTGCGGTGGAAGTAGATGGAGAGGGAGTCGCAGAGGTCTTGTGAGTGAATGTTGAGGGTCGATGGCGCATGATTTGGGTTTGGTGAGTTCCTTGATGATGCTGAACAGTTCCTTGCTGTTGTGTGCGTTGCTGTCTATCCGCTCTTTGTAGAAGGATCTTTTGGTGGTCCGGATGATCTGGTGGTGTTTGCGCATGGCTGATTTGAGGGTGGTGAATGGATGTGTGTGTGGATATGTAATGGCAGTGGGCCAATATTTCTTGGCATAAACTTCACCCCCCTCCCTTAGGCTGACTAATCTGGTTGGTGCACCTATATTTAAGATGTGAGACCTCCAGCCACAATTACTGGCATGCTTCATCATCGGGTCTGCTCATCATTTAGAAAAAACAGCATACGTCTCACTGGGGTCCTGGCGGAAGGAGCTCCTATCAACATCTTTTTCAGTGATAGATGAGTATTTCGAAATGGGATTCAAACATTATACAGGATTAAAATTACCTGAAGGTCAACTAAATGCAATCTTATCAATGTTGCTACTGGTTAAAAAATAGTATTAAATGGATGTTTTGGGACTATAATCACATCCTACACCCCTATGGTCAACGTTAAAAGCCCAATACAGGATCCACGGCCTTCTTCAGGACCAGTGGATCCTCTAGGCTGTCTCAACACAATTGATCTTGTTATTAATGTGTAATGTGAAACGTGAGAAAAGGAAAAGAAAGAAAATTCAACCCAGCAGTAATTGTTCCTAAAAGTCCTTTATTCATGATGAGGATCCAGAAAGTCACTATGCTGATTTGATCATACATTCCTTCCCTGACTATAGCAGTGTATCTTGGGGAGTGAAAATTCAAATCAGTTTTTGATTGTAGTAGAGGTTTGTACATATAACACCGTAGCCAACACATTTCGTTGTATGTGGTGCGGTATCCTACGACTTCATCAGGGGGTGCAACCAATCCATCTAGAAGTTTATATAGAATTCAACTGGAGACCAGCAGTAACCCAAAAGAATAGAATGTTCTCATCAGTTCATAATATCTCAAATTAGTAGTGATAGATGTTGTGTGTATTCTCAGAGAAACGTGTCAAGTCCTGACATAAGTTTGCTCAGGAAACAGCGAATAGATGGATTGGTTGCATGCCCTGATGAAGTTGTAGGTTACCTCACTATATATGACGAAACATGTGTTGGCTACATTGTTATGTGTACAAACCTCTCTTACAATCACAAATGAAGTTTAATTTTCACTCCCCAAGATACACTGCTGTAATCAGTGAAGGAACTTATGATCAAATCAGCTTCCTGACTTTCTGGATCTACATTACCAATAAAGGACGTTTCGGAAACTTATGAACTTGTGGATGTTAAAGTGCCTTTTGGTTGCTCGAAGGGTTGTTTTGTTCTGTATTTGAAGCATTGCTCCTAGTTCAAGGGTTTAGGTTGCCCCCCTCGCCCTCCTTGAGCACCAGATTATTTAACTTTAGGGTACATTGGGCTTTGCGTCTCATTTGTCTTGGCCAATTTAAACAGATTTCACCAGTAATAGTTAACTAGAGTTTGTTACAGGTATAACAAAGAAGACATAGGGACAACTTACCAGGTGTGAACTGGTGGCACAGTGCTGTAATGAAAACTTAGGGTGCCTTCAACACCAAACCCGCTTGCTATCTTATCACCCCATACCTCCTGCCCTCACAAGGCCTCCCAGAGCCGAGCCAACTCGACTGGGACTGGACAAAGGCAGCAGTGCTAATCATAAGACAAAACATACAACAGGGGTATTTTTTTATTACTTGTATTAGTTTCTTAACCTGGATCAATCGTCCTTTCTACCTCTCTCTAATATTGAATTGTGACCCCTTCAAATATTGAATTGTGACCCCTTCAAGTACTCCATCTCTAATACACATTTCTTACTGTCTATGTATTGGCCTAGAGGAAAGCATAAGCATCTGATGGATTCTGCTGTATCCAATATCAGTGCAACAAACTACAAAATGACGGAAGGAATGCGTGAATTAATCTCAGCAAGTGGCAATCAATCTGGACTGCATTCCATCCCATTTTGCCCACTGTTCCATTTTTAGCAAAGATCACCTTCATGCAATTCCTTTTGGTCAGAGAGGACGTGGCCTGACAGTTCGAGTAGGACTGCTCCTATTGAATCAGGAATAAGGCTGATTTACATATGCCTGGTTCCTGTCTGAGGTGGCATGGAGAGCCCAGGTTGCAGCACAGAGTAGTTACCATTGTCTGAAATTAATTTAAATGACCAACGTAACCTTTTTTTCGGCGCCACATCCTAAGTCTGAAGTGTATTCCCTGACATGGGTCTCATACAAACTGTGCGAAAGCTGCGTCCTACTGGCCAAAGCGACCCAAAATTGGCCTGTGCCATTTGTGGTCCTTGACAAAAGGAACTTTGGCTGGAAGTTTAGGTTGGACTGGTCCTATTGGAGCTGTTTCCTGTGTGAGGTGGCACGCTGGTCAAAAAAGTAGAAAACACGATGGACTGGATTGCAGCTTAAAGTAATAACCAGATCTTGACAATAACTCAAGCTATATACAAATCATCTTTTTGCGTTCCTCAAGTAAGGGCAGTACCTTGGCGTCCACAGCCCCAAGCAATATGTTTATTTCCTTTGTGGGTTGCAGCATGAACTCCTGGCACATTCTCCAGTGCCACTATATGGACCATGGCAAGGACCAGGACATACGTGTCTGAAACCCATCTAGGAACCTTTTGTCTCGTTCTCCGTCAGTCACTGACTCTGAAACAAGACAAACTGTGTAAGTACTAGCAAAACAAAGTACATTACATCACTGAAATTATATTATAGAAGACCCCAAATACAATTCTACTATGATAAAATAAAACAAATTCACCTAGTTCTGAGTTTTCAGCCATGGTCTGTCTTTGTGGAGTTGCAGCTTTTCTTTGAGATGACTTGAGCACTAATAGAACTTTGCTCCAGTTTCATGTTTGGTCACAACTTATCAGCTTGCCATGTTCATCAAATATTCAGTTTTTATAGTTCAACACGCGGATGCATCCTGATTTTCAGACCCATTTATTGGCATCAAATAGCAGCGATGGCCATCATGCCTCAGTGATTTCCTCCACCAATATTCCATTATGGTGCGTTCTCTTCGAGGTCGAGGATTATGCAAGGTTGATCCCCTGTTTCTAATATGATTTCTTCCACAACTTATCTGCATTTGTGCACTTCAATATAGTATTTTGTGTGCTGTTTCAAGTCATTGGGACAAAGTGAGAATTTCAGTTACACACACACACTCATGTTCATTCAGAACATGTGGAGAAGTGTGGCTCAATGGTTAGAGCGGCAGCCCCTGAAGCAGAGATCTGGCTCAAGACCAGGGTTCAAGTCCCGCTTCGGCAGGTCTTGGGCTCAATTCCCCTTGACCAGATAATTCTCGCCTCTGTGCCTAATCTAATTCATGGGTCCCACTCTGCAACTCTGGGCAATAGCTTGCTTAATCTCCACAACGGCCCCAACAGCGCTTGGATGCCTGGCTTCACCCTGGGGGTGCTCAGGAGTGGGCGCCTCACAGGGAAAAGCCAGGAGGGGTTCCATAGCGGTATGAGTACAGCGCCTTGAGACCCTAACGGGTGAGTAGTGCGCTATACAAGTGCTAATTTACATTTACATTTACATTCACACATCTATACAATAACTCTTTGCGATTATTACTACATGCAAATTGTACTGGGGGTGTGGCCACGGGCTCATGGAGTGAGCCGTGCCGAGGAAGAGCTCCGACCAGGGGCCTCCGTCTGCAGCTATCCTGAAGAGCCAGATCGAACCCCCTGGTGTGCCCCCTAAGACTGGGGGCTGGGAGGCTGGGGGCAATCTGACTGGGACCGGGGGGGGGCCACCCCGAAGCCTCAGAGCCGATTGCTGAAGAAAATCAGAGCGGGCCGCCTGACCTCAAATTGGCGGCCGCAACTCGAGCGATGAGCCCCCGAGAACGAGAGCCTTGAGGACCACCTGCTGGGGGACTCCCGGCGGCACAGACCGGGTGGTGAGTACAGGGAGCGACATCCCTCATACTGACCCCGCCCTGGGACCTCCGAAAAGCCGACTCGGAGGGGAAGACCATACGGCCTGCCTGACCCTAAGACGGCGGTCGCGCTCGTGATCATTGCAAGCGAAACGATCGCGACCCGGGAATAAAGCAGACTGGGGGCAGCCCGGGCCACCGGATTGAACTTGTGCCCAGAGGAAGAGTGCCTGGAACGAGACACCACTTTCGCCCACCCGTATCGCAGTTCACAACTCAGGAGGGGTTGCTTGATTGGGCCCTTCGCTCTGCCCCGTGCAGGGTCCCATGACTGGAGCGCAACAAACAGCATGGTGCGGTGGACCCGCGGAGTGGGGGTCGCTGACGCCCCCCCAGCTATCAGATGCTCAAGGTGAGAGGAATGGGGGAGGAGAAGACGGAGGACCCCGAGGATTGAGAGGAGGGGGCAGAGGTCGGCCTGTGCTCTGCAGGGGCCCGAGGGAGACCTGACTGCGACCACTGGGGAACCCGCAGCTGACCCTGCAGTAATGGGCAAAACTACCAAGCGGAGAGAAACGGCCCAGGAGGCCGGGGGCCACTCCGAGGATCCTGTCCCCCCTCGCGAGGCCACAGAACCAGAGGAAGACGCTGGGAGCTCATCCTTGGGGGACATAATGCAGGCCATCAGCTCCTCTAGGGAAAGCCTGGAGCACAAGATAGACACTCTCGCGCTGCACCTGGGATTACTCCGGGAGGACCAACGGCACCTTGCTGAAAGAGTAACAACAACGAAAAAACTGTCGCAGAAATAAGACCAGAGATGAAGTTGATTGATGATCGAGTGGCGGCCCTCGAGAAACAAGTGGGCACTCTGGTGGCCCGCGCTGAAGAGGCTGAAAACAGATCCTGGAGAAATAACATTTGGATAGTTGAACTTCCTGAATCAATCGAACAGCAGAATCTACCGGAATATCTCGAAAAGTGGATTCGGGAGGAGGTAGCTCCCGAAGGCCTCACACGATTCTACACGTTTGAAAGAGCTCACAGAGTGCCGGCTCGGAGGCCCCCTCCGGGAACACCTCCTAGAACGATAGTAGCCAGGCTATTACACTTTAAAGACCGCAATCATATATTACCCAAGCCAGGAAAGCTGGAGAACTGAAAATAGAGAATGCACAGGTCTGAATCTTCCCGGATTTCTCACGTGAGGTCCAGCGTCAAAGGGCATAGTATATGGAAATCAAAAAACAACTACGAACCTTAAATATCCTGTACGCAATGCTATTTCCATCCACGCTTCGAGTAGCGGAGGGCGGAGGACGGAGGAACTAGGGGCCAGATGTAGGAAGCCTTTTGCACCTCGCAAATGGCAAAAAATGCAGTTTGCGAGGCGCAAAAGGCCAAACGCGATGCACAACCTCAAATTGCGAGTCGGTACTGACTCGCAATTTGAGGCTGCGACTCGCAAATAGGAAGGGGTGTTCCCTTCCTATTTGCGACCGCATCGCCATGCAGAGTTGGTTTGTGACCGCGAATGCGGTCGCAAACCAACTCGCAGTTACCATCCACTTGGTAACTCATTCGCAAAAGGGAAGGGGTCCCCATGGGACCCCTTCCCCTTTGTGAATGCCCCAAAAAATATTTTTTCAGAGCAGGCAGTGGTCCTATGGACCACTGCCTACTCTGAAGAAACCGAAACCAAATGGTTTCGGAATTTTTTCTTTTTGCAGCTCGTTTTCCTTTAAGGAAAACGGGCTGCAAAAAGAAAAAAAAAACTGCTTTATTCAAAAAGCAGTCACGGACATGGTGGTCTGCTGTCTCCAGCAGGCCACCATCCCTGTGAGTGCCTAGACTCGCTATGGGGTCGCAAACTGCGACCCACCTCATTAATATGCATGAGGTGGGTCTTTGCGACCCCATAGCGAGTCGCAGAAGGTGTCTGAGACACCTTTCTGCATCTCGTATTGCAAGTTGCAATTTGCGAGTCGCTATGACTCGCAAATTGCAAGTCGCAATTTGATACCTACCTACATCTGGCCCCTAGATTCTTCCAGACGCCGCAGGAAGCCAGGGACTGGCTGAATCTTCGAGAAGGCTCGACACACGATGGGGCCCACCGGAGAGCGGGGCCCGTAGATGGGCCGCCCCAGAGATCGAGGTGAAGGAAAACAACGCCCACAGCGGATGAGATCAGAGCGGAAAGGCAGTGGACAACAGTGGCAGTTGCGGCCCTGAGTGGAGGGGAGACAAGCCCAAGACCCATGGGACCACATGGGGAGGACACCGACGCGGGGTCGGAAGACTCGACAGCCCGAGTATTGAGATGCCAGTCGCCGGGCACCTCCGAGGACATCATCTGAACCAGCCTTAGGACTTAACCACAAGAACACGAATAAAGGCTCTGGGGAATGGCCCTATCACGCCCTGATAAGATGTAAATGGGTAAGGTAAATTTTTTTACACTGGGGGCCCCTGGGATCGGCAGACTCAGTCGATTGAAGCCTTTGAACTTTTCGATTCACCGCCCCACAGGCATTGACTTTTAGTTTTGATCAAGTTTGGATGGGAGATTGTATGGACACCTGTCCTGGGATTGGGGAGTTGGGGAAGTTTTTGTTTTATTTCGAGTTTTGGGTCCCTGCCCTGTGCCTGATGATGAGAAGAGGCGCACATCCACCCCACGTTTCCCTGCTGTTCCACCACCCTTGGAGGGCACGCAGAGACAATTCGTTTCAACATTATCTCAATGGGTGACCACCAAGACTATAGAATGATTTCCTGGAATGTAAGGGGCATGCATACTATGGCCAAACGTTATTAAGTTCATTCATATTTATGTAGAAGAGGGGCGCACATAGCGCTATTACAGGAGACTCACCTTACAGCCGCAGAAGGGGCGGAGGGGGCGGCACTGCAGAAAAGATGGAGAGGTCAAACTTATTATACATCCTACTCGGCATTTGCTAGGGGCACCCATTTGGATACGTGCAGGAATTCCATTTCAGATGACTGACACACTGGTAGACCTGGAGGGGCACTATGTATTGGTTCCTGGCAGGCTGGGAGGGTGCGATGTCACCCTGATAAATGTATATGCACCTAATGTAGAACAGGGCACCTTCCTAGATCAATTAACAAACGTGGGGGCCCCTCACCTGACTGGATCTGTTCTGATAGGTGGGGACTTTCATTGTATAGCTGCCCCGGACCTGGACAGATCGCATCCTCCGCTGAGAGACTCTGTGGTGAACACTCTGGCTAAGAGGTTCCGTGAGTAGCAAACAAGGTGGCAGTTGTTGGACTCCTGAAGAACCCTCACCCACGAGCCCGAGAATACTCCTACTACTCGGCAGTACACGACCTACATATAAGGCTCAACACTTTCCTAAGCACACCAGACATACATGTCCAAATACGTAGTATAGAATACCAAGGGAAGACCCTCTCGGATCATTGCCCCGCACTGATGCACATAACATGGACAAGAGCTATCACTAGCATTCCGACATGGTGACTTAAACCAGATTCACTCGAAGACCTGGCTTACCGTGACCAAATTAGAGAGTACATCACGCAATACTTTGAGAATAATAAGCCAACAGCACCATCCCCCCATACACTTTGGGAGGCATTTAAGGTAGTGATACCTGGGCGTTGTATTGCTGAATCTATGGAGGTTAGGAAGTCCCTGCTAAGGGAAGTAGAGAGGACTGAGGACGAACTACGCAGACTGGAAACACAGATCGCATCCTCCGCTGAGAGACTCTGTGGTGAACACTCTGGCTAAGAGGTTCCGTGAGTGGCAAACAAGGTGGCAGTTGTTGGACTCCTGAAGAACCCTCAACCCACGAGCCCGAGAATACTCCCACTACTCGGCAGTACACGACCTACACATAAGGCTCAACACTTTCCTAAGCACACCAGACATACATGACCAAATACGTAGTATAGAATACCAAGGGAAGACCCTCTCGGATCATTGCCCTGCACTGATGCACATAACATGGACAAGAGCTATCACTAGCATTCCGACATGGCGACTTAAACCAGATTCACTCGAAGACCCGGCTTACAGTGACCAAATTAGAGAGTACATCACGCAATACTTTGAGAATAATAAGCCAACAGCACCATCCCCCCCATACACTTTGGGAGGCATTTAAGGTAGTGATACCTGGGCGTTGTATTGCTGAATCTATGGAGGTTAGGAAGACCCTGTTAAGGGAAGTAGAGAGGACTGAGGATGAACTACGCAGACTGGAAACACAGGTCCCCGGGGACCCCAGATTATGGGATGAGCTCTGAGCAACCAGGGAGCTAGTGGCCGAGAATACAGAGAAACTTTGTTGCTTCGATTACAAACGATATATGGCCAGGGCCCACGCGGAGAGAGACAAGGCAGGAGCTTTTTGGCGTGGATAATTAATCCAGCCCACCGGGGCTCCCTTATTACAGAAATTAGAGACCAGGGAGACAATAGGCTCAACCGACAAGGTGATATTAATCACCACTTTCTTGAGTACTACACCACTTTGTATGCTAGCACTCTAAGAGGAGAGGGGGAAGAGCTGGAGACCTTTCTGGATGCACTCCCATGTTCAACTGTAAGCGAAGAAGAGAGAGAGGAACTGGGGGGCGAAATAACGGCCCTGGAAATTAGTGCGGCCATAAGAGGTCTAGCCTGGGGGAAAACGCCTGGGACAGACGGCCTACCGGCTGAGTTCTTTGCCACATATGAGCGAGAACTGACTCCCAGAATGGAGCGGCTATTCAATGCTGTGCTGGCAGCAGAGTGCCTCCCACAGTCCACCGGGGAGGCCATGATCGTCCCGCTGCTTAAGCCCGGCAAGACACCCACTGACA
Source organism: Pleurodeles waltl (assembly GCF_031143425.1). Taxonomy (NCBI): domain Eukaryota; kingdom Metazoa; phylum Chordata; class Amphibia; order Caudata; family Salamandridae; genus Pleurodeles; species Pleurodeles waltl. The sequence goes on along the minus strand of NC_090445.1, from coordinate 1,583,031,423 downwards.
GCAGGGCATATAGACCCCTATCTATGTTAAACACCGATTACAAGATATTGAGTAAAGTTCTAGTGGCCAGGTAGCTCCCATACATGACCCGCATAGTACATCCCGATCAGGCGGGGTTTATCGCTTCCAGGAACACAGCTCAAAACATCAGGAGAGTCATACATATCATGGACACCATTGCCCGGCTGATGCCGAAGTCTGCAGTGTTGACCGTGGACATCGAGAAGGCATTTGACAGTCTTGAGTGGGAGTACCTTTACACGGTCCTCCAACGTATGGGGTTGGGCGAGGACTTTGTCCATTGGACGAGGCTATTATACACAAATCCAAGGGCGAGAGTAAGAACCGGGGCTACTATATCAGAGCAGTACCCAGTGGACAGGGGCACCAGGCAGGGATGCCCCCTCTCCCAGCAGCTGTTCGCACTGGCAATGGAGCTATTGGCGGCCCAAGCTAGGACTGCGACCTGGTATTACAGACTACAAAAGGGCACAAGGAGACATACTATTGCACTATATGCAGATGACCTACTACTCTTCCTACAGAACACTGGTAGAGAATTGACGGGAGCCCAATCCCTATTAACATTATTCGGTCGGTTGACAGGATTAAAGGTCAACTGGCAGAAATCGTACCTGTTCCCCCTGACTGCAAGGGTTGACCCACCGGAGGGGCTGGGAAGTGTGCCGTGGGAGCCCCGATGTATGACATGCCTGGGGGTCAAAATATACCACTCCACATCCGACCTATTGGATGGCAACATCGGCAAAGCCATGGGAGCCCTGAGATCCAACTTGGCTTTCTGGAGAAACGCTCCCGATCTCGGTAGCTGGTAGGGTAGCAGTTATTAAGATGGTGGCTCTCCCCCGCCTGCTCTGTTATTTTCCGTCCTTGCCGGTCTGGATCCCAGTGGCAATGTTTGGGGAGCAGGATTCCATGCTTACGGCATTTATCTGGGGGAAAGGGAGACGCAGAGTGTCGCTTGCTAAGCTTAAGAGACCCCGAGAGGAGGGCGGCCTGGTGGTACCTGATCTCGAATCCTATTACCCTGCGGCCCAGCTGCAGTGGCTGGCCAGATGGATGGCAGCGAGAGGGGCTGAGGAGGGAGGAGAGGATAATATAGCACCTCCTGAACCCTCGCTCACGAGGATGTTTCTGGGTCTCACCACCTTGGGACTGGGGCTCTCCCCTGAGGCTGAGGTGTTGGCTCGCTGCTGGGGATGCTGTCTTATGTGCTCCGGATCGATAGTGCCTTATGCGCCGGAGATTCTGATGACCTGGCTTCGCTGGCTGCCTAAGGCAGGGGATTGGAGAGGACTAATGGCATGGGAAGAGGTGGAGGCCCTGGAGATGAGGGACCTTTAAAGAGAGAGGGCACCCTGTTGCCCTTTGAGGACCTCCGTCAGGAGCATGGATTATTGTGGGGCCAGTTCCTATTGCATAGGGCATCCAAGGGGTTCGGGCATATTATCAGATGGGAGCGACTGAGCCGGCTCTTCACCGCCTGAGCACCTTCATAATAACATCGGATGGTACACATAGGGCGATTTCTACCCTATATAAAGTGATTACCACTGGGACACGGGGGCCTCCAACGGAACTAAAGCAAAAATGGGAGTCTGACCTTGATACCCAGTTCTTAGAGGACGATTGGGAGCAGGTCCTGGGGAGGGTCCCAAAGATATCTAGGAATTTACGATTCCAACGTATTCAATTTTACATCATACACAGAGCGTACCTCACCCGAGACCACTTTCAGATCTTAGATGCGAGGTGCCCTCGCTACGGGGCAGAGGCAGCTGAATTCCTTCACATGCTTTGGTCCTGCCCCAAATTGGGGACATACTGGAGCTCAGTGGTGAATGAAGTAGCAGTGGTCATAGACCGTGAGAATGGGGGGGGTTAGATAAGGGACACGACAGCCATAACTAACACAAGGCAGCACCACACCACTCTAGCTCACCATTTTTAGCCAATAGCATTTGATAAATAGCACATGAGAAGAAGAGGAGCACTGAGATTAGGGCTATTCCAGAGCTTTAAGATATGATGGGGGCCTATCTACACCAGGACTGCCGAATATTGGGAGCCCTCGAAATAAGTATGATTTAACCGTTGTGGTGTTGTTAAGAAGTGTTAATTGAAATGTATCATAAATAAAACTAATAAAATCTGTTTAAAAAAGAAATACATGCAAATTGTACTTCAGAATCATTTCTTTATCTTCATTTTCATAATGTTGGGGTATTATTTTGCCTCACATTATCAAAATTGTCATTTCATTCCCAAGCTATCCCTGCCACAACATGTACCAAGAGTATCAGTTCATTATATTAAAACTACGCTCCAATAAATGAGTGTCAACACTGGGAGGCGGGTAGGTGGTCTGCCTGTGATGCACTGTGAAAAGAATAGTCCAAAAATCACAAAATGAGGTTGACTGTGTTCAATGTGAATGCTGCCAAAGTGGCCATTGCACATGCATCACTCCGCTTGGGTTGCAACTGTACATTCTTTCCTGCACGAGGAGACCAAGTCTCCGTGGTAGACACCCAAAGTTTCTGGCTCTGGTTCCAGACGACCTCCAAACATGTGCAGAGATTCTTCAGGGAATGCTGTACACTGGATGGGCCAAAAGGGTGAGCTTATAGCCAGTCCCATCTCAGTTCGCCTTCAGCAAACTAGCCACTTGTATTCAAAGTTGCTGCCTAACGTTTGCAGGGAAACATGCAAAGTTCTTTAGGTGTTCCACATCTCCACGGCAGCCAGGCTACAAGGAATTGTCACTCTTATGTATCTAGTGGTTGCTAGGCTCTTGCCTGTCCAGCATTAGAGGACACAGGATGCGAGGGATGGGCAGGTAGCCGATGTCTTTGTAGAACTTGTGCAGCTTTGGCCACATTCATTGTTCAAATGATTTTCTTCTCAGGCCACAGGCAGACCTGCTAGAGATGATGCGTGTGAGACGAGCACAAAGGATCCATCTTACACCATTCAGTGGATTTGAATAGAACCTCAGATACAAGCACTTGGTTTTACAATGATTTCTATCCAGATGGAGGAAAAGAGAGGACAGTGCTGGGATCAGGGAGGATAGAGTGGAGAAAAGCAGCGCTGACTACCACTCAGCCCTATGGAGTAATTTATAACCCGAGGGGCTAAACACATCTAGTTTGTCCTGCAAGTGTGTACCTATCAAGTACCAAAGTGCTCCCATCCACACCACTCACAATTATTTAAAAAAACAGGAGAGCGAGATATGACAGACTACGCAGATTAATAGAAAGAGAGCCAGTAGGCAGTCTTCATAATTGATGCTCTTAAAAAGAACTGTACCCTCTACTTTTAATCAGATACTGCTAACTGGTAGTCGCTGCATAGCCTAGTTATTGAGTCTATAGTCACACATGTTAAAAGGAGTATCACTTTGGATGTACTCCTGTTAGCCACCCTTCTGGCAAGCATCAGACAAAATCATTGCAGAGCACTAGGCAGGGGACATCCATGACACGTCTCCTCCACATGGAAAGATACTGTATTGACTTGAATTTCGACTGACACAGCTCTCTATGGTCACTGATATGACAAAATGTGTTTTAATGTGAATTAACAATTACATGGGATTTTAGTTATCACCATAGAGTACCAGCATTTCCTGAATGTGGCTCTTGGCTGTAAAAAACATTAAGAAAGCTCATTAGGTAATTTGCCACAGTGAAACAAGTATTGACTGTATGCAAGTACCTGGGCTAATAGAGAATTATCTTCTATGATGAATACAATCACAGTGGCTTATGGGATTTGAGACTTTTGTAGTGTGTCAGGATCCATAAACTCCAGGAAGCAGATTGGGTTGGTCAAAGTAACACAAAAAAACAGTTTATTCTATGCCAGGGACTTTCAACACAAACCAAATTATTGCCAAAAAAGGAAATGCAATAAAAGACCTATCTGTTTGAATTTGTGTTTTTACGCGCTAGGCCTCAGTGCTGCCTCACACTAACTGGAGCTCCAGGAAAACTTAAGTACATATATTATTTTTCCACTGACGACAGACTCTGAAGACACAAGTGACCGAGTTTTGAATTCTCCTTGGTTGCTGAAGTTATTCAGAAAGTCATTCGTGCAATCATGTTTTACCTTCCAGGTTTTTTTTCACATCAGTTATGACATATTGGTTTATGCTGACTCTAGTGGAAACTGTATTTAAATATGCAGGGTACTCCCAAATGTTATTTTGAGACCAAGGGGACAAGGGGAAGTAGACACTATGTACCAAGAAATTACCCACTTGGCCATTTTGAATGAATCAATTGTGGACAGATTAGTACTTTTTTAAACTTTTTAAATATATTCTTGACTTTTTATACCTTTTATACCTTTACTTGCTGACATTATACTTTTAATAGAAAGGGGAAACGGGGGAGCGGTGATTACCTTGCTTTTTTGGTGACTTTTCTCTGTTTGGCTTGTTCCGGAAGTGAGGGTCAGTAAGAACCCTCCTTCCGGCTTGTACCGCAAGTTTGCGGTCTAGTTGACGTCGGGCCTTAGCCCCAGCGTCATAAATGAGCCTTATCGAGCAGCCCCGCAGCGGACACGCCACTGGCGCGCTGAAGGCGCGCCTAAGGCAAGCCTGTCTGTGCCCGTCCACGCCAGAGATTCTGCCCTGTTTCATAAGTGTGCTATCCCTTGGGGAGAGAAAGATGATAGTAAGATTACTTCTACTGGTAATTCTAAGCCACAATTCGATTGTGGGGCGGTTTGGACCTGTGAAGCATGCAATTGGTCAGCTCAAGGCCCTCAAAAGTTAAAAGAGGTCAGAGCCCAGGAAAGGAGGCCGTTGAGGTTGGGGTGGCAGTACAGGAACAGAAGGCAGCTCATAATCAGCATATCCGGTACGCTTTAATAAACGCTCGTTCCCTCCCCAAGCATAAACTCGAAGTTAGTGAAATGATTGATAGCTGGCAGATTGATTGCTTATTTATTACAGAAACCTGGGGAAAAACAGAATCCGATCCTGACTTTGTCGCTGCCTCCCCACCAGGATATACCTATCACAGACTAGATAGACCCCAGAACAGGGGGGGAGGTCTGGCCATTATTTGTAGGACTGCGCTTGTGTGCACTTGGTTTAGCCCCACCATTGAAACTTGTGAGGCTATGGATCACTTTCAAGCTACTTACCCACGCTCACAAAGCGCTCCACGACACCGGACCAGCCTACCTAAACAACAGACTCAGCTTCTACACCCCCACCCGTCAGCTCCACTCCACTAACCTCGCCGTCGTCCCCCGCATCCGAAGAAAGACCTCCGGCGGCAGATCCTTCTCATACCTCGCTGCCAAAACCTGGAACACCCTCCCCACCACCCTGCAACAGACTCAAGACTTACTCACCTTTAGAAGACTCCTCAAGACCTGGCTCTTCGACCAGTAACAACAGCTCCCCCCATCCCTCCCCCAGCGCCTTGAAACCCTCACGGGTACGTAGTGCGCTTTATAAATCCTATGATTGATTGATTGATTGATGGCCTTTAAGATCTCTCAGAACAGTGGGGTACTGCTGGAGGGCCTTTTGATCTATCGTCCGCCAGGTCCTCCTACACACTTTGTACAATCTTGGGCTAAGCTGATAGAACCTATGGTTCTGTCCCCCAAGGCAATTGTATTGGGTGACTTTAACATCCATTTTGACGAGACATGTACTCCGGTGGTCCGGGAGTTTTTAGACTTTATGGAGGCCCTGGATTGGACCTTCAGAGTCTTGGCAGCAACCCATAGGGCAGGACATATCTTAGATGGGGTTTTTGTTCGAGCCTCTTTACAGCTGGTCCTAACCATCGTCCAGCTGAGTTGGATGGATCATTATCTGCTGAACTTTAAATTTGACTCTATGAATTTCCTTGATCCTTATGAGGAGGTGAGCAAAGTTGTCAGGCTATGGAAGCAGGTCTAAGTAGAGGAGTTAGTCCCGGCATTAGAAGATGGCTGGGAAAAGGCTTAGAAATTAGCCCTGCCCCTGCTTGATAGTTTTCAGCAAGGGGTGAAAATGACCATGGCTCAACTGGCGCCCCCTATAACTCTGGGACCCAGCAGCCAGAAGACTTTTGGTCACCCCTGGTTTACGAAGGAGCTTAGGGCCATATATACGAACACATTTTCCCATTGACACGAATGGGAAAAACCCTTTGCTACATCTGGCCCTTAAACTCCTCCAAAGAAAGTATCGACAACAGGGGCGCCAGTGGAAACTCAATCCAGCCCCAGAGGAAAAGGCGGTACTAAAATCCACTCTTAAGGCTTACAAAGTGGCGCAATTTAAGGCCAAATCTAACTTCTATACCATTAAAGTGAAGGAGGCATTAAATGCTCCTAAGGAACCTTTTCAGACGATAAAAGCATTATCTACGCCCCCTAAGCCTGCTGATCTGGAAAACTCTCAGGAATTCTGCGATAAGGTTGCTATGCACTTTGAGAAGAAGATTCTACAAATACATGCTAATTTTGCTCCCCAGGATAACCTTAGAGTACCCCCCTCCACGACACCTACTGACTCTAATACAAGCTGCAAAGTATTATCGGACTTCCATATCCCTACCCATGACAGTATCAGAAAGAGGATTCTTGAAATTAAGTCTGGTTCCCCTCTTGATCCGTGTCCTCCCTCTATATTTCACTTAGCTCCTGACCTGATGGCTCGGGTGTTAGCTCCCATTTACCAAGAGGTCCTGATATCTGGGATGTACCCCTCCCCATGGAAAGAAACTATAGTGGTTCCCCTTAAGAAAAAGCCAGATGGTGATAGTCAGGACCTGAGTAATTTATGGCCAATAGCACTTCTTCCATATCTGGCAAAGATTTTAGAGAAAATCCTGAACCTGGAACTGGCTGATTTCTTAGCAGAAGCGGAATGCCCTTGACGTCTCCCAAAACGGTTTTAGGAAAGCACATAACACTGAAACAGCTTTGATTTCATCTTCCGATGCTATTCGGAAATTGGTGGATGAAGGCCAAGGGGCTATCCTAGTTCTTTTAGACTTATCAGCTGCATTTCATACCATTTCCCCTCACTTGTTGACGTCTCGCCTTTACCAAGTGGGGATCAGAGAGCGGGCCCTTAAGCTCTTGGAATCCTTTCTTACGAACAGATGGACGACAGTTAGCTGTGGCAATATTAGATCTATGCCTAATCTTTTATCTTGTGGGATTCCTCAGGGATCTTCCCTAAGCCCCACGTTGTTTAACGTGTATGTAGCCCCGCTGGCTAGTCTAATTCGATCTTTTGGTTTCATTCCGTCCTCCTATGCAGATGACTCTCGGCTTATCATCCCAATTAATCAGCCTTGGGAGGAGGTTGCGGACCGGTTCAGTAATTGTATGCTAGCAGTGAGTAAATGGATGAATACCAATTGGCTTAAAATGAACGCCACCAAAACCGAAATTCTTTGTTTCGGACTAGGAAAAGAGCTATGGAGCTCACGTTGGTGGCCTTCTGAATGTGGTACCTGCCCTGTACCCTCCACTGTTAGCAGGAACCTGGGCATTCTGTTTGATGATCATTATCTTTTAAAAAACAGGTTAACCATACTGTAAAGATTAGTATATGGTTCATCAAAATGCTCAGGAAAATGTTTCCTTTTCTGTCACATGAATGGATCGTATCTGCCATCTTAGCACTGGTGATGTCAAAGGGATAAACTGGTTCAGAACTCTGCCGCCAGAGCGGTTCTCAATCTTCCACGGCGGATATCAGTTAGAGAGAGCCTCAAACAATTACATTGGCTGCCGGTGGCTCAGCGCATTGTTTTCAAATTGCTCTGTTTAACATATAAGGCAGCTCATGGGATTGGACCACGATATCTTACTACCAGGCTTCGCTGATATGCGCCTAAGAGAAACTCGAGGTCTTCTCAAGCTTACCGGATTCAGGTTCCTCGAACCTATAAAGCCAAACGGGGTGACAAAGCTTTTACTGTGGCTGCTGCCAAATGTTGGAATTTGCTTCTTTTGAACATCAGGCAAGAACCCTGTTATCTGAAATTTAGGAAATTGGTAAAAACATGGATTTTTCCCCGATAATTCCTTTCCCTGGTATCTCTTGGACTGTGTTCTGTACTTCCTATTCTTTTCTGCTTACTTATTAATCATTACCTGCTCTCCGGGTGGTGTCCTTATATTACTGCACTCCTCCTCTGCTCTCTCCTCTTAGCGCTTCAATGCTCTTTGTGAGTAGAAATGCGCTTTATAAATATAGCATACATACATACATACTTTTCACTTGATAAATGTATTTTATTTCAACACAATTAATAGAACATAGCATAATGTATATATACACCAGGGATGTCATTTAGGGGTCGGTAGGGGTTGCAGCTGCGACCCTGGCTTGCCCTTTGCGACCCCTCGCTTCAGAGTTGGAAAATTCAGTGCAGGAACACAGTGGCAGCTCGTCCTTATGGACGTCAGACAGGGCTCCGCTCACTTTGGTGTTTGTAAATTTTTTATTACACTAATAGTGAATCACAATATATGATTCACTATAAGTGTAAAAAAAAATGGGAATATGCCCTTTCTTGGCAGCTGAAATAAGTAAAAATACTTTTAAATGTATGTTGAATGCATGCTTATGGGTAAGATTGTGTTTATGTTAGTGAGAGTGTGTGTGTAAGTGTGAATTTGTGTCTATGTGTAAATATGTGTCTGTGAGTGAAAGTGAAGGTCAAAAGATGGATGATATCACTTCCTCCACCCCTGGCGGCATTTTGGTGAAATTACGTCCATGATATATACGTATTTTTACTTTCAATGCATGTACATCTGTTTATAACAATTTCAATGTCTCCCGCTCTATTCTACATACTAACACATAGGTACAGAATACACTTACATAGCACCATAACACATTATTTAAAAGATCATATTAATTTGCAAATCGCCTTCTGTCATAATGCAATTTTATGTGCATTCCCTGTTATACATAATTTAGGGAATATTTACAAGAAAGTGGCGTACTGGACCCGATGTGCCACTTTTCTTGCATCACCCATACCCCACCTGATGATACCATGGTTGCACCATATTTACAATACGGCACACCATGGTGGCCGTTAGGACAACAGTGTCAACATTTTTTTACCCTTTTGTGGCACTTTGCTGCACTAGCATAAAAAATGTTGACACTAGTGCAGCAAAGCACAGGGAGGCCCATTAAAATGTGTGTATCATTTTAATGCCTGCTCTGAGCAGGTGTAACAAATGGCGCAGTGAAATGTTGTAAATATCACTGCACCACTTTTAGGAGCCTCGCTGTATGGGAACGCCCCCCTTGCATACATTATGCCTGGCACAGGCATAATGTGGTGCAAGGTTTTACAAAGTGGCACAATGCAAGCATTGCACCACTTTGTAAGTACGGCGTAGGAAAAAGGCCTCCTTAACGCCGCCTTAGTGGGAAAAAAAAGACACCAGGGCGGCACAAGGTGACGCTAGGGGCGTGTAAATATGCCCCTTAGTTCTTTATCTAGTCAACACTTGTTTCGATGCTAGGATCAAGATGTGAAACGCTTCAAAATCAAAATCAAATGAAACATACCTGTATAATGTAATTGTCTGTCCACACTCTATCGTTAACGTATAAACAATTTTGTGTTACCATATCCTTTACCTCGCAAATGAACCTATATAACCTCCACCATTCCACATTTGTTATTGCTTCCTATACTTCAATTCTGGCGTCCAGTCTCCTATTTGAATTGCATACACGTGCACTTGTGCAGAGATATAGACTTTATATATTACAACAAATTGCTTATTTGCCCATTATAGGTGCTTTTTTCAGCTATGATTTTATATTTTCTTTTTCCCTTCTTCCATTATATTCATTACAATCTTCCATAAGTAAATATGAATTCAATAAATTGTCACGGAAAATGCAGGACCAACTTTAGTAGATAATTTCTCATTTTAATCTACCAATTTGCAAATACTTGTTCTCTCCGTTTTTAATAAGGGTTACCTTATTTCAGCACCAGCAATAAATCCAACAGGAGGGAATAATTTTCTTCAGCTGAGTGAAATCTCGTGTGGTTTTTCCAACTGTTTTGTATAGAGATTTTTTTTTTTTAAAGAGGCTTACTTTGCCTACAAAATCCAATGAAACAAATTAATTTTCTAAACAGATAGAGGTGCCTGATAACCCCTTCTTTCTTGTGGCTAATAAAATTATATTTAATTACATTTATACTTTCCTTGACTTAGATTAGCATTTGCAGAATTATTTTACTTCCTTTCTGTATAACTTGCTTTTTAAAATGCCCCTTTTGAATTAGAGAGTATTTACTGACATATTCAATATGTTAACACATGGTGTTACAAAGTTTCGGAGTATGCACGTCAATTAATCTTTTTGTTTCACTTGTACACTTTTTATTGAAATTGCACTATCGCATTTAAAAACTCATAGGAGACGTCTATATTGCACCAGCGGTTATGTTGTAGATTTGATTAGGTATTGGCCCTTTCTAAACTAATTGATTGTATTGAGACAAGTACATAATTTTAATATTATGCACTTTGAACGTCCGATTTTGTTGTCGGATAAATCTAAAAGCTACTGCCTCTTTCTAATATCCCTCAATGCTTCTCACTTTATTTAACTATAGTGGGGCATGGAATGTGATTTTATTCTTATGAGCTCTTAATGTTAGACTTTGTTATAAGATTGAGCTACAGTTTACCTGTTCTTTCTAATATCCCACAGTGTTTCTCACACTACTCTCAAAGGTGTATATCTAGAAGCCCAGGACCGAAAACACTTCTCATCTGACTACTATCCCCATTTAACATTCCACAATTAGCACTTTCTTGCGTAATGTCTTGGTGCTGTTCTCACTGTTGTACCTAAAGTGATTAGCATTTTCTCCAACTATTTATAGCACGCGTTCTGTCCTAAGTTCTACCCACCCTCTTTATGGTCCTCGTATCTCACAAAATCTCTCATTTGCCTAGTATGATGCCACCATCATATAACTTGTTCTTACTCATCTGACTACTGGATACATAATCACAAAACTGACATTTATCTTTCAAAGTCAATACTGTTCATGACACCCCTGAATTCTTAATGATGCATCATAATTACAGTCATCTAACATTAGAATTTACAGACCTATTCTGTCTGAGTATGCCCTTCACAGCTTCAGCACAGTCGCCACAGATGACTTCTGATATATCCAAGAGACAGCGTAATAGTGCAGACATCCCATAATTCTTAGGTATAAGGCAACAGTGGGCAAACAGGAAAAACACCAACAAGGCAGTAATGCAGCACTGATAGTCATTGGGTAACTTGGGGCATGTGAAGCAATCTGTTAAAGCACAAAGGCTGCTGGGAGTGTGTCTATGACACAGAATCACTAATATTATGAAGTCATCATCCTTGAGTCTGGAGTTGTTTATCCCAATTAAATCCACGTTGTCAAACCAAATGCCCATTAATGCAGTGAGGGTGAAATCAAGAGAGCAGCTATCACTCTGTAGTCATGGATCATACTCTATGGAATCCATAAGATCAACACATCAGAAAGAATCTGGAAGAGGAGAAAGAGAATGTATTTGCTGCAAAACTACCTACTCGAATTGGAATTGAATGCACTTTCAGGTGGAGAAAAACAAGTTCAGGTCAAATTCCTTGTCTGCCTTTCTCCCAGGCTACAGACATTTTGAATGACCACACACAGATGGGGGTAGGCTTGTTTGTGCTTGTGTTTGTCTGCAATCACAATGTGACTGTGGAAAACGTTATGGGTGTTTTAGTGCAAAACCAGCATCATTTCGTCATGGGTCCAATAGTGTCTTGCCATAGACTCGGCATCATCTTGTTAACTGACAACCTGGTTTTATCTTGTGCAAGCATTTTCTCAATATACATCATTATGGTGCCTTAGACCTTGCACTCTCTCACTTTTGACCCAGCATTACATCTCCTATGTTCATCCTTATTTCAATGTGGTTCTAGCATGGTCTCTCCTGGACCCAGAAGCATCTCACCATGGTTCTAGTAGAGCCTTGCCAAGGGCGGCTCAGCATCCTCTTGTTAGGAGGACAATCTGATTTTCCCTTGGTCAAGTTTTTTCTTAACATGCACCACTACAGTGCCTTAGACCATGCACTCTCACCATGAACCCAGCATTATATCTCCTGTGTCCATTATTGTTTCAGTATGGTTCCTTTATTGTCTCTCCTACACTGAGGATAATCTCACCATGGTCCCTGGATTGTCATGCCGTGGCCCCTGAGATGTCATAGGCCTGTAGCAACACTGTTGCAAGATGGGTCCAGCATCTTCTCATCACATATTAAGTATATTGTCTCTATGGATCCAGCATCTTCGGACCATTCACCCAGCTTCATTTCACCACAGGTCAAGTATGTTTTTGCTGCTGATCCAACTTTATCTCATTAACAACACTATATTATGTCAGTAAGCTTCCAGCATCTTCTCACCATTTTATCACCAGTATTCCATATTGTCTAATGCTGGGAATTGCACTGTCTTGATGGCCCCAGCATTATCCCTCTATCAGCATAGGATCACCTTACCTTGAACCCAGTATTGCCTCAAAATAGGCCCAGCACTTCTCTCCCTGGCCCCTGCATAATCTGACCATCGGTCCAGCATACTTTCACTAAAAGTCCAACATCAAGTCACCATGGTCTCTGCATTGACATGTTTCATCCTGGATTGTCTCACCATGTGCCGTTACCACTCTGCATGGCCAGGGATCATAGATTTTATGTCAAAGTATGAGGATAGCAGCTTGGGTTGTACTGGGTTTTGGGTTATAAACTAACCACTTTTATGTACTCATTACTTTGACATAGTGATGCTTTAAAGCCACAACGAGGATGCTTATGCATAGGCCTTGCAAGAGCAAGGCAGATGGAAGGAAGGTATGGTACACTCCATTTTCTGCCTCTGCAAAAGACTGCTTCCATTGCTTTGCATTATGCTGGACGGCATACTAGTCGGAACATGGTGCACAGATCTTCTTGTGTGCATACTGTATGCAAACTGATGGTGCCCATGTATACTGCAGTACCATGAAACCTTGCAGACATTTTAGAGCAGAGTTGTATAACTTCTAAACACACGTTAAAGGGGAATTCACTGAGGAATATTCACTTTATTGAAACATATACATTCAATCTCTTAAGTCATGCAAAGTTTTTTGAATAAAAAGTTGCCTTTTAACCTGTTTTACAGATATGATGAAATCAACAAATAACTCCCGAAATGTGCTTTTCTTTTATTGTATTTTTTTTTATTGAAAAGGCCATTTACCTCAGAGCTTATGCTACATAAAAAACTTCAGATTGTACAATGGTGGCCCAATTGCTCAGTAGCTGAGAGCATGCCACAATATTATTGTTGTGACCCTCACACTTTGATGGTAAATCACTTGATCTCATCCTCTCAGTTACACCTCTGATGCATAACCGGCTTATCGGGCCTTCTCCTTCAGACTATGCTCTCATTCTTATGACCATAATGCTGCGGTCTCTTGCACAGTCAAAATTCCAACCTGCCCCACTAAATTTGCAGGTGCACATCAGAATCTTGAACTGCATCTGGAGTTCAACTCACTCTCTAACCAACATTCGATTCTCACCTCCTGTCCCATTCTGCCACTAAGATGTGTACCGTGAAGACCACTGTGCAGTCTATGGTTTGGAAATGAAGGAAAAACCTACAAACATCTTTATACTCATAGGAAGGTCATCAACACACTCTGTTCTGCTAAATCTGCTGACTATGAGCATTTCCTTACTTCCATTCACCCTTCCAAAAACATCACGCCAGTACCTCAAATAGCCTTTAACGCACTAATCATGCACTCAAACCTGAGACCATGTTTTTCCGCCATGATTGAGGAGATGTCAGTTGTGCTCAGCTCTCGACTGTTTACCTTGTCTTCTCCCTTCCCTTTCTCCAACTTGTGTTTCTTACACGTTCTTTGTCTACAACAGGTAGTCACAGTCAAACCTTGGGGTGCCCTGTACCCCTTTTTGTCTCGAAGCTATCACACTACTGGTTTTCCCTCCCTGCATTTTATCCTGCTGCTCTCAAATCTCCACTCATACCCTGAATGGTGAGGGATACCCTTCTCGACTGTAGCCCCCACTATCATCACCTATACACCCCTCTGCCCCATAGATATCAAACTATTGGTTCTCTCTATTGTGTTCTTTTCTGCCTGTCTGAAATATCGAATGACACCCTGAACTGTGAAACACACCCTTGGTAACTGGAGAACCCCCTTTGATCCACTATACATAGCATAGTCACTGAAGTGGCCATCTATACTCCACTATGCTCCTGGGCAATGAAACTGTCCACTCTTGCACACCATAAACATTGCTGTGCATTCCATTATTCCTATGCACCTTGCATTAACATCAGTTGCGTGCTATGCACACTCACTGTATACCTATCTACACCTTTACTTCCATATGTGCTGTGCACACTCCCGCACGCTGCCTTCAGGCTCACTGCAGTCATGTTATTCTCCTGGGCACACTTCAATCTGTGCCGGTTGTTTGCAAGTAGTGGGTCCTAGCACTCAGTTTTGGGAACCAGGAGTTATCTTTCATCACCAGACTTTGGCCCAGAGCCAATGAGAGAAAGGCAGAAAAGGGAGAGAGAAGGAGGATGAGAAAATAGGAAAACAGGGACACGGGGAAAGCAGGGATGAAAAGCACATGCAAAAGTGAGAGAAAGACTAAAGAGACGGGACCTGCAGGGTGGTGAACAAACAACACACATCAGGTGGAATGAAGACAGACCACTTTCGTTTTCAGTAACACTAGTTGAACACTGCGTGACAGAACTGTATGCCCGTGCTCTGTTTACACACTACAGACACCTGTAGAATCTAGTATATCTCTAAACATGGTCTTTGCCATTTCTCCTAATTTAATTTACAGAAAACAATTCACCTAATTTAAAGAACCGAAAACTATACAAACTACAGCAGGGGTTGCTTTTTCATTCAATTACATCTATGCAAAATTAGTGCGCACACTTTTATGCACTGAAAATTATACTTAATAAACAACATGGTTCAAATCAGTTTATTTTTAAAAGAGGGGTGTGGGGGCATTCACTCCCGCACTAAAAAGACTTCCAAACAAATCATATATTTTAATTACATATAATCGACCAGACCTTCATGGCCTCCTCTTCACCCTCTCTGCCCCCTCTTTCCACAACATCCCCGATCAACCTTGCATTTTTTTCTTCTCTTTTAGAAGTAAGTTGTATTCAATTTCAATGGAATCCATTTTCTGTGTTTTAATCTAGTGGAGGCGAATGGTAATATCTAGGTAAACCTGTAAATCGGGGTGCATGTATGTAGCCTCACTACATAACAATGTACACTACTGCCACCGACCTGTGCTACTCTTTACGATAATTCTTGACACCTTTTATTCTTCTGCACCGTGCACACCACATGTACCCTCACCCCCATCACTGCATTCCAGCTAGACTATTTTACACTACTGCACGCCGCATGTACATTCATGTGCACATCAGTGCACTCACTAAAGACGCCTGTACACTTCATGAATACTCTTTACAACTTCCTAGAAAAAATACATTTGTTTGACTGCTTATACCCTCTTCTCCGCCCTGAACGTGCACTGCTCCGGCACATATGTCTGCACTCTCCGTGCACCGTCTGTACACCCTCCGTAGCCCAGCTCAGTACCCTGCAGTTTCAGCGTCTCTTTCTTTGGTCGTTAGGCGAGGTTTGGTGATGTAGAAGACGATGCAAGGTCTGTGGAACAGGACAGAGGTGAATTAAACCATGCATAGCCCTGTACCGGTGAATACCCTGCATGTTCAGTGGGACTGCTCTCTGTGCATCAAACAGGGTTTGGTGAGAGAGGACCATGGTCCTTGGTGCAGGAGAGATATGACTGACCCCTGTATACTCCTGTAAAATGAACACCCTGCGGTTTCAGCCCACCTGCTCTCTGTGTGCATTAAACAGGGTTTGATGATAGAGAAGACATGGTCCTTGGTGCAGGAGAGATGTGTGTGGCCCCTGTATACTCCTGTACAGTTGAATCTCCTACAGCAGTTTCCCAACCTTTTGACTTCTGTGGACCCCCACATTATCATGACTGGATCCCGGGGACACCCTCTGAATCATTATTGGAATCTGGTGAACCCCCCCCACCCCCCGCTGAGTCAGTACTGAATGCTGGGGACCTGATCTGCTAATCATATTTAATTTTCTAAGCAGTCGTGGACCCCCTGAGGAGGCTTCGTGGACCCCCAGGGGTCCCAGGACCACAGGTTGGGAACCACTGCCTTACAGTTTCAGCTCGCCTCCTATCCCTATGGATTAAACAGGATATGATGATGCATAATGCGACGCCCAGAATGGTCAGACACAGGAGCAGCACAGGAACCCTATGCGCTCCTGTGCACTCCTGTGCGCCCCTGTGCCTACACCCCCAGAAGCTTTCCACCAGTTCCAGCGCTTTTGCTGTCATTGCGCATAGACAGGGTTTGGAGAGAGAGGGGACCGTGGTCTCTTCACAGTGAGACACGACACATAAGAATTCATCGCTCCGGACTCTCTCAGTATACACTCAAACCTGTACCCAGGCGATGTCCACTCTCCTCCAGCACATTAGGAAGGATCTGGTGAGTCAGAGGACCTCAGGGAGAGGAGAGAAGTGGATTCACCAATGTACTCTCCTGAGCACTCTGGTATACCCTGTTTACTCTCTGTTTACTCCTGTGCATGTAACCCAGGTGACTCGTCACCAGTTCCAGCGCACTGCTATCGGTGCACATTAATCGTGCTTTCGAGAGTTAGAAGGCCCCTGTCTTTACACACTGGGACAGGAAAGAAGCGACTTCACCCTTGTCCACTCCTGTACAGCTCTGTACACTCTCTGTACACCTCTGCACGTGTAATGCACGTGTCGTCACTCCAGTTTCATTACGTCTTCGTGCATTAAGCAGGGGTCAGTGAGGCAGCAGTGCGCGGTCTTTACACGCAGGGATACGAGAGATCTGAATGTAGCTCCTGTAACTCTCCGTACACCTGTGTACCTGTAGCCCAGGTGACGGCTTTCCACTTCCAGTACGTGTCTGTGCATTAGCGGGGGTCGGTGAGGCAGGAGACCACGGCCTTTAAACTCAGGGACACGAGAGATGAGAATCACCCCAGTACACACTACAGTACACTCTCTGTATACTCCGTACACTCTGTACCTTTGACCTAGATGACGGCACTCCACTTCCAGTACGTGTCTGTGCATTAGCGGGGGTCGGTGAGGCGGGAAACCACGGCCTTTGAACACAGGGACAGGAGAGATGAGAATCACCCTAGTACGCCCTACTGTATACTCTCTGTACACTCTCTGTACACTCTGTACCTTTAACCCAGGTGACGGCGTCCACTTCCAGTGAGCCTTTGCAGGGGTTGGTGAGACAGACATCGACTGGCTTTACACACGCGGACAGAGGAGATGTGGATTCACCCCAGTACGCACTACCGTACACTATCCGTACACTCCTGTACCGCTAACCCAGG
Source organism: Pleurodeles waltl (assembly GCF_031143425.1). Classification (NCBI taxonomy): domain Eukaryota; kingdom Metazoa; phylum Chordata; class Amphibia; order Caudata; family Salamandridae; genus Pleurodeles; species Pleurodeles waltl. Next base: position 1,583,013,808 of record NC_090445.1, on the reverse strand, counting down.
TGACGGCATTCCACTTCCAGTACACATTTGTGCATTAAGCGGGGGTAGTGTGACCGACGTCGACTGTCTTTACACACAGGGCAGGGGGAGATGTGAAATCCCCCTGTGCACACGACCTTGCACTCATGCACACACCTTCGTGATGGCAGTGCACTTCCAGTGCCTCTGTGCCCTAGGCAGGGGTCGGGGAGGCAGGGGGCACGGTCTGTGCACAGAGGGACTGGGCAGAGATGAATTCCGTCGCTTGAACGGCTCCAGCCGGGGCGCTCTCGCACGGACGCCTCCCAAACCAATATTGTAATTACCGAAAAAATAGAAATCAATGGAGGTTAAGTCTACTCGTTTTCCAGTGAATTGAAAGAACATAAATCATGGTCAGCAAAATGGAGCTGTCAGGGAAGGGCAGCGTCCCTGAGTACGGGGCCTCCTCTCATGACCACAGGGCCTGCACCCCTAAACGCAAGGCCTGCTGAGGGTCTTGCCAGGCTGATTGCAAGCGCCCCCCATTGGAAGGGGCTGTTTGTTATCTCTCCTCTCAATGCCCCATAGTTACCCTGTGGCAGTCTAACAGTATGGCCCCCTCCCGACTGGGGCCTCTTCTCCAATCAGATGGCTTTGATTGCAGGGAGGCTGCAAACAAGGCTGTTCAATGCCAGGCTAGGGATGGGACTTTACCATCTGCCTCACAGCCCCGGATGATAAGGGTGGGGACTTTACCATCTGCCTCATAGCCCCGGATGAGGGGTACCCTCAGTGCTTGTTTCATGCCAGACCATTTAAATGCTCTTCTGTTGCAGGAGCTCCTCATTTCATGGCCCAGGATGAGGGGATCCTGCAGTGACATAGACTCACTGCTTTCGCCGGTTGAAATTCCAATTCACCAGTTACAAATGGTTTGTTCTTGATTCAGGTGGGGAAATATGGGGAAACTGTCAGAGAGTGTTAGACATATTATAAATTGTTGTGGCAAGAATTACAGTTGGTTTCGTTTCCATCTTGGTACCTGCTCTTCACACCTAAAGTGTTGGTGTTCGGTTAGAGCTAGGTGTTGCTTTCTGTTTATTTGCAACAGTAGATCTTTTTTTGTCCTTCCTCTTTAGGGCTAGTGTTAATCATTACTTTTTGATTTTATTGACTTTCGTTTACCAAAGCACTGCCTGATAGCCAAGTCCACCTTCATTTGAAACACAAACAAAAGCTGCTTCAGAGGCTGCTGTCGATGACCTGGGGAGGTCGCAGAACCCCTAAAGGACATCAGCTGGGCAGAGCCTCCACGCACGAGCTAGAAACTCATTGTTAGCAAGCATCTCCAGCTCTCCTGTGGGTGCGCCTTGTGATATCAGCTTTTCAGTGGGTGGCAGAGTGACGTGAGCCGGTATCGTGTGACATGCTGTGGCATCTTGTGAGTTGGAAGAACAGCTATTTCAATGTTTTTTGTGCAATTATTTTTATAATTTTTTTTACAAAAAAATCCGAATGGCCATCCATGCACGCGCTTGTTTGTGCAGGGCCAGCCACGTTTAAATATTTTTTAACAACGTTTTAGAGAACAATTCCTAAAGAAAACAAGTCAAGAGGTCGCCAGCTAATGCAGATCTGCTGCCTTTGCCAGAGCCTGTTTTTCCCCCTCTGTACGGCAAGCTCAGTGTCCGAAAATCCCACACAAACCAGTGGATTCAGAACAAACCATGTCCAGTTCTATAGCAGGAACCCTGATTCTTAAGACAGACCTCCAGTCCTGTCAAGCAGAGGAAAAGGAATGGCTAAATAAAACACTTTTATACAGCTGCACTTTGACCTGGAATGCGCTTGATTTGAGCATCATGAAAAATGTGCCTCTGCGGCTCCACCTGAGCGTCAGTGATGGAATGAGGTTGGCCCTATTTAACAGCAACTTGAGTACCTGTGATGTGTGAAATGCCATGTGCTGTCAAGTGCTGTATGTGTGCTACTTCATGTTGCCAAATACGTGCAGTGTGGTATTAGCCAATATGTTGTGCTGACGGGCAGTGCGTGTTTTAAAGTACCGTGTTTGTGCTGCATGAGTGCCATATAGTATAAGATGTGTACTACTTGTGGAGGTTGTGTGTATGCTGTAAAGTGCTGTGAATGAGCTGCAATGAGCTGTGTGCTTTGCATATGCTTGGAGGACTGTGGGGATTGTGTGCAAGGTCTGTAGATTGCTTTGTGTGTTTTATGCGCATTATACTAATATGTGTCTCGTAGAGTTTTTTAAACACGCTGTGTGCACTGAAGGTGCTTTTGTGTGGCAAAGATGGGCTATTAGCATGTGTCCTCTGTATGAGATGTGTGTGAATGCTGCAGAGTGACTTGCTTGCAGACCATGCTGTATGTGTAATTCTGTGTGTGTTGCTTTGGAATATCTTTGTGTGCATCGAAGTGTGTGGTGGATGCTGTAGAATTCGATGGGTGTACAGTTCTTGCTGTAGAATTTTGTGTGTATAGTTATGGAGACTGTTGCATCATTACAGTGTCTCTATTGTAAAGTGTTGGCTTGTGAGTGTGCTGAAGGATGCTGTGTGTGTTTGCTGCAAAGTGGTGCACATTTGATTTGTCTGTGCTCTGAAGTGATTTATGTTTCTTGGGTGTCTTGTACAGTTTTACTTAGGAACTCTGTATGTGTGCGCTGTAGAGTGGTATCAGTGTGATGTGCATATGCTTTAGCGTTTGTGTGAGCTGGGTGTGTTTTTCAGGGTTGGTGTATATGTGCTGACTGGATAGTAAAGAGTCTGTATGCTTTGGTTGTACTTTACACTCTGTGGGCCCAATTCACAAAGATAAACTTAGACCTGAAGTCTATGTTTAGACCTGACGTGTAAGTTTACCTTTGTGAATTGTGCCCTTAGACTTCAGCTCTAAACTTAGACTTAATGTCTACGTTTACCTTTGTGAATCCAGCCCTTAGACTTCAGGTCTAAACTAAGTCTTCAGGTCCAAGTTTACCTCTGTGAACTGGGCCCTGCATGCTGTGTGTGTCCTTGACATTTTTCAAATGCTGAGTGTGTGCTGCAGTCTGTGTGAATTGAGTGTGTTCTTCAGAGTTTATATGTGCTGTCTGTGTGCTGTAGAGTATATAAGTACCTAATGTGTGCAGGTGACTTCATTTGTCTGTACTGAGTTTGTGCTGTAGGGTCTGTATGTGCTGAGTATGTGCTTTGGAGGGGGAACATCTGGCACAATGACTCCAGAACCACATTGTTGTTAGGGGCTGTGGTGGGGGGGTCGGGGTAGTTTTGTTTTGGGGGCGGGAGGGTCGGGGTACTTTTGTTTTTAGGGGTGGGGGTGGGGGTTGGGATATCGGGGTAGTTTGTTTTGTGGGGGTAGTTTGTTTTTTGGGGGCTGGGGTCATTGGGTTTTGGGGGTGGGGGAGTCAGGGTAGTTTGGGTTTTGGGGTGGGGGTTGGAGTAGTTTGGTTTTTGGGGGTGAGGGATTGCGGTAGTTAGTGTTTTTGGGGGTGGGGATTTGGAGTAGTTAGGGTTTTTGTGGGTGGGGTAGAGGGTCGAGTAGTTTTTGGGGGGTGACAGGTTTGGGTAGTGTGTTTTTTGGGGGTGGGGGTGTCTGGGTAGTTTGGTTTTTGGGGGTGTTGGGATCAGGGTAGTTTATTTTTTGGGGGTGGGGGTTGGGGTAGCTTGTTTTTTGGGGGTGGAGGTGGGGGGATTGGTGTAGTTTGGTTTTTGGGGATGGGGTTGGGGTAATTTGGTTTTTAGGGGCGGGGTAGTTTATTTTTGGGGGGTGGTGTCGGTTGTTTTTAGGGCGGGAGGGGGTTTGCAGTAAGTTTTAGGGCTGAGGGTGGGTGGAGGTATCGGGGTAGTTGTATTTATAGGGCGGGTGGGAGGGATCGAATGCGAAACCCACGCATGCCGTTCCACACATGCCTTTACTAGGCATGACTTTACAACGAAAAATCATTGTAAAGGCATGCTTGGTAAAGGCATTCGTGGAAACAACGCGGTCATTGTTCCGACTGCGTTGTTCAGGCATGCGTGGTTGGTGCATGCGTTGTTCCATCATACATTCGCTTTAGAGTTATGGAGTAATTTGGAGTTTGTAGAGCAGCAGCACCTCTGTAAATTGGTGGTGTTTTTGCCCCCCAACCCCACAGTTCTTTTGTTCTATTTAGAGCTAAAGAACTGGTTTCTGACTGCCAGACTCAGCTTGGAATTTCTGGCCTGACAGCCATCCACAACAGGGTCTTCAGGTCAGAATGGCACTTTTTCCACCCTATTTTGGGTGCAGCCTCAGGGAGTAGATTTCCCTACCCACGACTGTCATACAAGACATATCAGTCTTGATAAGGAACCTCGCACAAAGGCCCCCATTCGCTGGGAGGAATTTCCCTGACTATCTGCCCATTTTTTTATTTTTAAGAAATAAATTCCAGCTTTGGGACTTTGTTTCTTGAAAACAATAAAAGTTGCCAACATGACTCCTGTTTTGCAAAGTTCGGTGCCTTCATCTCAGCTTCTCCACCAGCAGCTCCTCTAAAGGAAAAGAGATCACCATCAGAGTGGGAAATATCTATAAGTTTGGCAGGTGATCGTCTGCCAGAGGAGTAAAGCCATGGCCTCAGCTGACCTGGTGGGCTGCCAGGCCACCTGCTCGGGCCTGAATGTCCCCACAACCTTGTTTGTATGTGGGAGTGTGTGCGGCAGTATTTGAAAGGAAATATGTGCTGTAAAGTCTATGTGTACCAAGTGTGTGCTTCAGATTTTGCATGTGCGGAGTGTGTTGTAAAGTCTGCGTGTGGTGTTGTCTGTGTGTACTGAGTGTGTGTTGAAGAGTTTCTATGTGGAGAGTGTGCTGTAAAGTCTGCATATACCGAGAGCGTGCGTCAGACTTCGCATGAGCGGAATGTGTCGTAAAATCGGTATGTTGTGTGTACTTAGTTCGAGTTGTAGAGTTTGTATGTTGCGAGTGTGCTGTACAGTCTGTACGTACCGGGTGCGTGCTGCTGTCTCTGCATGTGTGGAGTGTGTTGTAAAGTCTGTGTGTGGTGTGAGGCCTGTGTGTACCGAGTGTGTGTTAAAGAGTTTGTATGTGGAGAGTATGCTGTAGAGGTGTGTGCTGCATAGCCTGTTGGTATGCACAAGTGTGTTCCTCTTAGTGGATGCGTGTGTGTGCGCGCGCGCAGTGTGTGATCGCACTCCACCCGGCCCCTTCACTCCCTGGTTGCAGACAGACTCCTCAGAGAAGCCTGGGCGCTGCTGGGTGTAATGATGGCCATAACAGTGCTGCTCCGTGTCAGGACTCAACATTCGATCGGTGACTCCCAATTACAAAGTGAGATTGGGGTTAGTCATGTGGCTAACAGAGAATTGATCCCCTGCACTTCCATACTGTCCGCTCTGCTTGTCACTTGCAGTTGCCTACCTGTCCGGGCCTTTCAGTGCCCGGTCACGCGCGCTCAGCCTCCGTTTCATGGCGTCGTCCAGTCGTGCCCTGCCACCGCCGCACTGAGACTGCTTCGGAAGTAACAAAATGTGCAGGGACGTACTACTGCACTTTTTTATTATAGCGCAGTTTTTGTTACTTCCTACGGATACAATGAATTGATTTTACTAATGAATGGCTGGATGCAGCCAAAGTAAAAAAAAAATGCAGAAATAGGAGAACGAGGAACAACTTGAAGTTATTTTAGTCTCCCTCCCCTACAAGTCTAGCGTCTGTTCTTTCCTTGCAACTACCACGCTATGTATACGGAAATAAATATTCGGCCAAAGAATATGTAAAGTCGGCTTGTACCAATTATTATAAGGGCTGTGCGTCTATATAACCCACCTACATTCTCTCTGTAAACTTTAAGGGAATTTAGGGTGGTGGCGATGTTAAAAAGTTGCTACAGAGCAAAATCTAAGACATTAAATTCACAAGTAAGACCTTAACCTTATCCCCTACCGCACTACAAACAGGTAAACATAGACACCACCTCAGCTTCTGGGTGAGAAAAGCCAAGAGGTTTTTGACTCTCCACCCTCTTGTGTTGTGTTCTCAAGGTACTACAAGGGATGCTGAAAGCAGCCTCCAAGTGTCACGGACCAGCTTTGGCATTCTCAGCAACAAGCAATTGGGGCCTGGCCTCCTCATGCACGATGGCTGTCCTGTACGTTGCTGGCTTTCTGAGGGCACAGATGGCACTCTGCTGAGGGTAGATGGTAAGGATGGTCCCAGGATACTTAACACATCCTCTTAAAACATAGACTGCTAGCTACAGTCTCAACCCTCAGCATCTCCGGAGGAGGGCCAGGTATATGCCCACGTTATAGACTGGCATGACCCCACCCAAATGGGCAACTGCCTCCCTTCCTTTAAGACTGTCCTAATATGACCTCTGTACCATCCCCCCACCTCTCGGTTCCCATAAATAAAAGGGGGGGGGGTCCGTTTTGGATCATAAACGACCGCAGTTTATTAATTCGTACATCCTATATATAGTTATGCAATTATATCATGCAAGTTAAATGACATGCCAGGTTTCTGTGCCCTTCAGCTTTTTGTTTGTATTATTATTATGCTACTGATCGCCAGTGTTCTTGCACAGCCTATCCCCATGAGAGGCCTGTTAGACAGCGTTCCTGCAGCTAGGATTCTCTTGCTACCAAATCGCAGTGGGTGGCTCCTTAGCCTTACATGGGCTGCAAGTGCCATGTCCTCCCGCAGCTAACCCCCTTGCTGGCCTATAGCTGCTCCCTCATGTACCTGCCGTGAGGCATCCCATGGACACTCCTTGAGCAGGTCTTGCTTTTTTGGCTACGGTGTTATCTGTCCGGCTCTGCCTTTTCGCCACACCGCCTGAGGTTCCCTTATGCCAAGGGTGACCACCAACTGAAGTCTGCCCCTTTAAGGAAACCTTGCCTGCCGGCTGGCGTGCAGTCCTCTCTGGCTTCTAGGCAGCTCCCGGCAGTGCAGGGACACCCCTGTGGTCCCCTCCCCTTGTTCTCTGCCAGCCTTTTCATGGGAGTCAGACTGCCATGAAAAGGCTGGCAGAAACAAGTTTGTAATCAGCAGGGCGGTGCTGAGTTCAGCGCCACCTTGGCTGGTTACAACCAGGACAGGCATCAGCCCATCGGGTCACTGATCCTGGTGGGGATGGCAGTAGGTTGGCAGGTCTGCCTGTCATACTCGTAATGTGGCGGTCAGAGTGCCACAGACGCGGTGGTCCGACCGCCCCCGGAGGCTGGCTGTCTTCGGACTGCCAGCCTCGAAGAAGGCCCTTAATTCAAAATTATGTTAATAATGCCATACAGCATTTTTGTTCTATATTTAAAAGTGACATATAAAAGCAATTTATATTATTATTTAACATTGAAATGTTTTTACTAATTTTGTTTTAGGCAAATAAGTATTTTTTGTTTTCCATATACTTTATCATCGAGATACTCTACAATCAGGGTGGAGATCTCGCAATGACTAAGCATAAGGATTGTTTTTTAAAGTTTATTTAACTTTATAATATAGTAGTGAAAATATTTTTATTGTAAATATTAATATACATTATTTTATGTATTTATAATAAATGTAGAAACAAATAATGCTTCTGCACTGTCAACTTAGTTTTGAATTAAATCTTTAATTAATTTAAATAAATGAAATTAAATATAAATATTTGTCTGAAGTTTAAATTAAATAATAAATTCCCTCCCAAACGTAAACATTTTTTTAACTTTGCATTCATAATTATTATAAGTGATGTGTAGAATTAAATAAACATAGTTCAATTGTAATTAAATAAAAAATAGTGTTACATTAAATTATAAACTCTAAAATGATTGTATAATATTGTATAATTCATAATAAATATGTTTTGTTTTAGATGTTTTAAAAATACATTGTATTTAGTTATATTTTTGACAATGCTAAATAATTTAATTTAATTTAAAATTATTTCCTGTGGGGTTTTATTTTAAGTCCCTACCTCCATTACTTTTTATGAGAGGGTTTTGCAGTGGTTGGCCACATGTGGAGCTAGACTTCTGTTTCTTTTTGGTAGTAGTAACTTACACACATACATTTGGCTCTAGCTCCTGTTTCAGGAGGTTGCAATGTGTAAGTCTACACTTTTGAGTAACTTCACACTTGGATTTTGTGAATGGCCAAACGTAGTAAAGTGACTTAAAATTGTAAGAGAAAACTTACACATGTAAATTACTGACAAGTGTAAATTACATTTGTGAAAAGCACTCCATAAGCATTAACCATTATATGCATTTGGACTGTCCTTGACAAGGTCACATGAACTACTTAGCAGAGTGTATACCCTCAGAGTTCAAACACGTGTTAAAAAAACAGTTCACTATTTTCTGTCAACTTACTCATGACTTCAGAATACCACTCAGAAAAACAAAGTGCCCATAATCCCTTTCATAGAAAACTATAAGTATTGGCATTTGAAAAAACAAAATCAATGTAGGGAGATCCAGCTGCAGAAACATTCTAGCACTATGTCAAGCACCACGAGGGAAGTTATACCTGAAGAACAAAGAAGGTCTCTGCCTCCCTCAATGCAGATGATCTCAAGGTACTGCTACCTCACACATGAAAATGACATGATGGTAAGTGATACTTCCAGCCCCACATACTGACAGTAGCTCTCTTTGACTTTCTCCCACTCCCACCGCCTAATGGACTGTCTCAGGAGGCAGGGCTTCTACTGGTTGTGAGATGAATATGGAGGCACCATACTCCAAACCTGCCCGTAGTGAATACATTTTGTGGGCAGAGATGCTGGTGATGTGTAGGAATAAGTGGAACTTGTGGAGTTTCACTCTGTGGAATTCCAAAAACTCCACGAGATTCCATGGAATTCCACCAATGTGTGGAAAATATGCAACTTTTTCTGCAATTTAGACCAGAAAATGTGAGCAGTGCTGAAAATCAATGTGAACTGCACGATGCATTGTGCGAGAGCATGTAGCCTTTTAAGTAGATTTTGCTGCTGCTCCAGTAGAAAATCTACTCAAGTGGCAGTAAATCTACTCAAATAGCAGCCCTCTCTGACCACTCATGTCCGCCAGCCTTATAAAATGGGTCTGGAAGGCTCTGTGGTGACCAGAAATTGTGCCACTGGCTGGCAAATCTCACTCGCAAGTGTGCGTTAGTGGAGCCTCGCATTGTTTCTGCGAGGCATGAATGGTGACATAATTCCACCATGTGCTGATTTTGGCAGGAACTCCGTGTTACAAACGTAACGCCGAGTTACCCAAATTCCACCAATTCTGTAAGCTGAATTATAATTCTGCTTGGGCCTAGTGATGTGCATCAAATGTCAGTTTGGCCTGGTAGAAGTCTTCTTCTTTGTGGAACCAATATCGAGGTACGCTTCTCAGGGATTCTGAACTCTCAGCTGCTGTCTGTCTCTTTCCTGTATTTGCCCAGTGCATTCTATCTCTTGCTCGTGTCTGTTTGTCCACTCATGCTTTTATTGTCTGCCTAGGTTTCCTCTCTTGGACTCAAACTTTACACTGCCTCTTGCTTCCCTCTTTGTCACTTTTATGCAATAGTGCCCTCTCCTTTCTCTCTCGTTCTCCTTGTGCCCCACTGTACTGTCATTCGCCCGTGCCCTTAGTATGTTCCACACTCACCAGCCCCCCATTTGCATGCCCCCTGCCTTCATTTTTCCCAATTTCTCAGTCTCCCTCCAGTTTGTCTTTCTCTTTTTCTCCCTTTCACTCATATTGTCTGCTCTAGTCCTTCTTTCAGTCTCTCTGACCCACTCATGCCTTCAGTCTCCCTATCGCTCCTATGTCTCCCACTCTTTTATTTGTGCATGTCTCAGTAAGTAGCTCTCTTTTGCCACGTCCGACCTGTCTGGTACATGCCTCTTCTCTGTCTCGCACTCCTCCATGCCCCACCTTGTCTCTAGCATGCCTGTCCCTTTATCTGTCTCTCTTTACTATTTCTGACACCCTCTCGGTCTCTAAATTGTAGTCCTCTCGAACCCGTCTCTTGCCTGTTCATCTATCGTTGACCCACACTCAGGCCCTCTCCTGTCTGTTTCACCCCCACCCCGCTCTGTTGGTCTCTATTTTGATCGCGTTGCATGCCTCCACCTCTCTTGTGCCCATTCCTATATGTCCAGTGCCTGTCCACTTCCTGTGTCGCACTCTGTCTGTCCTAGCCCCTCCTGCCAATTCCATTCTTCCACTTATATTGTCCACCAATTCTTATTGTCTCCACCTGGTCTCTTTATTGCTCTCCTCCTCTCTTGCCTTCTTCTCCATCTTTCTTTCTCTCGTTATCTTTCTGATGCATGTCTCTTTCCTGTCTCGCGCTTTGTCGCTCATCTTTCCCTGCCCAAACCAATCTATTTTTGCATTTCTTCCTGTCTTCCTCTCGGTCTCTTCCTGCCTCTGGCCTCTTTCCTCTCCTTAGGCTCCATAGGCCACCTCAATAACGATCTCTCCCTCAGAAGAACCACCGAAGCGTGGCCGGACCGTCCTGCGCCGCCATCAGCCTGCGAAGCCCGCGTCCAGCCCCACCGCAGCGCCATCAGCCTCACAGCCGTGGTCTCTCTCCCGCGCGCCCGGCGCGAGGCTGCGCACGCGGAGGGTTCTGTCAGTCAGACGGGGCGCCATATGCTTGCCGGCATGGGTTCTAAATACTCGTTGCCAGAACCAGCGGCTCGTGCCAAAAGATATTAAAATGCCAGCAGGATGTCATTAGCGCCGTGCAATGATTGATTACGCATGAATTCATGAGTGGGCTTTCCCACTTACAGGGAGGAGGGGGGCTGACACCATCGCAGAGATGGACTCTTTTTGGGTCCTGGAGAACAAAACAACTAGGCGAAAAGGTATCGACATCAATTTTAATAAGAGCGTGTAGCACAAAATTCGAAATAATTTTTTCAATTAGTACCAGTTATACAGCAGGTGAGAACCAAGTGAGGGGTGTTTCATTGCTCATCCCTGTAGCTCCCACCTTATTACATTTCTAAGCGCTCTAACCGACTTCTTATTTCCCTATGGTTCCTGATTCTTAACGAGCTGGAAACCCCTAGTGGGTGTAGATAGGCACAGGCCTACTTCTTGCTTCGAATTCAGAATTTTGCCTAGTTCACAAAAGAATCCGGGAACATGCATCAGCAAACTGCTATGTTTACTGTTTCCCCTGGTGTACACTTTTTTTTAGTTAAAACCTTCTCAGTGGATAGCCTTCATTGTAAAAAAAATGCACTGGCACAGAGCTCATTAGAAGTTTGGCATTTATTGCTTTCTTCATGTGAAAAATACATTTCCACCTGGCGACTGCCCTTGCCTTTCATCCCTTGCAGCAATGAGGGTGTTTCGAGCACTTACTGGAACAGTACAACAGTGCCATTCAGCTGTAACTTTGGAGGTGTAGATACGTGTTGGCCTGATCTACACCGCACAGGGATGTGGGCCTTCTTGCTATTTGCAGTGCCACGCCCAGTCTCTCCTGGTAACGCCCATGCCCCATTCCTATGTGCTACTTGCAACTTCAAAAAAACCTCCACACCTGCAATCTCCCAAAGGACTCTTTATTCTGGAATCAGTAACTGGATCATGACTGTGGGGTTGGGCCTTTTTTTCACGTGTTTATACACACCTATAAGAGACCTAATTTTTGCCACATGTTTAGTTACCTTTGTACAAGAGAAACGTTTTGGGAATCGAGCACTGAAGTACAGATCCCTCTTTGCATAGAGCGGGTATTGGCACCTAAATCACATTTCGTAACGAATTGAAAACATCTTTTTGTTCAGTGAGGCAGAATCATAGTTCTTACTAGTAGGCGCAGCTTCACAAATAAGACACTACCTTCTTCTGCCGGCTACCTCCACTAGCAATGACACTAGACAGCAAAGTCAGAAATACATTTTCAACTACATGCCATGTATAGGCAGTGAAAAAAGTCTACAAGCAGTGACGATTACAGCGTTTAGCACCACAGTGGCTGAACATATGCACTTGGAGTTTCATATAAACGAATTAAAACCATTCACCAAATTCATAGTGACTAGCACTAAATAAACGATAAGGAAACGAAACTCAGTATGTGGTTCGGAAGTACAAACAATGTGTGTTGTGAAAATAGATTAAAATTGCCTAGAGCATTGTGTTTAGCAAGGCATTTTTTAATAGATAAATAACACGTGGATGTGGTCAAATCCAATACCTTTGGTTTTATATAAACCACAATCACATTTTACTCATAACCACATAGCATTTGTCTAAAAATAAAAAAAATAATAGCACCTAGCGCCTAGAAGTGTACTAGTTGAGTGAAGTATACATGGATTAAACGGCGACCATGTCTTTACTTCGACTGTTATTTATTGTTTTGTGTACATTCTGTTTATGGAATATCATTGTAATCAATGATGCTGCCCTACTACTTAAAACAAAAACAATAGCATGTCTGCCTAAATCAACACGGTAATTAGGGATTAGCTTTCCAACTGAGTTTATGGCAGTAGCCCTGTTAAACAAAAATCGTGTACAATTACATGAAAACAAATGCAAACTCAAGTATGCTCCACATTCAGCTTCTTGGATGTATTTGCCTTCTTCTCCGGACAAGGTTTCAAGCCACACTCATGGAAACCCCATGAACTTTTGCTGATCTTTGCAAATTCCTTATTTATTTCTCTAAGTCAATAAGGAACTTACCTACTAAAGAAAACCCAAAACGCAGTCAGTCATTTACAGTTCCAGGTGGAAGATAGAAGCCGCACATATCGATGAGTTCCACAGGTTTATGAACTTCCTGGGATTCACAAAATCCCAATGAGTACGCCACAGGTACTGATCATAGACTTCCAATCATACTCATAGGCTCAATAGGTTCGCCTAGTAAGGATGGTGAAAATGTACAAATGTCACAATATCTCATTTCTAAAAACATTTTCTCCATAGAGAACTGACACTCACCAATGGAATATAAGGATGCTCCTATTCCTTTTCATCCCAGAAAGGAACTCTGACTGGCCAAATGCTTGGGGTGGCTGAGACACCACCTCCTCTAGTTGAGTCACTAGTCACAATATTTTGAGTTTTCTGTTGGGTTGACAAGTTATAGTAAAAAAAAAAAAAGAGAAAGCTGTAGAGGTCGTGCTAAAGGTGTGTATATGTGTAGTAAGAATTTGTAGGTGTTGATCAACATTTTGCTGGACGCTTGCAAAAGAGGAAAGCCCCGAGTCTCAGACATGACTGAGGATTTACTCCAAAAGAGAACTTGCAAAACTGGTGTACTGCCCGCCAGGAATAAGGATGATATTCTGGTGAAAATGTCTGCTGATCCTAGTAATGAGAATCAGGATCTGGGAATTTTCACCAGCAGAATAATATTTGGGTATCTAAGTCAACATAGTGTACAAAAACATTGCGATTCCGGCTACATGCCCATCTCTTCGAGAACACAACACTTCTTAGATATTGCCTTCATGCTTGTATTCAAAAATCGTGTTCCTCTTACACCGCTACCTGCATAGATCATCCCCAATACATATCTTTATTCATATCCAATCCTGCTATCCTTCTACACCACCCTGGTCAGTATCTTAAGCCTTCACTACAGTTGCTACATGATGAGATTAGTTAGCAATTATATTATACATAGGTAAACTCCTTTCATTGCCCCTTTAGGAAATGAATGCAATGCCTGGTGCAAATATATGCACCAGGCATAGTAATAAGTAATAAGCCGGAGAAAGTGCTGGAATTATATCAATACATACATGTGAATATTTGTGTATGTTGAGTCAGGAATGTCTGCTGTATGGTATGAACTCATATTCCCCTTTCCTCAGTGCTTTCATGAACCTGGTATCCAGGTTATTGATTATTCGCCTTAGCCTCACACTAACCTACAGTATTTAAAGAGGCCCAGGCCTGTCCCTCCACACGAGGGAGGTCCCGATTCTTTCATGTGACCTCGAATGGTGTACCAAGCATTCCATCATTGCACTATCCAACTCATATAAAGTATAGGGGTGTGCAAAATTTGTGTAATTGTCCTTTGTGTAATTGCTTAAAATTTCAACAAAATTATCTAAAATTGTATTTTAGCTCGAAATTCATCCTTTCGTACACTTTGGAAGTGAAGATACATTTCATACTGGAAAAATAGTGAAAACAACCAAAATTACACAAACAAAAGCCACTGGAGTACTGTTTATGCAATTTGGCGCAGTAATGTAATTTTGTGTAAGAACAGTAACACAAAGTTACCAAAATTAGATTGCACCTGTTTAATTGGAATTGCCCCAGGGCCTAGTAAAGTTCTGATTCTATGCGCTAACCTAGATCATAGCCCTAACATTCCAAGTGTACATTGTGCATTGTGCATGTGGCCTACATTTAACATCATGGTGTGTATGAGTAAGCCAGAGTAATGGAGGCCTTTGGTGTCAGTTTTCTAAGCTGCTGTCCTGCCCTTGTGTAGAAGACAGACGTTTGGTTATTTTCGCTAACAGTGGAAGTATATTGCTAACATTCCTAAAGAAGTATGGAGGCGAACTAAACACTTTAGGAAGAGAGGTAACAAGGCTCCTTTTGTAATTTTATTTGGTATTTTTCTGAAAGAGGATGCTGATTAGTCTTCATGTAGCATTGGCTTTTAGTAGGTGGTGAGGTGAAGGGTGGGACTGCAATCTCTGTTGTACAAGGTCAAATGGACCCCTTAGGCAAGGCCAGCATTTTGTCTTTCTCTTGATCTCTCTTGCATGTAGTTGACAGGAGCTAGATGCTGGAAGCTCTCACCTCTTTGTGCCTCTTCTGTAGGTGCTGCGGGCTGGAGACTACTAGGTCTGGGTGTAACTGGCGTAACTCTGCCTAGACTACTAGGCGTGGGAGTAACTGGCGTAATTCTCTCTAGCTTAACTACTCGTAATGACAACAAAATGACTTATAAGTATATGTAATTAGGCAAGAATCATAATCCAGCATTTAGCCCCATTTTCTTAGTATAAAATGCACCCTCGCCTACAAAATGGGCCTTAGGATGCATTTTGAACTAAGTATATAGCACTAAATGTTACAGGACATGAACAGCAGTAGCCAGCAGCGCGTACTCTGTCCCTCTCTCTCTCTCTCTCTCTTAGATTTTGTTTCCTGTACTCCTGAGGTAGGATTTTTGCCCCAAATGACTTTTAATTACTCAAGCTGACATAAACGCATAATTTTGGTAATTCCACATCACAAGAGTAGTGTGTAATTACTGAAGTCACTCCTTTCACTCCAGCATAATTCAATTTTCCCCAGGCTTAGAGACTACACTGTTGTGAGTAGCATCCCCGGGCACAAAGGCAGTGTCTGGGGTGCACCCTGGAAAGAACACCGGAAAGGAGTATCACCCCACATCTCCTATCTGCTTTAACTGTATAAAAGTGGTACCCACTTCTGGGTCTATTACCAAGTCCTCTATGACCAAGGAATGCAGTTCACTCCATAGTATTCAGAGAACTGCTGTACCACCAGAGGTGTGTCTATCTAATAGCCAGTTTTCCGGTGGGGATGGACCTCTGCTGATTTTTGCTTTCCTAGAAGATGCAGCTCATCTGAACTGAAACACCTAAAAGTCTGCCACTCTGAGAGGCACATAGAGCCTGACACTTCTGCAGGAGAAGTGTCTGCCCAGGACGACCCAGGTGCAGCAAGACCCCGGTGTTAGAAGGGTCTACATGAGGATGTGGGATGGTTGAGAAAAGCCTGCATGCCTTAGGTACTGACTCTCCTATTCGCTGTTCCTGGTGGGGAAAGCAGAATCATGACTGTCCAGAGATACTGTGCTGAGGATTGCAAGAGTATCTGACCTGTGCTGCTGTGACCCAAAAAAGTATGACCAAGGTTGATCCTGTGCTGCTGTGACCCTAAAAATTGTTGTGGCTGCTCTGCCTGCTATACCTGAACCAAACAGTGAGGCTTATCCTTGAGCTGCTGAGCCTGAAGAGACGGACGCTTGGCCTAACCCCTTGTGCTGAAGAATCTGGTGCCCGAAGTGTGGCCTTTGTGAAGCCTAACACTTAGAAACTGACCCACTCATATAGGGCCACCATGACTCCAGGTTACCTGTTTTGCTGACTCTAAGGGCTCCCTGTTGTCTGCTTCTGGTGCCACTCTTCAGCTGCAAACTCGTTGCAGCCAGAGGAGGCTGCATCAAAATCACAGTGTGATCCCCTCTGGGAAGCTGAAAAGGGTCTGCATGCTGCTATCGGCTGACTGACGCCTGAAAGCTGAACTCCTGCAGGACTTACCACGGTGAAAGAAAGACTGAATGGACTGTGAAAGATGAATCTTATTGACAATTCACTAGACACGTAATTTGCACCTAGTCCTAAATTCATGCTAGTACCACTATTTATGCAAGGAGGGAAGCAGCCTACTCCAGAGGGGAAGGGAACCTATGGGTTTGAATATAATAGATGACTGAGGCACAGTTAGCCCCAGCACCCAGTTCATGAAATTGTGCCTGACCATTCTTGCATGTGCTGTATTTAGTTTTAGTGTGTATTAAAGTATTTTCCTTTTAAAAGTAAAGAACTGGGATGGCCCTTCAGTTATTGCTCTGGTGTGTGAATATTGAGTTCTAAGCTCACGCACCCTGATAATACCGCCCTGAGAGGCCTGTGATTGCTCACTATAGATACATCTGACTGTAAATGCTAAATGGGTTGTACTTGGGTCAGGTTCCAGAACCTTACCTGGACAGACAATGGGACACCAGAAGTAAACAACCGTGGCCTTTGGACACTTGTAGTGTCTTTGTCCGCCCAGAGATCAGCCTTGTGATCATACAAGCATGCCACACACTTACACACGCATGCATGCACACACGCGTGCCCATACACACATGCACGCAGGCACATATAGATGCACGCACACACACGCACCACCCAGAAACACACACACCCAGGAAAACACACACACAATTGCCTCAGCCTGGTGCTAATTTTACCTCTCTACCATCTCATAGACTTTAAACATTTGAACATTGCTGTAATCCGGTGGTCCTTCTGCTCCTCTGGTCTGTAGATGTGTCACCTCTATGCTATGTTTAGGTGACCCTCCTCCTCCTGTAGCTTGTAACTATTTCACCCCCATGGTTTTGTCTTCCCTTCGCACAGTTTGTACATTTTCACCACTATGCTATCTTAAAATAGTCCTCTTCCTCCTGTAGTTTGTAAAGAGATCACTCTTACGCTATGGTCAGGCGCTCCCGTAGTGTGTTTTTGCACGAGCCTCGCCTTCGGTTTCCCTTTGAAAGTCACATTGGCTGTTAAAAATGAGCTAAAATGGCCACACGACTAAGGTGACAGAGGGATCCTAAAGAAACTTCCAGTCTCTGTAAAACATCTGTCCAATTTTCTCATAGCCATATTGTCCCTGCAGTATTGAATGCAGATATATATCCCCTGGGATCCATACAAAGTCTCAACAGGAGTCAGAGAGGCAGATTTCGGCAATAATTAAACTACAGCTCTAAGCACAACCAGCATTCGCAGCAACCATTCATAGCCTGCTCTACTTTAAAAAAAAGTCAAACCCTGGCTCCTCTTCTTAGGAATATACACCTGACTACCTTTGGGTCGGACAAACTACTCTGTTAAGGTAATTATTCCGAACTGCAATTTCATGCCTGACTCCACCTTCAGCAGCTTACCACAGTGTGCTGTGATTTACTCTGGGTTTGTACCAGTCTGTGTGAGAGCCTGACATTCACAGTCTATCACACATTGGCACAGATGCAGAGCTACCAGGCTCACCACTTTTCCTGGAACCCTACTTACGTTAAGTGTGGATAGGTGCAAAGGTGTGTGATAGAAAGTGTGCCTCAATCGTCAAAAAATCCAGGAACAGGAAGCTGAGTCAATTTTGTCTGGAGGTATGAACACAAGGTGTTGCAGACTAAGGGGCTTATTTGTAATTTGGGATGCGTCGCTCTTGCACCACGCAATGTGGTGCATGAGTGGCATAAGACCAAAGTGCGATTTATGAAGCCACGCAAGGCCACCTTGCATGGCCCTGTGTGGCTTCATAAATCTGGAGTAAAGCAACGCAGCACAAATTACTGCGTAGCGTTACTCTGCCCCAGGAAGGGATTCCATGGATGATGCATGGGTGTTCCCATGCAAATTGCAGTGATTGTAAAGGATTGTCAGATTTACCAAAAGTGATAGATCACGGAATGCACCAAAATGCTACGCCTTCCGAGGTGAGACGTAACAAGGAGAAATATCTTTATTTATCCTCATTAGTTCCCCGTTCTATGTGTGCTGCATTCCACAGCACCCATAGAAAGAGGAAAATGCACCAGAGGATAGTTTTTGTGAAGGAAGGTTTCCCTTCGCGCAGAAAAACAATCCTCCTTGCAACGCAGGCCCCCTTGAACCATTGTGCAAGGGTGCTTGCGTCAGCGCTAGAGAGCCAAAACAGTGCAAGTGAAGGGACAAATTCAGAAATGCTTCGCATTCTTTTAAGTTTGGCGCACTCCTGCCCTTATGCTATGACGCAGCACAGCAAGGTGACTTGCTTTGCTGTGTCACTTTGTTCTAAATATGCCCCTAAACATATAACACCTCCCTTTCCCGTGGCGCTCACATTTCCAAGGTTCTCACTCCGGCATTACCTTTGTTCCTCTCTACAGATTCACGGTCTGTAAGGAGGAGGTCTGTATCGCTGTCCTGTCGGCGGCATTTTCTTCTGGAAGGAACCACACTTCAGCTCCTCCCCTCACAGGGCCATCCAGCGTCGGTTTAGTAGTGTTCTAGTGCCACTGAAAGTAGACTGTTGACTGCTTCACAGGAATGGGGCAGAACCTAATGGAATGCGTCACATTGCCTTCCTCTGCAAAACAATGTTTTTACACTTTACATCATTTTGCAATGCACATTGTTGTAGACGTGAAGCAGTGATACTGTTTTATAAAAAGCAATGCTTGACAAGAAATGAAATGATTTTCTCAGGTATTGTTGTAACAAAATTATATTTCTAGAAAAGGATCAACTAAATATGATGATCATTTTGCACAAACAAATAGACCTCATTGTGAGTCGAGCTGAGTATTTTCGCTGAGTGGGTGTAAAGAAATGCCTCCTTGGCATGGTTACCCCCTCACTTTTTGCCTTTGCTGATGCTAAGTTATGACTTGAAAGTGTGCTGGGACCCTGCTAACCAGGCCCCAGCACCAGTGTTCTTTCCCTAAACTGTACCTTTGTCTCCACAATTGGCACAACCCTGGCACTCAGGTAAGTCCCTTGTAACTGGTACCCCTGGTACCAAGGGCCCTGATGCCAGGGAAGGTCTCTAAGGGCTGCAGCATGTCTTATGCCACCCCAGGGACCCCCTCACTCAGCACATGCACACTGCTTCACACTGCTTGTGTGTGCTGGTGGGGAGAAAATGACTAAGTCGACATGGCACTCCCCTCAGAGTGCCATGCCAACCTCACACTACCTGTGGCATAGGTAAGTCACCCCTCTAGCAGGCTTTACAGCCCTAAGGCAGGGTGCACTATACCACAGGTGAGGGCATAGGTGCATGAGCACTGTGCCCCTACACTGTCTAAGCAAAACCTTAGACATTGTAAGTGCAGGGTAGCCACAAGAGTATATGGTCTGGGAGTTTGTCAAACACGACCTCCACAGTTCCATAATGGCTACACTGAAAACTGGGAAGTTTGGTATCAAACTTCTCAGCACAATAAATGCACACTGATGCCAGTGTGCAATTTATTGTAACATACACCCAGAGGGCATCTTAGAGATGCCCCCTGAAAACATACCCGACTTCCAGGGTAGGCTGACTAGTTTCTGCCAGCCTGCCACACACCAGACATGTTGCTGGCCACATGGGGAGAGTGCCTTTGTCACTCTGTGGCCAGGAACAGAGCCTGTACTGGGTGGAGGTGTTACAGCGCCACAGGGCATCCCAGCTAGTGGAGATGCCCACCCCTCCGGCCACTGCCCCCACTTTTGGCAGCAAGGCTGGAGGAGATAATTAGGAAAACAAGGAGGAGTCACCCGCCAGTCAGGACAGTCTCTAAGGTGTCCTGAGCTGAGGTGACCCTTACTTTTAGAAATCCTCCATCTTGTGGATGGAGGATTCCCCCAATAGGATTAGGGATGTGCCCCCCTCCCCACAGGGAGGAAGCACAAAGAGGGTGTAGCCACCCTCAAGGACAGTAGCCATTGGCTACTGCCCTCTCAGACCTAAACACACCCCTAAATTCAGTATTTAGGGGCCCCCAGAACCTAGGAAACTAGATTCCTGCAACCTTAACAAGAAGAAGGACTGCTGACCTGAAGCCCTGCAGTGAAGACGGAGACGACAACTGCTTTGGCCCCAGCCCTACCGGCCTGTCTCCCAACTTCGAAGAAAACTGCAACATCGACGCATCCAACAGGGACCAGCAACCCCTGAAGCCTCAGAGGACTACCCTGCAACCAAGGACCAAGAAACTCCCATGAACAGCGGCCCTGTTCAACAATCTGCAACTTTCTTGCAACAGAGAAACAACTTTAAGGACTCCACGTTTGCCGCCGGAAGTGTGAGACTTTCCACTCTGCACCCGATGCCCCCGGCTCGACCTGCGGAAAACCAGCACTACAGGGAGGACTCCCCAGCAACTGCGAGCCCATGAGTAGCCAGAGACGACCCCCCTGAGCCCCCACAGCGACGCCTGCAGAGGAAATCCAGAGGCTACCCCTGACTGCGACTGCCTGTAACAAGGGACCCAACGCCTGGAACCAACACTGCACCCCCAGACCCCAGGACCTGAAGGAACCGAACTCCAGTGCAGGAGTGACCCCCCAGGCGATCCTCTGCCTAGCCCAGGTGGTGGCTACCCCGAGGAGCCCCCCCTGTGCCTGCCTGCATCGTTGAAGAGACCCCCGGGTCTCCCCATTACTTCCTACACAAAACCTGACGCCTGTTTGCCCTCTGCACCCGGCCGCCCCTGTGCCGCTGAGGGTGTACTTTCTGTGCGTGCCCTACAAAACCCCCTGGTCTGCCCCCCGAAGACGCGGGTACTTACCTGCTGGCAGACTAGAACCGGGGCACCCCTGTTCTCCATTGAAGTCTATGGCCCTCATTCTGACCCTGGCGGTCGGCGGAGAGACGGCGGTCGGACCGCGAACAGACCGGCGGTATTAAAAATGGCATTCTGACCGCGGCGGTCCCCGCCGCGACCGACCGCTACTTCTCCACTCCGACCGCCACGGCGGTCATGACCGCGGGGCTGGAGTTTGCGCACTCCGGCCCGGCGGTCGTCCCAAGACCGCCAAGGGTATTATGACCCTGCCTACCGCCGCGGTTTCTTGCGGGCGGGAACCGCCGTGCGAACCATGGCGGTAAGCACTATCGGGGCCAGGGAATTCCTTCCCTGGCACTGATAGGGGTCTCCCCCACCCCCCACTACCCACCCGAGTCCTCCCCCCACACCCTCCACCCCCCTGCCACCCCCCAGAGGTGGTACGAACCCCCTCCCCACCCCCACCCCGACATGCACATACATGCACCCCGACATGCACACACCCCAACATGCACATATACACACCCCCTACACACACATACACAACGGGGACACATACCCGCACACATACATGCCGACATGCGCACCTGCCGAACAGCACACATTACCCATAGACACAGCAGCACCCCCCGCCCGCATACACGCACTCACACACCCCCTCTACACACTCACACGCACACCCCCATGCACGCCCACATCACACAACACCTTACCTTGTGCGTTGGTCCTCCGGGAGGCGACGGGAGCCATAGGGACGTGACCGCCAACAGAAGACCGCCAACAGAAGACCGCCACACGGAAATGTGGGTCGTAATTCTGTGGGCGGTGTTCTGCTGGCGTGGCGGTGGAGGTTGACCAGTCTCCACTTTCCCGCCGACCGCCAGTGTGGCTGCTGGCGGTTTTCCGGCGGAACGCTCCCAGCGGTCAGAATGCGCACAGCGGCACACCGCCGCGGTCGGCGGTCTTCACCGCGGCGGTAACTCAGCGGTCTTGCGAAAAGACCGCCAAGGTCAGAATGAGGGCCTATGTGTTTTGGGCATCTCTTTGACCTCTCCACCTGACCGGCCCTGAGGAGGCTGGTGTGGTAACTTTGGGGTTGCCTTGAACCCCAACGGTGGGCTACCTTGGACCCAACTTTGAACCCTGTAAGTGTTTTACTTACCTGTGAACTTAACATTTACTTACCTCCCCCAGGAACTGTTGATCTTTGCACTGTGTCCCCTTTTAAAATAGCTTATGGCCATTTTTGTCACAACTGTACATTATATTGTGATTATTCAAAGTTCCTAGAAAACCTGAGTGAAATACCTTTTATTTGAAGTATTCCTTGTAAATCTTGAACCTGTGGTTCTTAAAATAAACTAAGAAAATATATTTTTCTATATAAAAACCTATTGGCCTGGAGTAAGTCTTTGAGTGTGTGTTCCTCATTTATTGCCTGTGTGTGTACTACAAATGCTTAACACTACCCTCTGATAAGCCTACTGCTCGACCACACTACCACAAAATAGAGCATTCGAATTATCTCTTTATGCCACTATCTTACCTCTAAGGGGAACCCTTGGACTCTGTGCACACTATTTCTTACTTTGAAATAGTATATACAGAGCCAACTTCCTACAGTGGGACACTGCCTCATATGATGTCCAGTTTTATCGGGTGTGGGTGCACACCCAGTAGGACCAAACGAGCACAGAAACAGACCCGGAATTCTGAACGTGTACGAAACTAGACCCAGTAATCCTAAATCTGGAATGTTATTACCTACTTTGGCCCTAGAAGCTTAGAATGGCGGGTAGTTGGTTTGAGATACCATTGTAAGTCCAGCACAGGTATTTCCACCCCTACCGGCTGACTTTGAATGGGGGCCACAAAGGTACAGTTGGGATGGCGATTATTGTAGCTACAAAATAATGGCAATTGAGTAAAAAGAGTACCCCTCTGAAAAGATAAAAAAATAATATGTACTACTAGTTTGAGCATACTTTGTTGGCATATTTAAATAAAGTTAGAGTAGCCTGTAATACTATATTACAATTAAGGAGGAGCAGATTTAGTTGCAGGGATTCTAGGTGGCCAGAATTAATGTTTCCAGCGGTTTTTCCCTGCACATAAATTCTACATTCCAAGTTTTTGTCCCTAGCCTCACGTGGATCAAGGATTAGCAGATCCAAACATGCTTGTGGAACCCCCTTTCAGAGGACAATTTAGTACTTGCTCTGAGTAGGTGGTAAATTGGATGGGGGCCAGAGGCATGGACGTCATTTAGTGGTCAATAGGTGTCGCAGCTGAGACCCCCGGCTTGCCCCTTGCGGCCCCTGCCATTGCCTTTACGACCCTTGCCCTCAGAGTTGGAATAATCAGTGGCAGGAACACAGGGTCAGCTTGTGGATGTTGGTTGTTATCTGTCAATTTTTTATTAAAGTGTTACTGAATAATATTATATTATTCAGTATTAGTGTAATTAAAAAACAAAGGACAATTAGCTGGGATATGACTCTCCCCTGCAGCTGAGGTAAGCAAAAACATGCTTTTAAATGTATGTTGTGTGCGTGCTTGTGGGTGACAGTATGTTTATGTGAGAGTGCATATGTGCATTTGTAAGCATGTATGGGTGTGAAAGTAAATGTCAAATGGCCTCTGATATTACTTCTGCTACCACTGTGGTGAATTGATGCCCATGGCCAGAGGCTGGGAGCCATGAAATGAAAATGATGTCAAGGAGAAGAGGAGGCTTTTGCCTGGCATGGGAGGCATTCCATGCTCCCGCTGTGCCATAGAAGGGGATCGGGAAGGATCCAGGCTGCACTTGTGCTTGCAAACCCTTCCCGAAACTGTGTACAGTGCTTCCTAAAAGAAAAACCCATGACTTGAAAAAGTGATAAACTGCCAGAACAGAACAACTATCACAAACTAGCAAAAAGCTACAGGAACAGTATACGTAAATTAATACAAAGGTATAAACTTACCCAAATAGCAAGCTAAAATAAACCTAACGACCTCAACCTCTACAGAGTACCAGCAAATTAACATTTAAAATGCAACTGACATTTTTAAAAATCCAACTAAAAAGAAAGCACCGGCTTCACATTATAACACCCCTAATAGAAAAAGCTGTGAAACTGTGTGAAACATGTAAACAGAACATAAGCATACAAAATGGAAGTTGCATATTTTTACATGTAAATAACAAATGTACAAACTTTAAAATATTCTATATATTTATAATACTACCCTAAGTTTAGATACAATGACAGAAACTGCAAAATGGCGGTTACTAAATCACTTGCACTACGTCTACAGCCAAGAAAGTGCATCTATAGAAATTATAAACTGGAAATGTACTAAATAGTATTCTAAAACATGCTGTGGAAGGGCCACTACAAAAGATGATGTTGTAATTCACATACGAAAGCACAACCATCCTCCAAATGTAACATAAATTGAATAAGGGTGGTATTGCAGGTATATAAGAGAGGCAAGCACTAGCTCCCAGCAACCCACAAGCACAATTCTGAAAAATATACTAACTGAAGTCCTCAAACACATCACATGCCAACTATCACCTATCCTCCACTTTTAAATGTTTAAACATGTCATATTTATTGTTTTTATCATATGTATTCTGTGTTTTGCTCTTTTATGTTTTTTTAAAATATTTGAATAAAGAAATTTCTATCTAAAATGTCTAATTGTACAAGCTAAAAAAGCCGTCAGTGATACTCAACTGCCCCAGAAGATACCATGACATACACATCATACCTGGACACTTAACAATAACACATAATAAGGACCGTTTTCTTTTACATGACAACCTAAATAATAAAAAAAATGACTGACAAATATTCTCAGCCGCAGATAACTTACTAAAAAATAGCCAATGTCAAAAGTGGATGATGGATGGGATCTTCACAATGTGTCCCATACCATTCACTCACATATACTCCATTCATGGTGAATATCAAAACACAAATATTCATTTAATATATGCCCTACTACCAAATAAACAAAACAGAACTTACTACAACCTCTTAAACCATACCAAACATAAAAGAAATAATTTCTACTGCTCAAAAATAATCATAGATTTTGAGCAAGCCATGATTCAAACCATTATACAAATTTATCCTCACAATGCCATACAAGGCTGTTACTATAATTTCAATAAAAGTATGTTGGTGAAACCTCCAAAAATCTCTGTAGAATATTCCTCAAGCAGCCAATTTGCCTTTGAAATAAAAAAAATGATAGCACTAGCTATGTCCCTGTCACCGAGGTAGCCAATCCCTTCAATTTATTAATAGAAAGCCCTTTCTACCAACAAAATGAAGATTGACCTTGCGCTCTAATAGACTATTTTGAAGGCACTTGGTTTGGCAGATTGCATCTCTCTGGACACAGACGTCAACCCAAATTAAAATACCATGGTAGAATATCTGTGACAACACCTTGGCACAGGAAGCAAAAACAAACAACGCAGTGGAAGGATTGCACAGTGCCTTTTAATCCAAAGTAGTCCGAACACAATCAACACTGTACAAATTTATAGAAGCATTATAAAAATAGCAAAGCTACCAACAACTAAAAATGGAGCAATCTGTTAACCAAATTCCCTCCAGACTTAGCAAACAAACCAAAAGATTCTATGATATGCTACAAATCAAAGTCAAACTATTTATAAATAACAAAGGAGTACATTATGTTGAAATGACAACTAAAAGCCTATTATAAAATAAATAGTAACCTACCAAAATCCTCAAAATTTATGACAAATTCTAAACCAGCATAAAAGGCACTTATTATGAGTGTGGCAGTCTTGAGACAGCCTGTCGGGGCCGGCCGTCTTTATGCGCAAGGGCAGCGCAGCAAGCAGTGCTGCCCTGCGGATTACGACTCCGCTCTCTGCCGGCTTTTGCATGGCGGTCCCGCTGCCATGCAAAGGCTGGCGGAGACTGGGTGCCGGGGTGCTGGGGGCCCCCTGCACTACCAAAGCACTTGTCATGGGCAGTGCAACCTTCCTGTCTAAAGTTTGGCGGATGGGTTATCCCATCCGCCAAATTCATAATGAGGCACTAAATGGTTGAAATGTACTATTCCTACCCCAATCTATACCAATGTGGGAAGGCGTTGGGCACTGAAGGGGTGACATTTATTACTCTCACTTCAATCCAACCATATTGGGGGAAGGTGTTGAACACTTATTGGGTGTCATGTACTATTCCCACTCCAATATATACCAAGGTGGGATAGATGCTGGCCACTAAAAGGGTGACATTTAATAATCCCACTCCAATCTAAGGCTATTTGAAAAAGGTGTTGGATGCTAAAGAGGTGAAATTTACAATATCTACTTCAATATCAAAAAAGGTAATACATATTTAATAACTGAAATAGGCATTTAACACTGCATACTCAACACATTTTTACTATAAACTGAACAAAAAAATCTAAGAACAAACTACACTAAAAGACAAACCTACATATATAAATTTAAATCTTAAAATATAAAATAATATATTTTGATTACTATTATTAGTTAAAATATTTTTTAACATTGTTTCTAACATTCCTAAACTTTAAGCCATAACCTAACAAATAAACTATTATTTCAAAATTAATAATCTTAAAATATAAAAATGTTTAACTTCATTTTATATTTTTATAAATTTAAAATATACTTTTAAAGTAAAGTTATAATTTCAAAACGTGAAAATTAAAAATGTCTACAATTTAACATTTACTTTTCCAGAAAGTTTAAAAATATAAAATTTTACCATAAAAAATGTCTAAATGTTTTATTTTATTAAACATGTTTTTATATATTTTACAAATTTACATTATATTATACAACATTTTAAATTTTATAGCATGACAATACATTTTAATTAAAATGAAAATTAAAATGTATTAAACATATTAATTTACCTAAATATATTTTAAACAATCAAAATTATTTTCATGTTTTTAAAATTATTGTCATACATTTATATGTCAAATATACTTTTTAAAAATCCCCCCAGCCACCAAAAATTCAATACCCTGCTAATAAAAAGGTATTCAACAATTATCTATATACATTAATACAACTAAATATACAAATTTCAACAATTTCTTAACTAAAAAATAATCTTACTAAAACACTAATAAAAAATAAACAATGGCCCAAAACACAGTACAATAAATTACATACTAATTAACATAAACAATATCACATCCAGCGATATGTGCTACATCAATATTTTTACACTATTAAAAAGAACAAAAAAGAACATTTTTACCTTTGATATTCCTTTTGATGGTATCTTTGATCTTCCAATATTCTTGACACAATATATTTTTTCCAATATTCTGTTCCAACTCCATATTTTGTTAGAATTTACCAAATTAGGCAAAGATTCTGGCGCTGGTCACCCATTCTGACAACTCCTGGGAGGAGATGGTCACTATGATGATTCTTGTGAACTCCTATTGAGAGATTTTGTATATTGTTTTACCAAAATTAGTTTTGTAAATATTTGTAATTTTAGTACTGAATCTGCATGGTTAGCAGTTTATGTGCACTTTAGTAGGCCTGTGTTGTTTTAGCATCAAGCCAATGGTAAAGGCTATAGGCTTTATCAGTTCTCTGGGAAACGTTATGTCAGATTAATTGTGTGTGATCTGTTTCTAATGAAAAGTTAAGACAAAGCAAGTAGACTTGACTTACTTATTGAGAAAAGCATGTGTTAAAGGCGATAAGGTTTTAAGGCTGGATTGTTATTATGCTGTGCTAAAGCCTGTAGGCAGGTATTTTTTGTTTTTACACAGAATCTTGCAAATTACTGTAGTACATAAGGGATTTGGTGTTGGAGACCCAGCTGGACAACCATGGGGATAGCAGGTTTGCACTATAGTAATTCATGTTAGGCTTTATTATGAGGGATTTTGTACAGTTTTTACAGCTGACAGTTTGTAAATATGTGTAATTTCATTACAGTATACCTGATGGTTGCCTTGCAGGTAAGGTCATACCTAACACAGTATGTCAGAGCTGGGTATGATGATGAGCCACTGACAAAGGTTATAGGCATGATTGTTTATTATGAAAAGTTATAATAAAGGCAGTAGGCCTGACATATTGAATGTGAAAAGCACCCACAGGCACTTATGGGTGGATCATTATTACTCTGTATTAAAGCATACGGTTAGGCATTTTGTTACCTGAAATTCTACATATTACCATAGTAGGCAAGTGTTTGGGTCTTGTTTACCCCACCTGACAAACTGTGGGTATATAAGATTTGCATTGTAAGAATCGTTGTTAAACCCTGTTATGGTAGTATTTTGTTTTGCCAGTTGTAATTTTGTACACTTTTGTAATTTTATGACTGTATGCCTGATGGTCTCCTTGTGGGAAAGCTAATATGCACTACAGTTGGCCTGAGTAGGTTATGGTGACAAGCCATTAATAATGTCTACAGGCCTGATTGGTTCCTTGGCAACGGTATTTCAGATGCCATAGATCTGATGCTTTTACTATGAAAGGTTATGACAAAAGCACTAGGACCGAATTACTTACTATGTAACACATTTGGTAAAGTCAATAGGCCTTAAGGGGGGTTGTTTCTGCACTTTGTTAAAAGCTGTAGTCAGGTATTTTGTTGCATGTACTCTCACGGATTACCATTGTATGGAAGGATTTTGGCTTTGGTTACCCACTTTGGCAAACTTTAAGGAAAGAAGATTTGCACTGTATTAATTCTTGCTATAATCATTTCGGAAGGCCTGACAGGCTTAGGTGTCTGCCAAGATTTCATAATGAAAAAAGTTAATTAAATAATGTGTACATTCATATATTTAAATACATATCCACATAGATACATAGTGGGCCTTTGGCTCAGCCCTCTTCTGCCATTGGTCTGTCTGACATTTATACTCTGTGTCTGTCAATGACAACATACTACACAGAGTAAAGATGCAGACTAAACCAGTCACTGACTCTCCTGTCTTGTGAATGATGGATTTCTGATAAAATGTACACCTGAAATTGAGTGTGCTTCAGTTCAGAGATAGTTGTCCAGTCCTTTAGTTTTCAATGTTCTCATTTTATAGTTTCCCTTTCATTTATTTCAATTTATGTGCTTCTCGTCTTTTTATTTTATCTTTTAAGAGTTTCCAAAGCACTTCTAATGGCTCACTTGTTTGCTGCTTATTTCATCATCAGTGCACCGCATCTCATGTGGACCATTCCTCTAAACCAGGCTGCCATTGTTGAATGCTGTTGTCTACAGGGTATCATTGTTTTATTATTCAATGATGCCCAAAACATTGTTTCTAAGCATGGTGGCCATGCTGGAACTTTAAAACAATTATCGACCGTGTGCCACTGAAAGATGGACTCCGGCTGTTGTGTTTGGTTTTTCTACTACAAGCGTAAGCAACCCATGTATAGACAGCAGCGTGTTTTCTTTTTTCTATGGTATCTTGCATATGTTGTTGAGTTTTGTGTGTGTTTTCTTGTGGTGTAAAGGGAGAATGCAAGAATGAGTCAGTGGATGGATGAATGGTTGTATGGGGATTAGTGTCAGAGTGCACAAGTTATGACATATTGAGGGCAATCAACAGCATAAAAAAACTTTAGCCATCTTGATATTGTTTTGTTCAGCTGGTGCTACTTAGATGTCACCTACATCTTTTAGCTATCTCATGTCGAGACATATTGAGGACAATACCAATACTTGCAGTGAAATTTGGATCAAACCATTGCTTTCCATTGGTTGGTTTTCTTGTCGCTCCCCTTTGTTTTGTATTCACTGGTTTACCTTCTTCTTGTGTCTTTTCCTCCCCGAACTAAGTTCCATGCTATGTTGTGTTATGTTATGTTATGTTCTGTTATGTTATGTTAAAATGGATTATAAAGCACAAACAACTCACTCCTGAAGGAGTATCTCAGCGCTAGAAGGAGATCTAGGGAAGTAGTAAACAGATCTTCAGAAAAATGTCATTATAGATTTTAAGTGGTTTGCCAGAGTATGTGCGGAAAACAGTACAGCTTTTCTTGGAACAAGGTGTTTTCAGACAAAGAATTGATTTGGAGTGGATATTATCACAGATGAGACCATCAAGACAGAAGGAATTCCCATACAGATTCTGGAGGGGAATCCTTAATGATGGTCAGTGTTCCCTTCGAGGCTGTCTGGAAACTTATGCAGGGAAAAGTGTTGTCTGAAGACATGGGTTTCAGCTTATTCTGGAAGTGAAGGAGGGAGGGAGCTTATTGAGACAGGTGGTAAAGAGTTCCAGATTCTCAGTGCGCAGTTGCTGAAAGCCTCTCACCCTGCTTCCCTTTCATGCACCTTCTGACTTCCAGGCTTCTGATGTTGCTGCTTTGGTTCTGGTAAAGTCCATCTGAGATCCTTATCTTGATGACCAGGTATAGTTGGGTGCTCAAGGCCCCCACAGTGAAGGTGACACAGTAGGCTTTGGTGGTGCTGACAGATAGACAAAGCCAATAAAGTCATTGTTAGGTGGGGTCAATATGGTGAGACTTTTTCAATGCTTTGATCAGACAGGCATCAGCATGGAGGTCCAATTGTTGAATCAAAAGCTTACCAAATATTCTAATTTCTGGAGTAGATTCACAGTTTAACTAGTCTTAAAAGATCATGGAGAAGCATAAACACACAGCCACCCCCCTCCCTTTCACCAAAGTCATGTGAAAGTCAAGAGGCTCCTAGGTACCGCCAACAGACCTCTAGTTTCTAGAGCGTTTTAGCAAACCAAATTCGAATGTAGAAGCCAAATGTCCAGGGGAGCTAAACTTCACAGAAGCAAAAGGAAATTTTGGACTGCCATTTCCTTCTGAGTAGAACCATTACCTGGGGAGGTTCTGTTTCATGGAACCAGTCGTGGCTGTGACAGGCAAAGTGGAACAAAACAAAAGTAAAAAAATATTTTTAAAAAACGTACCTTAATCGATTGACTGCCACCCGCCATTCTCCACTACACTGGAGGCACAGTCTCCCAGCCTGCCCTGGGCCAATCCTGACCCTGCTCAGAGCAGCATTATGATTGGCTGGAGCACCCTGGCTGGGTGCTCTGAGGCAAACTGGGAGCCTCTGCCTGCTCTCTCCAGCCCAACAACATAGTGCCAGGTTGGAGACAGCCATGTGCGCATGTGTTTTTGGTCGGCCTCCCTACCTGTCATTCCCCCATGGCCACACCCCTTTAAAAATAAAACGATATTAAACATTGTTTATTATTGTTTTATTTTTAAAGGTTTTCCGCTGCTGCTGGTGGGGGTGGGGCACGATGGTCTTCCACCATAACGGAGGAACCACCCCTGCATGGATCACTTCCCATTGTCTGCATCTCTTGGCTTCCAAGCAGAGGAAGGTATCCCTACTCACAGGGATATGCTACTGTCTCATGCTTAGTTTAGGAGGTCGCTCTCCCACCTGCTAGCACCTAGTAAATGATATGACCGCACTGAAGCTCCCCAGTTTATTTATTTCTAAGCACATGTTCCCCCAAAGGCACCTTAATGCGGCGAGTCCTCAATCTAACTGACCAAAAGTAAAAAAGAGAAAACTTGCAAAAAAATGTTTCAAACACATACGAAACTCCCCAAAATTAGAGCAGAGCAGTGACGGCAAGCTCAACATCCATCATAGTCCTTCATTTGTTAGGCTCATCGCTGTGTTTAGTGAGGCTGCCAGTCAGTTCAGTGGGTGTTTGGAGTCGTTCGCAATTTAATATATTCTGAGATGCTTTTTATCTCTCAAGAAAACATTAGCAGCTGCTTCCCTGTGACTCAGAGTTATGAAAAGCTGGGATGGATGTCAAAGAACATTTGAAAGCTCTTCTTAGACTTCTGCCTGCTGAGCACTTCCATAGTTGTAACTGGTCCTGTACTGCTTGTTCACTGCAATGAAGTGTCTCCTTAAGAGTGTATGACACATACAGGTGTTTACCAGGTGCAGGTGCCTGCTCACTTTCCACTGTGAGTGTCTTTGGTTTGCCATGAATGGGGCAGAGCATGCCAGATGTGCAGTAGGGGTCTGCTGGCTGCAGGTGTTAGCCCACTGCTGTCGGTAGCTGGTTGCAATTTTCTGCCCAAGGTAATGTCCATCTATTGCACTGTGTGAGAGAAGCAGCGTGATCTGCCCCTGCTAGAATCCTTCACACATTGACTCCGGTCGTGCTTAACATTTTAAAACACTCCCTTTTTCCTTTGTCTGTTTCGGACATCTGCAAACATGTGGCAGCCACCATGCTTTTGAAGCATTCTTCACTAAACCTGTGTGCACCAGTGATTTCTGGTCCAGTTAATGTCATTTAGACACCTCCAATGTGTTGAAAGCCAATGTGGCCTTCCAACTTAGGAGGCGTTTGGAAGAAAAGTACTGTCTCAATGGGCGTCAGTCATAGAACCATTGTTTGTAGCCTTCTTGGATGACCTTCTAATGACCTTTGATGGTAGAGTTGTCATTGCTCTGTTGCTCTTGCATCCTTCGGTGCCAAGTGTTTCCATTCATTACAGCATCCAGTTGAGACATGTTCAGCCTACTGACCTAGTCATTTCAGAGCAGGACTGGTTCCAAACGTTTTCCATTGACTGATGGATGTCTATGGCCTTATCCGTCTAAACTTTGGTATCCTCAATGTCACCAAGGGTCCCATTACGAGTCTGGCCGTCCAAAGACAGACAGATTCGCAGTGGAGGTTGGACCACTGCGGCTGTGGTGGTCTGACCCGCATTTTACAAGATTGATGGTTGGTGCCGCCAAAATACAGCTGACTCTCCTAGGATCCCTGATCCTGACGGGATAACAGCGGGCATGGTTGTTATCAGCCACGGTGGCACTGAACTCAGCGCCACTGTGCTGATTACAACCATGTTCTCTGCCAGCCTTTTATGGCAGTTGAACCGCCATAAAAAGGCTGACAGAACAAGTGGAGGAGGCACCCCTTCCTAGCACTGTCGGAATGTGCGCTTTTAGCTATGCCCCTTGTGCAACGGCATTGTACTCGGCTCCATCCTGCTGCATGTTTTCCACCAGGCTGACCGTTGGAAACCTTGGTTTCCGCCGGTCAGCCCAGTGGGCAACTCGTAATGGGGCCAGTGGGGAGTCTCCTCACCACAAGTCTGGCTGTCGGGTTTTCCAACCACCAAATTCGTAATCAGGTCCATAGTCTTTTCAACATGTGTCCAGCCAATCTGTTGCTTCTCATTCTTTTCAGACCCTCATATATGCAGATGGTTGCAAACGGTGGTCACTGGTATTCAATTTTGGAGAAAGAAATATATTTCTCCTCATAAGACTTTGACCCAGAGCAAAAGAGAAAAAGATCGAAAAGGGTGAACAAAAATGGGAAGTGAAATATAGAGAAGAAAATTGTGACAAGTGAAGAAAGCAAGGATGAAAAAGAAACTGCAAGCGTGAGATGAAGAGAAAGGAAGTGTTGCGTGGTGGAATAAGGTGGGAAAACTAAGCTGACTTGCTCCTCAGAAACCCTGACATTCTACACCTCTGCCAGAGGTCTCTTGTGATAAAAATTGGGCCCTGTCACTTATTGTTATTTTTTTAACAAATGAAGCACTGATCTATCTATAGATGCTGGGTCTGGCAATAGCAAACATTCAGATGTGTCATCTGGGGGGTCTACAGGTGAATGGTCAACTACTCACTAAAGGTTAACTGGAATTAGGCTGGGGTGTTTGTGAGTGGTGGCAACAAAGTTTTTTTCTATAGTGAGTGACAAGAAGCCCATACAATCTATAACTGATAGGTTTAACTAAACTACAGTAAACTCCACTCCTGCTTAAGTGTTTGCTCGTGAGTGACATATTCCAGTTGGGAACCTTAGACTCAACCTCCTGCAATATGCAGATACATCATCTTGCTGGACCATTCGAAAACTGGCCTACAAAAAGCACTTACAGCTCTGTATGACTATAACATCGCAAATAAAATGACTGTGAATCCCTCAAAAACTAAAGTAATAATCTTTGGTCAACTTCCTCAACTGGAAACTTAACATCTGTAGCACAGGCACCTACAATTATCTGGGTGTCTGACTATTGGCCAATAGAAAGCCCAACCCTCACCTTTATCACTTGAAGGCAAAAGCTGATTTAATAACAACTAGACTTTACCAGTTAAACAAAATCACAGAAAGCCAGACCGTCAGACTAATCCTACTGAATGCTTCTATCTCACCAGCATTAAATTGTGGCCATGAAGCATACCCAAGTCACCTTACTGCGCTGATAATAAAGCTTCAAGTGTAAATTTATAAAAGAATATTCAAACTCACTCAGTATTTAGCGAGTAACCTGATAGGATTAGAATTTGGGCTGGAAAGTAAAAAATGGGCACACATGGGGGCTTTCCTAAAGTACTACCACAAATTAATTATGGTACCTACAAATACTCTGAAATCATTTCTTCGTTACATCTTCGAAACAAAGTCAAATCCATGGTCACTATACTTAACCACAGCATTAACAGGTCTACAAATCGACCAAGCCGTGCTGAGAAAACTAGCACAGTCACAAATATCCATCAAGGCGATCCTCAAAAGACAGATAAAATCCTTTGCCGAGCATATGATCTGGGTAAACTGAATACTACAGCAGTACAAGGAGTGGTGGCGGCATCTTATAAGAGTGATGCACAGCATCTGGCACCCTTGCCCTACTTAGCTTGCACAATCAGGAAGGCCTATGTGACAAAAAAATGCCTTTGCCAGATTGCTTGCCCTAAAAATAAAGGAACTGAATCCAAACTGGTGCTTCCTTACCAGTATAAACTGTTGCAGACTTTGTGGCTGTAAAACAGAGACATTTATCCATTTATTATGCTGCTGTCCGGCACTGGTGAACGCAGAACGCACTTTACTAAGACCTCTCTTCCTCCACTACGGCATAAGATCTTGCTCTGAGGCTAGAATTTTGGTATTTACTCTTAAAGAGTCAGTAGAGCTGGCCAAATTTGGGAAATATATTTCACAACTGCAAGCAAAATTTTATGAAAACTACATGTCGAATTGATTTAACTTTTAAACTGTTTAACTGATATAAACTAATATCTTATTTTTAAGTATGATACAAGGAATATACAAAGCCCTGATATCTACTGCTGTACCTCTTATTTTCCTTTAACTTTATTAGGCCTCAATTTTAATGAGTTTACAAACCAAATAGCTTAATTATTGTTTAAATAGTGGCACACTATTGGTATTTTTAGCTGATGTTTGTAACTTGGTACATTATGTGTTCATTTTTGCAATGATTTTAAGTAATCACGCAATAAAGCTTGTTGTTGAACTCACATATTCCAGTTAATGCCATTTTATGCCACTATAATTTCAACATATATGATAACTCTATCAAGGACCTGCCTTACATTGAGTCATTCACAATTTACATAATCTTCATGCTCCAGCCATCCCATGGGTACCGCCATCTTGGGTACCGCCATGTTAGCTCACATCAACACAGCTGTATTGTTCTATTTGTATGAGCGTAGCCTTGGTGAGGGAGGGGCTTGGAAGCTGAAACTGTCCTAAAAGCTGGTTATCTTTCTATAAGCCTCATCAGGCACAAACACACAGAGGAGATTAAAGCTGGATGACATCTGTACTTAAAAGGCAGAGCATTAGAGCCCGTGCAGCTGTGCTGCAGATGTTCCCGGCACCACCGTAGGCCCTGCAATGAAATTAAGGCTGTTTCGATGCACTTGTACGGGCTCAGGTGCTGATGAAGAACTTTCTCATTAGAGAGAAGGGATTTCTGAACATTAGTTCCTGATGAATATATCGGAGCAGTTTATCCGACTCAGATACTCTATATATATTCTGCTGACAGAGCCGAATATGCAAGTAGTATGCACTGTCTTTAATATGGTGATGTGGGAACTAACGGGTCTGACGTTGCACTACTGGTCTTAAAGCAGGCCAGCTCCAACACCACTTTCCATTTAAATTTAGACGTTTAGGCGCCGGGTGGAGCGACAGGAATGTTTGCCTTAATGTTCATGCCGCTCAGCACTGCCCCAGTCTCGCTGCGTACATGACAGTCTGATGTGCGGAGCTGGGAAGAGGTAATTCCCGTAGCCCCCCCTCACACCCAGGCGCAGCAGGGCGCCGGTGCACAGTCATTAGTAAACCAAAAGCACAGCTGGGAGATCCGTCCGCAATGTCATTAAGAGACATTAGAAACATGTTTTATCAAGCTGACCGAGAACACAAAATATTTATTAAGAAATAGACGAATAATAAAAGAAAATGAAAAAAAAAAAACAGTTAGTGCCTTTTTTGTTTCTTTTCCTGGCGACGTGGAACCATTCAAGGTATACAGTGCTGTATAAAATAGAAATGAATGCTAAATAAAAGCAAACATTCTGCCATCAGATTACGCAAAGAAGTAAACTCAAAGAAATGCACAGAATTGTATTTGCATTTATATACCGCTTACCACCCCTGACTACACTGTGATGCGCTTAACGCACTCGATGTAGATCTGTATGAAGAAAGGTGTTTGCGATGGTAAAATGGCTTACTTGGTTATGTCATTCGAGAGCAAACAAATAAAAGTGCATCATTTGTAGATGAAATCGTTACCTCAGGAGGAACTGAGGCTTCTTCCATCACTTAGCATAACCCCAGTCTGTTGAAGATGGCAGCCTTTAAGGAACCTTGCACCAGGAAGCAGTAACAGTCCACTTCCGGTCTCAGACACAGCTACCTCAGCATCTATTCTATGACTTCATCTGTGCCCTTGGCCCTGTGCAGCGCCTGGCTGCTCGGTTCGCGCTATAGAAATACCTCATAGAAAGGTACTTGCATACACGAGGTCTTGTTCATTTCCCTAAAAGGATTTAAGCATCTCAAGGTTTTGAATTCCAGTGGCCAAGTGCTTAGCCCCTTTAAAAAGGAGTACAAATAGTGATTTCTGACATGAAGTTGAAGATACCTGGAGGCTCAGGGGCAAAGGAAGGAAGCTGGAGGGTAGGAAGAGGTGGGCAGAGTCAGTGGCGTAATGAAACTAGAAGGCCCCCCCCCCTGCAAAGTACCTTGAGGAGGCCCCCTCTCTCCTGGACCCAGTCAGGGGCCTGCCGCCTTTCAACAGTGTACTTTGCTGAGGGGACCTTGGGGAGCTTGGCCCCTCCACCACAGGGCTGTGGGGGCCTTTGTTACACCACTGGGCAGAGTACCATTCACACCGCAGTTATGGTGTGGGTGACAGCGGCCTAGCAATGTTTCAGTGGGCACTAATGAAAGCGAGGATATGTGCCCCTCGAATCCCTCAACTGCTATCGATATTCCTGGACCTCCTTCCTAACAGTGCATCCTGTTCCTCATCACCCTGGCCCTCTCCCATGCACACAGCTTACAGCAGCCACCCTGCCTGCACAGTTGTGTGAGTCAAAGCCCTTACCCTCATCAATCCTCAAAAGAGATGGGGCTGTGAAGAGGCAAAACATCTCTTAACAGTATGGTTGGTGGAATAGTAGATGAATGACCGGACTTTACTGCACAAAAAAAGTCTTCATGTTTGCCCGTGAAAGCTCTTGCTAACGGGTGCAGGACGGTAGTGAGACCAGTGGGCTAGTGAAGACACAAACATTGAACACCACAGACAAAGCAATATTCCACTAAATGATGCAATCGAAGCCACCATTCTTGTGTTAGAGAATATTAAAATTCCTTGGCTTTAATTATTACACTTCATAAACACACCATCAAAATTTGACTGTTATTTTCTTTGAAAGTCATATTTACAGATTATACAAAATTAGTATGTGATCTCAATTTTTGTCTAATACCCACAAATCTCCTAACAACATATTCTCACATTCCATTAAGATTCATGGTTGACCACCCCTCAGCTCCTTCTGGCATCACAAAATTCTATTTACTTAGGCATGGTCAAAGTTTCCCTGCCCTTCCACAAATTGATGTTTACAAGGCAAACTCTCCACTCTCTCAATATAGAGAAAAACAACTATGCCAGAGCAACCCAATGAAGGGAATCCCCCGGCACCCAAACTGGGAATGGGCCTGGGCAATAGGCCACAGCGTGGTTCCCTGGCACAGCCACCATCCCCACACATCCTAAGGGCTGTTTTTAATGGAGTATACTTTTAGGGCTATGGACAACAGTGGTAGTGGATTTCACCAGCCCTTCACTAGTGACCGTGGTACCCCGGCCCTGGTTTATTCTAAAAACTTAAAGAACCAAATAGTGTCTTAAATCTGCCTGCACTTATATCTGTGATGCCAACGCTGTCAACCTGTTGTGTGGTCAAACATGACTCCTCAACCGCCACAGGAACGGTTTGTTCCCCGACCAACCATTAATCTCCCCAAGTGCCATCACCAAACAATGTGAGAAATGCTGCATAGCTAAGACCACTACGTTCTCCATGAAAAGCTTGTTACCTTGTGCAGACAAATAGGCTCCATCCTTCCATGCCTCCCACAGAGGCAAACATGGGAAATTCTCTTTATTCTCCCTGTGTTGAGCAAATGTTTGAACCTGCTGTTCTAACGCCTGATTGATTAATTCAAGCCCTTTACAGACTGTTCAAGCTTCCAGGCTCTCCTTGGGATGATATGAGACCATGCTATGATTGCATCTGGCCATTGCTTAGCCAACCATGCGATTTCCACTAGCAGAGTCTTGAATAGGGTCCTTCGTAGCTAGGTCATGAAGAATGATGAGTGTCGGTAGCCCCCAGGTTACAATCTCCTCGACAAGATGGCAAAGACCATCCAAATGAAGACTGCCCCTACTGGCCCAGTGAAACTGAAGACCGCGTCCGCTGCACGTCTGCACAAACTACTCCAGTTGAAAGTTGACTTTGCGCCGCACACAAAGGAGTGACCAAGGAGCCACACATTGGCGGTAGCCATGTGCCGTAATGCAGACAAAACAGAGAATACAAATATTATTATGAATTAACCAGCCCTTGTGAGAGCACATGTGCCTCTATCATATTTAGCCGCACATAGCGTTTGTAGCAGTCCGTCTTCCACCTGCCATTCCTCTTGCCGTATCTGCGTTAAGCTCTGCTCCTATTGCAGTTGTTGTTTCACCTACCCTAAAGGAATGTGTACTGAAAGTACCCTGGATATCTGCTGCCAGAGTTTTGCCCCGAACATGAGCAAACTGGTACTTTGTCAGTGGGACACCGATATCATGGACCAATAATGAAGTGACTATGGATTTGGTAAGTCGTGGAAACTCCCATCATAACTTTTGTATCTGGATTGCAAGGTTAGTGCACCTCAACATGCATCTGGCAGTTGTTCCTCATCCTGTCAAATTGCATGAATCTGAATCACTGCTTCATTTTATCCGGTGGTTGCCAGTTGGGGAGGGGATCAGGGCACTTATTTTTCGGGGCCAGCACCCAATTCTCCAAAATAGACATTTTCTGGGACCAACAGGGGGAAAACAAACAAAACGAAAAGACAGAGGAAAAGAAATACAGAAAATCAGTCACCAAGGGAGAAAGCAGAAATCTAAAAGAATTAGATAACAAGGAAGGGAGTGCCTGGCAGTGAATTAAAGAGGCCTGAGGTAAAGTGGGGACTGCACCCCCCTGCTATTCACACTCTGAAGTTTTATAGCGCCAGCCGCAGGTGTCTGAGTAGCGCTTTGTGCACCAGCACTTATCATTTTACAAATAAAGCACTGATCTGTGTCCAGTGGTATCGCTCTCCACAGACAGCTAACTTCACGCTCATCCTTAGAGACATTGGTTGAGAGGTAAGTAGTAGACGTAGCCTACTATTCACCCCCATGAAAATGCTTCCACCTCACAAACACAACCCAATATTGTCATTACAAATGCAGGAGTTAACAAACCCCTCCCAAAACCATTCCATGTCTGATATAAAGTGCAGTGGGTAGGGAGCACTTTCACAATGTCGCCTTCAGCGTGCATGGAGAAGCAGAGAAAACGTATTAACACTTTTTACTTCTGAAAACTTATGAACTTCAGTATTTGGGATGTTGTTGTTGATGATGATGTCAAAAGAGAGAAATTAATCATTGAATCATTTCTACCAACAAGAGCTTCCACAAATAGTGGCATGAAGCACAGCCTTTATCACTTTCTTTCAATAACTTTTGACTCTCTCGACCACAGATAATAATTTGTAAAAAAAAATCATAATAGCATGTGCCCAGGGCTGTTTTTTCAAAAGTAAGGAAAATGCGACGCAAAACTTTTGAAAATCTGAGTCAGAGTCTCCAGACATTTGCAGCCTGCATCTGCCTGACTGTCTAACCAGCAAACCGAGCAACCTGTGCTGGAAGGGCTGCTACCAAGGCCTGGCACGTGTACCTGCCTTCCTGCTCCCTGCCCACAGCATGGTTGTTTGATCCAGAGACACAAGGAAGAGAGATCACCAGACCAGTCCCATAGACCTGAGTAAGAGTATCGTGGATGCTAATTCGAAGCACAGCAGAGCAGATGTTCAGTACCCTATGAACTACGATGACCCTCCTCCACCAAGACCAACTCTAAAAGCAACGGGGAGTTGTGACTCTGGCAGGCAAGAACACTGCCTGATATCACCTAAAACCTGACCGTGGCTAGTGCTCTGCCAGAAATGTCCTAAAACCTTACCATTCCTAGTGCTCTACCCAAGTGCACAGCCTGATATGCCCTAAATCCTTACCATGTCTAGTGCTCTGCGTGGGTGCACTGCTTGATATGTCCTAAATCCTTACTATGCCAATGGCTCTGGGAAGGTGCGCTGCCTGATATGACATGAAATCTTAACATGCCTAGTTTTTGTTACCTATTGATTTGGGGTCAGAACTTTGAAATAGCATTAGAACCTTCACTTTTCTTCAATGCAGTTATTTTGAGTCTATTTTCCTTTTGTGGTGGGATATCCCCTTTTTAAAGTAAATATCATTGGCACTCAAATTTATTGACTTTGGTAATATATGTATTTTACTATATCTGATACACTAGCCATTTTCTAGACACCTTAGGCCTTGACATCTGAGCCACAGCTATTTGCTCGACCCAGATAGTTAATGAATCATTATATAATTTCCTGCATTCATCGTACCCATCATCAGGGCCAAGAAGGTGCATTCGCTAGGCTGCAGTTGGGTTTTCTAATGTACTTACTTTCTGGATATGGTTAGATGTGAAAAAGACCCAGACCTTATGGGAAGAGATGATAGTCAGTTCTTCAAGATTAGGGGGAGGGGGTTGTCTCTCAAAAACAAGAATGATCTCTGAGGGAGTCATAACAAAATGGTTGCACTCATTTTAGCCGAAAGTGCATCACATCATGTCAGGGATTTCTAAATTTGGTAGGTGACCTTCCTCCGGGGTGTGTAGTGGTTGACAGTCGTGGCTCGCAGGGGTTACAGAGGGCGGGGCAGCGCAAGGGGGGAGGGAATATTAATAACATTTTAAAAGAAATAAAAAACTTACCTGCATGCCGCGCTGCCGCTCCTCTGTCTCCTCAGCAGCAGTCAGGCACAATCTCCCAGCCTGCCCTGCGGCCAATCCTGACACTGCTCAGAGCAGAGTTAGGATTGGCTGGGAGCGCCAATAGATTGGGTGCTGCTCTCTCCAGCCCAGCAAAACAGTGCCGGGCTGGAGAGAGCACAGTGCATATGTGTGTTTGGCCGGCCCGAGATCCCCGTCATCCCCAATGCCCCGCCCCTTTACCAATGAAAGGATAATAAACTTAGTTTAGTATCCTTTCGTTGTTAAAGGATTTGCAGGGGTTGCTGCTGGTGGGGGGGCGATGTGGCAGAGGAGCAGCCACTAGTGGTAGAGTCTCTGCTAACCTAGCACATCCGGTAGGACTGTAAGTGGCAAACTGCTTACATTATAAGGTAGTGGGAGATAAATGGTGACTGAGTGATTAAGCCAGCAACAGTGCACTA
Source organism: Pleurodeles waltl (assembly GCF_031143425.1). NCBI lineage: Eukaryota > Metazoa > Chordata > Amphibia > Caudata > Salamandridae > Pleurodeles > Pleurodeles waltl. The sequence continues at coordinate 1,582,971,885 of NC_090445.1, read as the reverse complement.
CAAATAATGTCGCAGCTCCTAAATTTAAATATCAATGTTAAAATACAGACAAGTTAAATAAAAGCAAAGAAGAACTAGAAGGTTAGATCAAATGATCAAGTTCGAGAATAATAGGGCAACCCCTCTCCAAAATAAAATACTGAGGGCCTGATTTAAGGAAAGTGGTGCCGCACCCATTGGAGCGCCACTTTCCTTGTGCCCCCTTAGCGCCCCCCTAATGTCACCATGTGTGCGCCGTATTTAATACATGGTGCACCATGGCGGAAGTTAGGGAAACTAAGGCCAACATTTTTGATGGTGGGGAACGCACCCTTTACATGCATTATGCCTGGCACAGGCATAATGTATTGCAAATAGTTATAAAGTGGCCCAATGCATGCATTGCACCACTTTGTAAATCTGGCGCAGCAATTTTGGCCTCGTTGGGCCACATTAGCATTAAAAAAATGACGCTAATGTGAGGCATGGAGGTGCAAGGGGCTCTTAAATCTGCCCCTGAGGGGGGTTCCAATGGAAGGTTGCAAGCTTTCAACAGACATTGATATTAAATTGTCAGCTGCCCTGGTCACTGCTACTACCATAAACTTGTCTAACTCTGTGACAAGCTGTCTTAAAGATTCAGATTCAGAGGCCTCGCTATATCTGCATCATAGTCAGAAACACCAAAAAGGCTTAGCATCTTCTCATTAAGCTGGAAAGTGTAACTGCAGCAAGGCTGGCGTACACCTCACTTCGAGGCTGTAGCCAGAAGTATGGTTGTAGGGGGGCAAGGCCCTCAGCTATGACCAAACATCAAAACTGTGTTCTATAGATGCATTCTTTCCCTAATACTGGTTGTATTAAATATCGCCCCTCCCCCCCAAACTGGCTATAGAGGGCAGAATATTGAGAGTTAAGTGCATATAGGGAAGTATAGATTTACTATTCCTAACTCCATATCTACATACCTTGAAGGGATATATATATATATAAATATATTTCTATATCAAATGGTACATGTATGTGGAGTATGGTGTAGAAAAACAATACTTACCTGTCTATCCTGTCCTCGATATTCTGTGCCATCAGTATTCTAGTTTTGATATTCTGGTTCACACTGTCTGATTTTCTGTGAAGCAACACTTCGCTCTTTAAAAAAGTATATATTGAAGCATTCTCAATCAACTTTTCACAATCCAACTTTAAATCCAATCAGTTAGATGGGATTCAAAGTAGAAGGGCGTAAAGTGTAAAGTAGACTGACATGCAACTTTGTGTATTTTCTACACTGTTCAAGCTTTCTGCAATACCAAACTTATCAAGTTATTTTATTAGAAAGTAAAGAGGCTTCAGAGCCCTCCATCCACATCTCTTACCTCAGGTGGTGGTGGGTGGTCCAGCCTCCACACTCATTTTATTTTGCCGGACGATGCCCTACCTGGGATATTCTTTATGAGACAAAATCACATAAACGTTAGAAATGTAATCTGCTTCATAAAGTGTGGAATTTTCTAATTCCGAGGAACTTCATAGGAGAAGTTTTAATTTAACATGCCACTAATTTAAAATAACTGCACACAGAGTTTGCAGCCTATTCATTAAGAACATTTTGGATTATTAGTGGTGAACAGTGTGTTTGAACAATTTGGGGCTGGAACAATGATGAAAGCTAAATATAATTCAAATGTCATTTTACAGGGGAAGTTGGGAAGGTCCCAAAATTAATTTCCCCATAAGGTTGAGACAAAAGATGGATAGTTCAATTATATTTGATCAAAATCACTAGGCAAACTGCATAGACTTTAAGCAGGCTCCGACATTAGCATATGCCCCTCATAGTTAAAGTCAGTTTCTGTGAAAAATGTGGTACAAAAGGAGACCTTCATTAGACATCAACCAACAAGACAAGTAGGCATGGTAGCAGTTAGCTGATTGCATAAGCCTTTGATGGGTCCATTTGAGACCTATGGCCTGTCTGAGTACACTAGTTCCATCTCTAGTTAGAGGAGCCATAGATGGGCAGGCTACAGCACTGCCTCTAAGGCCATGAGTTGTGGTTTTATGGTTTGCATCTAGGATCCTGCTGTTTGATAGCATCTCTGTTTGGTACTGCTTGCATGGAGCCTCCCACTTGGATACTACATTGTTCTCCACTTCCAGATTTATAGATATTCTCCACTCCTTTACATGTAATAGACTTCTTGCATAGAATCCTCAAGAAGCCACCCTGGAGATGGCTAACATTTCTTAGACAAGCACACACTTTTCTGAGTGGTGAATGTACTAAGCATGGAAGCCTGCCTTATGTAGTAGAAATTGAAAATATTTACTTGTAGAATTATTGTTTGCCATTACTACAGGTGCAGATAAAAATCAAGCTTCATATTATGAAACAGTTAAGAGACTGCCTAATTAAAAGTACACTAGAAAGCCAAATCACCTCCTTAATTGAACTTGGACTTCTCAGCAAGTAGTCTGTACTTTCCAGGGACTATACCAGCAAATGTAGGCATGGCTGCTATGAATTAAAAGAGAAGGTGTTAGCATTTCCAGCCAAGCCCATCTAGAAACAAATAACAAGGGGGTGCCCTTGCATTATGCAAAAAGCAATGTGGATTATGTAACAATGGTTAGACCATATTAGGATTCTAAAGACCACCATGCAACGTGATTTTTGAATCTTACACTAAAATCCCTTTCAGAAAATAAAATACCAAATTGTGCTTTGAAATCACATGGGGCCAGGCATATTTGCCAATTCATGAGAAGCTATAAATTCCATTAAAAATCTCCAATAACCATTTGCTATGTGTACCTCGCTCTGATTTTGCTCCTTAAGGCTATCTCTTATTTTCTCTTATTCCTCTTACTTTCTCTATTCTCTCCCAGTCTTCTAAATTCTGTCCTCATCATCTCTCTCAAACTTTTTGCTGCTATCCATTTCTCTTTGCTGCTGCATCCATCTTCTCATTCCTCTCTCCCCTTCTCTCGTCTTGCTTTTCTATTTACTCTCCTTTCTTTCTCTCAGTCCCCTTTTCTAGACCCTCTCCTTTCTATCTTCTCTTCTATCTTTTTTGTACTTAC